>NC_064875.1:46999541-47099541 GCF_943734745.1 Anopheles darlingi | reverse complement strand
TAACCGCTCAACCAGCTCACTTTGGTTTCTCTCTTGCGAGTTTTCCTGGTGGAGAAAACCGTTGCCGTTGTGCAGGAGCATTTTCCGGTCGCTACTGCTGCGGCTCCTGCGAATGAGTTTCCAATGTTTTCCTACCCCATAGGCACGGTCGCTCACGCGGTGCGGTGCGCTTCACAACAAACTCTCGGGGCCGCGTGCGCTAAAATCTGGCTGATTTCGTTGCCAGCTCAAAACAGAGAGCATACTATGCTCCCGTTTCTCTCTCACGAAGAGAACGGTCACTACATATCCTCCCAAAAATAAGGACGACACGGGATAGAGGCAGCAGCAGCAGCAACAATCACCGTATCGGACCCGTACACCCAGCACCCAGCGGTAGTGCGAGAACGATTTCCACGCTTTGCGGTCGTATCCGTTTCCGTTTCGTCCGTGTCACGCGTGTACGCTGTGATGAAGAGTAGTGTTGTGTGTGGTGCGCCCGTTTGAGCTCACTTGGTGGCCACCGTTTTGCACCGTTTTACTCCACCAGGATTCCCCAGCTTCCCTTTAGCTCCCCCTTTTCCATCCCGATAGTCTCGATAGCGTACAGACAAACGCTTGCAGAAGTCAGGAACCATCCCGGGTGAGCTAGTGAGAGCTGCAGGAGTCTGCTGTTCTGCCATTCCGGATACTGTTTGCCAAATCCAGCCAGCTCTAAATGCGAGTGCATAGCTGAACACCATTCTGTGCCGTGCAATCATACCCTTCTTTCATCGTTTTCACCCGAAATCGAGTACTTTACGTCTGCTCGCAACATTTTACTCCTGTGCCATCACATCATCCCATCAGGGGCCACCCTGCTGCTACTGCTGCTGATCAATCATTAGGTTTGCTCAAGACACACAAACGTTGCTCACCTTACCTAGCACCGTCTCCGTCGGGAAGCAGGCCAGGTGGAGCTTCTTTGTTCACCCGTCTAGCAGACTACAGCATCCCGGTGGGGGGTACTGGCCGTTCCGCCACCAATCCATTCCACCGTTTGGCCGCCCTGTCTGCAGAGCTATAATTCATCGTGTGTTATTATGTGCGTGCTCGCGTGTACCCGATAGGTAGTGTGCGTGTGTGCGTGTGTGCGCGCGCTTGTTTAAAGGGCCAATTTTTAGGGGCCAAATAGAGGCCCATCTTGCTTACCCCCTCTACAACACACACACACACACACACTCTCGCGTTGATTAACTCCAAACCCGCCTCGGGGCCGGGGGCCAAATCTCGTACCAAATGTTGACCTAAACCTCAAGGCGTAACGACGCAAAGGCGAAGGGAAATCACCATAAAACACGAGAGCGACGCATGCACGCTTCGTGACTCGCGAATAGAAATTTCAAAAACAGTTCGATAAGCCACTCTAGTGCCACGAGTGTCTCTCTGTGACGGTCTGTGTGTGTGTGTTTGTATGTGTATCTGTGTGTGCTCGTTGTGTTCTGCCACAACATTTCGCTAAACAACGCAAAACTAATAAAAGTCCCCTTCCTCCCTCCAGGAAGGAAGCATCCAAAAGATCAACAAACGGCAGCAGCACACCAGCAGCAACCGGGAGTGAATCCCAGTGTGAAGTGTAGTAGTAGCAGCAGCAGCAGCAGCAGTAGCAGCAGCAGCAGAAGTAGGATCAGGAGCAGGGAAGTCTATCAGTAATATCAACATCGACGCGTTGCGCTGCTCTGTGCAAGTGTGTGCGCGTTTGTGTGTGTTTGTATGTGGGTGTGAGTTTATGTGCGAGAGACATAGCTTTCGCCTTCGACCACCCATTTGCAGTGGGTAGGGGAGTGGTTCCATTGTTTCCGCGTGATAGATGCTACGGGAGAGTAACTAAGAACAACAACAAAGCGCAGTAGGCCCTTGCTGAGAGGCGAAGCAGCATTAGCATTAGCAACCGCAGCAGCAGCAGAGCAGGACCTCGGAAACCTCGAAGCAGGCGAGCAGACAGTGAGAGCGAACGAGTGAATTGAACCGAGCGGCTTCGAAAATGTCGACAAACGATGCCAACTTTATGCTGTTTCCAAACATCAACGACTGTTCGTACGTTTCGTGTTACTGGTAAGTGAACAAACCCATCATTCCCCGTGTCCTTCTATTCCGTCCTCCCGGATTCGGAAGGATCATTGTTTGAGCACCGGCACCGGCACCAGGCTCCAGGCTCGTGACACAGGGTAAGGGTGAGGGCTCCCCCACCCCCAAGGTTGGTCTAGTGGAAGCGTCCGCCGGCCATGTTGTGTGCAAATCAATCTTTTCAGCATCATAGCGCATCGGCGTTCGCTGGGACGTTGTTCTTACGCACCACCGAACACCGACCGTCGCCCTCCAAATGTGTGCGAACATAATTTTGACACAGAGACGACGCGGCGACCCCGGGCCGTTCACCCGGGCCCACCCACTCTCCCCACCCACCTCGAAATGGAGACGCCTGGTAGTTGACTTTGGCGCGCGGGTTTTTTTTTCAACCGTTTTTCATAACAAAAGTAGGCACCGAGCTTTCGCGGTCTCTCTAATGCGCTGTACGGTTGCAAGGGACAAGAGGATGCGATCCCGGTACGGGGATATGCGAACGGTGGGAGCGAGCCCAATGCCGCCAGTTTATGTGCAAAAAAAAAAGTATGCGTAGAATCCCTTGCTACACCGGAAGAATGTACGTTCCTCCCGGTCCGGAGGTTGCGATTATGTTTTATGCTGCCTTTGCTAGATGGGCTACATTCTTCGGAAGGCGAACCGGAGTCGACTCCCGCGCTCCTTGTTTGCTTACTGCATTGCCATTGGCCGCAACGTGTGGAGCGCGTGATGGAACAATTTAGGCGCAGCTGCGAGATCCCTCCAGTGAAGTTCAGTTGCTTTTTCTGTGCACGCCCGTGTGTGTGTGTGTGTGTGTCTTGCGATCGCGTTGTTGCTGTCGACCGGGTGTGTGGCGAATGTCCTGGACGGTGCGCTATACGCCGAGAGATGGATGCCATTCGTTAGGGCATTCCGGGGACCCGGACAAAGGACATCGTTTAATAAAGCATCACGGGACGACCGTTCGCCTCGCGCTCGTACTCAGATACTAGCAATCCCCTCGGTTGGATGGTGGCATTGTCGCGACTTTAGATTGGATTACAAAGTTGTACCTGGACAGTTATGGTGCGCCCAGGAAGCTCGTAAGCTTGCGACTGACTGCTGGGTGGGTAATGGTGGTGCGGTAATATTGTTTTCGCTATCGTTGGCTCTAATGCTAATAGTAACAATAATACGAGCTTCTTTCAACTTTGGTAAAACTTTTTTTCCCCCTCTAAATTCGTCACGAATGTTCCAAACTTCACTAGGGACAGTGGGAGGCTGCGTATCGAGAGCTCACTGGAGCTTTGATGATGAATTGATTGCCACTCTCGTGTGTCTCGGCATTTTTAGCCGCTCGAAAGCAAGCAGAAGAAGACGAATGGTTTGTTTGTTAGTTAGTCGCAAGCGTGAGCTCGCTCTTGTTTATCAGATGATAAATTGAGTTCCATAAATTTCTATCCAAAAATTCAACCAAACCCCCCTCCAACCTTAATAAGAAGCAAAATGTGGCTCGTCAGCTGCTCGTGTGTATTAACCAAATTTAACGTTAAAGTGGAATGTCTGCTCGGACTCTTAAATAACTTGGCAAATTGCTCAAATTGTCTGTTTGGCCATTACCATCACCACCACCACCGTTTTTCGGGGGGAGGCCAAGCATAAATCTTACTTCCCTTCTCTCCATTAATCCGATACAAGCTTATGTGACTCTAACTCGTTCATCGTCACCGCGGTCTTGGGCCGTGCTGTTTCTCAGAAACATGCGCTACACAAAGTTTTGCTGCTACCAAGCCAGACTCAAGCAGACAGGGTAACAGAACACACACACACACAAATACATACACCACACCAGGCCTAGGCCAGGGAGGTCTCAGCTTACGTGAGGCTTTGCCAGCCATAAACGTGGCGATATGAGATAAATCTACGGCAGACGCAACACTGCATGCCGCGCGTATGTTTACTCTCGCTTTAAGATGTTTATCCACAAAAGACTTAATTTATTCCCCTCATCCCGCTTCCCTTTTTCTCCAAAAGAAAATCAAACCCATCTCTCCCCAAATGGAAAAATGAATACATCTTTTAAGCAGTTCCGGGGGTCTTTAAGGATGGGCAAATAGAGGAATCCCGCGCAATTTTACGGGTGACCCTTTTACAATGAGGATACTGACGAAATTACCGGGTTAATTTGAGCAGTGCCCACTATCCACTTACGCCGAGAGTGCGGAAACGCAATCAACGCACACCAACGAAGCCGCCAAAAACGAAGAAACCGAAAGCTCAAACCACGAGCTACCTACTCAGACATTCCGGCGCATTTACGAATCCACATCCTTGATTAGGATTGGCGCTCCGGTTGTAGTAGACCCCGCGGTTGCCTTCTCTCACTCACACTGGCACTCGAAGAGAAGAGAAGGCGCAAGAAATCGTGGATTTGAGGAGCGCTTGACCGGATGTGGCCGGAACGGTTTTGCGTGCAGGGTGCGTGCGGCTTTACATCTTCAAAGGGAATCCCGCCGAATCCTGTAATCCTTTGGCTGAAAGGAAAGGAACCCCTGCAAGGCCCATGCCCCAGCCCTTATGCCGTTTCAGAAATCTACAAATTTCTTCCTCTTTTAGAGCGCACCCGGTTTGTATTTGTTAATTTGCCCGGGATATCCGTTTTGGGCCGGGGGGTGGTGCCCCGCCCTCCCGGTGATTGCTGCTGTTACGTTCCGTTTTCCGTACCGGTTGTGTTGATTGCGGAAAGGAATTGCGGACCACCGGATGGACGGACGCACGATCACCACCCATCGTCTCTTTTATTTTCGAATGGAACATTAATGCGCAGGATAGCGAAATGAAAATATCATTTTATGAGGGGTTTCGTTTTTGGTTTAGAACTTTTGGGGTGGTTCTTCGCTTTTGAATAGCGCGTGTTGGCGAATCAATTCAAAATCTTCTAAGAAGAAGCCATTACCATCGAGCTTTGTGGGAATTAGTTAGTTTCTTTTGTGGCTTATCGCAGCAAATATTGCTGATCCGCCTATCAACTTTCGCTAATCGTCTTTATAATCAATTTCCGGCGATTTCGAAGTTTCTGAAAGCAGCATTTCGTATCGATTGTTGCAAAGAATATATTTTTACAATGTAGTTAATAGCCATAAGTATCTGTAATACGCATGAATAAAAAGCAACGCATACGTTAGTCCCAGAGCGCAGCTTAATTTTTTGTTATAAATTTTAATTTTACGGACATGTTATCGACTCACGACAGAATGTAAAATCCTAGATCGATCCGATGATCGACTGTATTTTTATCCGATACTTCAAACACGGTGTCAATCCTGGCCAAAGTGGACGATCAGTCAATCTTGTCGCTCAAATCAGCAGTTGTCAAATGCATGTCAAGAAGCTGTGATTGATTTGTTTCACTTGATGCAAACCACTCAATCATTCGTTGAATTGTGGTTACCGCTAGTAAATGTTCTGTTCGTGATTAAAGGACAAATTGTCGACGTGATTGCTATTTCCTATTGGATCCTTGTGATTTTTTGTATATTTAAATACATCAATACTTTTCATCATACATTTTGAAACGGGTATCGTAACTCTTTCTACAAAAAATCTTTACCACTTGATTCCTTAGGACTAAAAGTTTGTTTCCGTTTGTTAACATTCTGATTTACAACCCAAACAGTAATAATTTTAATGAGTTTTTAATGCTACAGCACAACACAATTCCAGACGTTGCTTATAAAACGTAATTCATACAAATTCATATAATATCGTGACGATGCATGCCAGAAGCACTGGAAAGCATTCCTGTAATAATGCACATACTAATTGTATGGTTTCTGTATCAGCATCGCGGCCGGCAGGAGTCCATCAGGCCACCGAAAACGGTAAACCAAACCGTCATTACTCAAGATAGCGTTCTGATCTGGGCGACAGCTTTGCTGGATTCCTGGCCGTGCGCTGTGACGCTGTCGATATGATGCGGAATGGTATCGCTTGGCACGGCATGAAATGAAATGTATGGTCCGGCGCGCATTTCACCTATTAACTTCATTTCCATTACATCCACGTAATTTCATCACGAAAGTAAGTGCCATCGGAGGTGCCATCGGTGTTGAAGAAGATTGGCCCGGCATTCCTGTGTGTCAACTCCCTCGGGAGGTGGAGAGGTGATAGGGGCGTTGTAGGTAAACGAATCGAGGTGGAACATGCCATGCGCTGGCGCAAATGGAAAGGTGTCGAAGACGCGGGACACGCGGGCAAACCCCCGGACAACCCGGGCATTTTTGTTTATAAACCAGCATGGAATGCCCTCCCCCCCCGGTGCGGGGTCACATGCGGTAAAAGGAAATAACCTTCGGTTGCGTATGTGTTTGTGTATGTGTGTGTGTGTGGAGTAACCTTTGCTTGACCGTTTGACGGTGACTCCTGGTGCGTATATCTTCTGACATTCTACTACCCGTAGCGTAATGGTGTCCAGTCCCGGGTTTTATGCTATCTGCGAACGTTTCTGCCTAACGAGTACCAACGAGCCCGTTCGCTGTCTTTGACATGCTCGTCATTATCCGGGCTCATCGGCCGTTACCGTCGAAGGGACCACGTGGGCATTTTTCCGAGAAGTGTCCTTACCGGGTTCATCCGAAGAATTGCTACTTTGCTGCCGTTCCGATTCGTAATACCAACGGTGCAGCACCGGCGGCAGTAGTACACCAAATGAGTAGCAAGTATTTTGGCGCCGTTGGTATATTAGACTTACCGCCGCCCTGCATCGCTCTAGTATGACGTAGTAGAAAATTCGGGAATGTCTACTAGCCCTGTTGGCTACTCTGGATGTCGGCTGAATGGTTGATATTACATTTTTGCTCTTTTAAGAGGTATGACAGAAAAAGGAAGAAAGAGAGAGAGAGAGAGAGAGAGAGAGAGAGAGAGAGAGAGAGAGAGAGAGAGAGAGAGAGAGAGAGAAAGATACGCTCTGTTTCTTTTACACCTAATGGGTGCTGCAGAGTGATTTGATGGCTGCGGTTGCGTTTCTTCTCTAGCGTCTACTCTCTAGGGCTCTGGATTTTGTAAAGGCCTTTGTGCCGAATATTGCATTTACTTTTGTGGCAGTTTTGATTTGGTCGGGGCCCTGGTACTTTATGTCGAGTGTAATGGATGGAGGAATGAAACCCCCCCCCCCCCCCAAGGATGTGATCGTTATCAGAATTTACATTTACCCCCGAGGGGGTCGAGATTTTCCCAAGAAGTGCTTTATGGATATATTATTTTTCTTTGCTCCGCCTGTTTGTGCTTTTCATTTGCTATCGTTTGCGAGGTTTCTCTTCTTTTGAATAGTTCATCGGACGGAATGTTATTATGCTATTTCGTAGGAGTTTCATTAAAATTTGCTCGTTCCTTAGCTTTGCACTTTATAACCGTCTTTTCGCTTCTATGTTAACGATTTTTTCTACGCCTTTTTAACATAATTTCATCCTTTTCTAAAATATACTAACATTAAATTTTATAAGCACTGCTTTTTTCGGGCTTTCCGTGTTTTTTTCTTGACTCTATTTGATTCTTTTCAAAATGTATTTTTTATTTATATGTTACAAAAAGTAGCAAACTTTATAAGTTGAATATATTGGAACATAGTTACTAAAATTATCAATCAGTTAGTCGTTTTAAATTTTCAGGTTTTTTAGTACACAATTCGTCATTGATCATTATTTGTTATGTCCTTTGGTTATTTCATACTTACCTTCGTTCTTTCTTCTACGCAAGTTCTATATCGAACTTTCGTTTTTAGTATTTACATCTTTCATCGCTAATATCCTTAATTACAGTTTGCAAAGGTAACACAACAACCTGATAGGCGTGCAATTTAATCAATGATTTAATCAATGAAGAAGACTTTCATACCGACACATTAAATAATCTACCATGCCCCTCTTATTTTACGTGCTGCTGTCAGCATTTCAGTTTTCATTTTCTACATTAAATTATATCAAGCCATCTTGGATGCTTCTGCGGCAAACCGGCACCGCCGGTGACGGTGACGGTGACGGCGACGAACGGTCTCACCAGGATATGGCTGTGTGCGATAGCTGACCGCACAAATAACCTTTTTAACCTGCTTTTAGCCTTGTCAATTTGACCTGCTTCTCTGTTTAATTTTGCCCCTGTCCTGTTCCTCCTGTAGTAGCCGCGCATCGTTCGGTTCGATCGACCGCAACCTTTCAAACAGTATGCTCGAACCAACGAGCAGCAGCAGCAGAAGCAGAACGAGCTATGACCGGCCCGTAGACACAGCACATCGACCAGCATCGGCATCGAGCAAAAAGAAATGTGTTTTTCTTTGGTGCCCTTGGTGTGTGTGTGCGCGTGCTTGTTGTGCGCGCGCGACATTGAATCATCAGCGGCAGATTTTGCGGCAGCTTTCGGTGGCTGGCCTGGCCGACACACAAATGTCACGAATGCTTCACGACAACACGGCACCACACACAACACACTCGACTCGGGCGGGGAACATTAGTCCTGAACGGTATTCACGTACAGTAGCCCAGACCAGCACAATGGCGGAGGGAGGAGGTAGAGCGGTGGGTTGGGATTCCACAACCGAGCACGAGCGTGCAAGATAAAGTGCCAAAGACGTAGGAGCGTACCGGGGGCAACGGACGACGCAGCAGCAGCTAGCGGAAAAGCGGCCATCATCCGGCTGAATTGCCCCCCAGGCCATTGAATAGTGTTTCGCCATTCGGTAGGCTTATGTCGCCTACCGCCCCCCGTCCCAAAACGCTCGATGCTTCACCACGTAGTCCTTCCCCCCGGGGAGGGGTTAGGAGCAGCCAGACATTGGTCTCAATAGGCGAGATGGCCACTTTTTGGGTGGGGGAAGCTTTTGCTCTTCCCATCTCCCACGAGCAGTGATATCGTTAGCGCGCTACATGCTAGCGAGTTGCTGCCTTCAGTCTGGTCCTTGTCTCACTGCTGCTGCTTCCTTTGCTGTTCGATTTGCTTTAACCTTCCCATCCGAACATGCTCCTAATGCAGATATGCTCGGTAATGGGTTGTGTAGGGGGTTTGTTCTTTTCTTTTCGTTTTTTTTTCGGGGGCTTCTGCTCCTCGAGTCAGTCGAGTGTATCCGGTTGCGGTCGAGCAGGGCGAGCTTTCATGGAGTGTACACTCCACACTCCACGAGCTTCGGAGATCAAGAATGTACGCCGCTGTTCATCCTCTCGTCCGCCACGTACGGGGGTCAATAAGATGCGTGATTCTCTTTCCAATCACATCCTTTTTTTATGGTTCTGCCTGCGATTCCTAATGGCGCGCCGTCGTTCGTTGCCGTTGGCATACATCGAGAGATGAACAACCGCTCTCCTCCAAACGAGTCTTACACATTACGACGTCGGTGCCAAAGGCGGACGTCCTTTGGCCGAATGTGTGAAGTGATTTTCTTTTTGCGATTGCTGCACTGTTGGCCAATTTTTTTTTGCGGGGAGGCTGATTGCTGATGCGCTGCTGCATACAGAACATGTCACTGTTGTCGAGATAAAGAGAGGGAATGAAGGTTGTTGTTATAGTCCACCACTTCCACCAACCGAGTTCTGGCGAATTGGAAGGCAATCCACTGCACCAGTGAACCGTATTTGACCTTTTTGTTTTTGCTAATGTCGATGAAGCTGCTGTTGCTGCTGCTGCTGCTGATGATGATGATGGTGATGATGATGTTTCACAGCTTCACCTTTATTGTGTCACGTTCGAGGTCGCTTCTTCATTCCCTACCGTACCGGTGCCGGTTCGTCACGGAGTTGGGATAAACATAAGGATAAAAGTTCATTATGGCCAATCGTTTTCGGTACGGTTCACGGGGCATTCCGAGCTGCCGAGCAGAAGCACCAGCAGCATCAGGAATGTAATCGAACGGAAACGGAAGGTGCTTCAGCGCCAGACAGAATCAGAAAAACGGTCCCGTTTGTGCGCTGTTACACACGCGGCCGTTGATCAGTTAACCTTCTCCTGCTCCTCCTGGCAAAAGGTCATTTGTTCGCCGGACTACTTGATGATGGGTGTGCTTTGTCGGCCGTTTCCATTGCACATGTCTGTGTTGGGCAATGAATTTCACGAATTCTCCGGGGAACATGGTTTTTGGCCTCTTCCGAAACTTTATTTCGTACTTCTTTATTGAGCGACATTGAACAGTCGTTGAAGGTGTATTGCGATTGAACCTTCGGCTCACGTTGTGTGTGGTTCACATGTTCTTTTATGCTGAACCGGGTGTGCTCTATGACATTCTGCCATTATTGAATGACAAGTACTTTCTTTTGTGTTCGGTTCGGTTTTACTCTCCTACAGTTCAGCGTTCAGATGTTAGAACGTGAAAGCGTTCCCTTTTGTACGTATCTCTCTTTGTCTCTCCACCTCCCTTCTTTTCAGGCCTTTAGGAATAATTCATTTTCATTATTCGCTGCTCGGGCACGATTTTGGAAGTTGTGCTGCGAAACGGCTTGCAGGACAGTTCCAAGCTTCGATCTGGCTAGAGCCTTGACCAGACCAGTGGCACGGCCGGGATTGGCTTAGCTCAGTTGCTGAAATGTAGGTCAACCGTACCGAGTGCCTTTGCAAGGAAGGTCTAGCCAAACTGCTTCATTTGCATGCGTTCGAATGATTTTGCGATTCGCAAACTGCCAGGCACATATTTTGGGGATGTGTGTGTGTTGAGGTTTGCGAAACGAAGTGAAATGAAAATGCCTTCGTTCGGAGTGGAATGAGCTGCCTTGGTAAGATAGTAGAAACGTGCGCAGGCATTTGCGTGAGAGGGAAATTAATTTAATTTGAATAACGATGATGCAAAAGAGAACGAAACATATTTGGGCAGAAAGCAAGAAAAGCAGGAATTTTTAATACCGTTTGCAACACATAGCAATGCAGCTAGAGCAGTCGAAGAGTTTCATTGGAGAAAGTCAAGAAGTCAAGAAAAAACAGTAAAAGTAAAGGGAAAATCATAAAAAAAACGTAAATCAAAGTTTTTGAATAGATAACTTAAAAGGAAAATTGGAAAAATAACTTAAAAGGATAACTTAAAAGGACTTTGGTATACGGTTTAAAAACACTTTAACACTGCACAATACAAAAAAACCCAAAAAACCATATAACAAAAAAAATGAAGAATCTCTTCAAACAAAAAAGTTGGGGATAATTTGGCAAGAAGTGCACATAAACCGTGTATTATTTTGAGAAATTGCAAGCAAAACATGTATCCCATTACATTTTACTATCCCGGTTTCGGTTACGGCTCCTGCTCACATTCCAATCAGCATCAAGCGATGAAACTTTCCTAACAACCGAAAACCGATTTAGAATGATTATGACGGCCACGGCCACGCGGGATCCAAAAAACGCCGAAATCAAAGTTCACCGAGCATCGCACGCTACACCAGCAATCTTGCACCAGCAATTTGGTGCGGTCCCGGGGTGCACTAGTGCTGCACTTGAAGCTGTTGATATTGCTACGCGAAATTGACTCGGCATGCTGACCAGAGAGGAGAGAATGCCGCCATGCAAGCCGGGCCGGCCACCGGCTGCACACGCGAGATATGCAATTTGAACTTGCCGATGGTGGACCGCTTTGCACCGCTGCTTCACGGCGACTACTACTTCAACGACCACCAAGGAAGAGCACAAGCATGTGTAGCATACAGAGCATCAGCATGTACATGTACGCGAGTATGTATGGTGCTGGTGCCTTAGCCCCGGAGGCTACTTTTACCGTGCATTGCAGCCACTGTTTCGAAGTACCACTCGCGCCGCGCATTGGCTTTTATGGTGTGACAAAAGGCTATCGTGTTCGTAGTCGTCTCTCTCTCTCTTGTCCTCATCAGCAGAGTGCGCGTCATGCACACACACACACACACACACACACTTTGTGCGTCGTATGTTTTTTGATCTTTGGGTACCTTTTTATGGTACACTTGCGATTGGCATGAGGAGAGAGAAAGGCGTCATTGAAGGCTTTAAAGCACGGTCGATCACGGTCTCATATCAAATTATGCTTTATTTATTCATATCCAAAAGCAATCAAACGATGGTTTCTTCTTCTTCTTCTTCTTCTTCTTCTCATTTTGCTGCAGCGTGTAAGCGTACAAATTGTAACTTTATACGAGTGAAAGTAAATTATATTATAAACTATATTATACACACTATTGTAAACTATATTAATCATCAATCTTATGGCATCGCCACACGAGCGCTCGTGTATTCTAATGCACAGTTTGCGTTTTGATGCGTTATGATTAGTCTTTTTCGCGTACAAGATTAAGATAAAAAGGACGCACACACATACACACACACACACACGGTTTGACTGGGACGGCTGGGCCCGACTAATCGCTATACACGGTGAAGGTTTCATGGAAATATGCTCGCATGATCCTCGGCAATAAGCTTTACTCCCAGGTCCCAGCGGACAGTACCATGTTCCGTAAAAAAACGCGAAACCAACTGGTAGTCTGGACAGAGCGCTCGTTGGTTGATTAATTTAATAAGTCACCACGGGATGTGCACACATGCAGCCTTCCCCAAAAACCCACAATAAAATCGCTGCATAATTCGGGTGGCCTACCTTCCGGGAGATAACAGTCTGCTCCGCTTTCCGTAGACCGGAAGTTGATTGTTTTAAAGAACTTAAAGACGCATACCTGGTGCGTACGCATCGAAACCAATGTGGAACCCCTGAGGTGGGCCCTGAAAGCGCGTTTAACGAGCTGACGAATACGACGACGGGAGTCCATAAAAGGGGGCCAGAAAAAAAAAACTCACCGGAACTTTGTGTGAGGTCTGCCCTCGTACCCAGCCCTTCGCAAACACACTGGTCACTGGCGCCTGGAGGCCTCTAATACCCTCCGCACCCATCGCATGTTAACCCATAATAAGGAGCGCTTTACAGCCTTTTCGGTGCGCTTAGACGCGTTGCCCAGGATCCAGGAGCATCGTCGCCATCGCGCGGTTGGCGCCGAAGTCTCGTTGGCTGGCCTCGGTCGCCTCGTGTGTGTGTGTGTGTGTGTTTGTGAGGAGGTCAGTGTTAACGCAACAATGTAGGCTACCACCGATGTTGGCCAACAAAGGTGCTCATGGTGCTCATGGTGCTGGTACTGGTGGTGATGGTGCCCTTTTTGGGACGATAACGATCCATCGTCGGCTCCTGCGGACGATACTGACTGCGATGCGAGATGGTCCTGCTGATGGTCACGTACCCATAATTTACGCGCTCTTCAGAAGAAGCACCGACGGTGTTGACCCACGTTGGTCGTGATGTGTGATGTTTCGGGCATATACACGCTTCGTGCAGGGGGCACCCTCGACCTCATATATCAAAGTGATTTCCTTTCGAAAGCGGATACCACTTCGCAGGAAGGTGATGGACCCCATTTCCGTGGTCCAGGGACGTGGGGCGCCTTGAAGGGCGAGCTCTAGTGGCCGAGTCGAGCGAGTCGAGAGGTAATAAGGGGCTACTACACTCTTTGCGATGAGATCAGGGCGAGGTTCAAGTGAGCACGGCTAAACTGTTGCACATGCCCGTGGTGTGGCAAGTGCAGACGATGATTCTCGCCACCGCCCACCCGCCGTGTTGCATTCCTGACACTTTTGGATTGGATTTGAACCGGCCATGGACTCCGGAAGTCGGATGGGCTTGGGCTGCGAGCCCGAGGGGGGGAACACTGGCTATCGAAAGTACATGATTTATGCAACGGAAACATGGTTTTCGTTTCACCTAGGAAGACGCAACGGGATGGGAAAGGGAGCAATTGCTTGAAATGGATAGTACAGTTGAACGGAAAACAATGGCAGGCCCACGGTTGGAAGTTTCTGTTTCCGATCACTTTTTAAGCTTACAAAGGGACGGGACTCTAGAACTTCTGCGTTTAATTGATACCCCAATTCTCGGCCTAATGATTGATGATCTCAAGTTCTTCTCTAAACGCTTTCGTCTTATTAATTAATGGCTTGCGCTGTTTCGGGTCTTCTTATCCCTTTCATTTATTTCGATTAGTGATTAATTTTGTACGTTCTTTCTTTTTGATTTCATTGGAATTTTGAAAGTATTCATGCATTTATTACTTCTGATTGATTGATTGATTAATGCTTTTAGATAATATATTACTCTTATAAGGATCGATACGTAGGGTTTGAAAATATGTTTTATCCTCTTACATATTCTTTTATTTACCGCTATTTTCTCTGATAAGATTTTCCAGGGTTTATTTTTGAGCTATTTGTTTTAAACTTTTTGAACACGTTGAGCATTTACTTGAATCGCTAATCTGAGAGAATGTACCAATAACATAGTGAATAGCATAGTGAAGCTTGGCTTTGCAAATTAAAATTACTTTTGTTATGCAATGCGTTAGCTCATTACACTGCAATCAATTACATTCGTAAAAAACAGATCCTTATTTTTCCAGTTGATAATGAGGCATCTGGATGCAGTTTAAACAATCGTTCAAAATATTTCAATTAATTAAAATGGTCTAATCTTGTTATTTCCATTGAGAATAAAATAGAAATCCGACCGAAAAACTTAAGTTAGTTGCATACTTTAGCAAACAAAGTTTATCCTCTAATAATAAAATAAAGAAATAACATAAATTAATCTCAAATGACAAAGTACACAATTGGATTTATAATTTACTTTTTCAACGAATTATTGGTTTCTTCTCTCCCCTTTGGAGTGGGCTTAATCAAAACGAAATGAGTTCATCCACGAGATCGAGCAGGATAATCGTAAACAACTAGGTTGAATAATCGATTATGCTTAATTTCCAGATTTCCATATCCAACTCACTACTGCCCTTGGTGTATATTTCATTTCTTTTTCTCTCCCAACTCAATTTACACACCACACCGACACTGCTCTGCCATTGCTCTGCTGTGCCAAAAATGGTCATGTAGTACTGCGTGGGGTACGTAGTGGAAACAGAAACAAGCATCAAAACAAAAAACCGCAACGATTGGACCGCTAATTTCCATTTAAATTAAATGCAAATTCCCATTTTTACCGTTCCAGCAATGGGGCAGCAATGGGTTGACAAGGTTTTGGGTTGGTCGCGTGAGGTGATCGATTGTTGTGCCACGCAGTCAGCCACCATTTTTCGAAGACTGTCACATTCCATCACATTTCATTCATACCACACACCCACAACGCTAAGCTTACCCCAACGCCCGCAGCGGACAGCTACTCCCACGTGGCTGGGATAAAAATATGCGAAAAGCGACAACCTTTGACCGATCACCGTTGCGCACAATGATCGGGCGGATCAAAGACGACGACCGCGCTGCTCTTCCACTCCGGTGGGGTGAATGATCGGTGTATCATTCAGCAGTTGGTGTATGCCGATGTTTATCCGCCACCTCCGGAGCTCGGGTGTCGTAGACGTTTACTGTCTGGGAAGATTTATCTGCATGTCGGACCATGCGCGGATATGCGGGAACCAAACCGCGGCTCTATATTGGATGATAGCATTTTCCGAACCGTTGACCGACCCGAAGACATCGGATTTCTTGGAATTATCTTCAAAGGACAGCGAAGCGGCTCAGCTGCTGTACCTTTGGTCAGTATGGTGTTCACTGGAATGAATCTGTCGCATTTACCTCACATTGTTATTCGTAAGAAAACAGCTTTCCTGTAGCCCAGAAGGTCTCTCTGCCTTACAATAAAATGCTGGCAAGCTGAAGATGTGTATGTGGCAGTACAAAGCAGCTGCTCCATTAAATTGTTTTCATTCAAAGCATTCAATGTAGTGTGGGTATCGCATACTCGCATCTCAATTGCAGCTCCAGAACAGCTTCACAGCAGCCACTCCACTCCACTCCAGGCATATCTAGATAAGCGTGACATACCTGGGTAATACCAGACCGGGGCAGCAGTTATATAGACACACGCGACACACAGACACGTCGGAGCACGGTGAGCCCCAAACTCGAAACGATATGCAATCTCGTCCATAATGCCGTTGTCATGATTTGAATAATTCGATGTGAATTTTTCATCCTCCATCCGCATTGTGAAGAACCGTCCCACAGCGCGACATCGATAGACCGAGCCTAGTGTTCCTTGTTCCTTGCTCTTTGGGTGCTGGTGCCATCCCAAACCCAAACCACTCGCTTCAATCCGATGCCAAAGGCAGAGCCAGCAAAGACCGGCCCGGCCCGGCCCGGCCCGGCCCGGCCCGGTGTAGGATAAACAAATGCGTTCAAAGCCTTTCGTGGAAAAGGCTTGGAGTGTAGCAGCGTGTCGATGCGAGAGCTCCCGACCTTAGCATTCGCCGCACCTCACTTCAGCAAACGGAACCTCAGCTCACGGACTGAAGAAGAAGTGGACATTGATGGAGACAACGTTCGCTGGGTTCGCGCTTCGCTTCAAGCCTTCTTCAAGCAGGATCGCTGCAAAGGTGCCGGATAATCGATTCTCGGTCTCGGTCTCGGTCTTCTTTTTGGACACCCCTGGGATGCGACCCGGCATGGCGAAATTGGCGAAGAAGAGTTGGAATTTATTTGAATAAATCCTAGCTAGGGTGTCTGAATGTCTCCGTTTTTTTGTCGCTTGTGTGTGTATGCGTGCGTGTGCGGCTCTTTGGGGTTCTTTCTTCGTGATAAACATGTTGCGTCGTCCGATGATGATGGGATGGTGGATCGTTTGTCGGAGGAAAACCCCTCCCCGGCGTTCGGTCCTGCCTCTGTGTTGCTCGAAGAACGCCGAAGGTGACAAGGACGCAGACACACACCGTTGGTGATGAATTGTTTTATTCCCTCGAGATAGCGGATGAGAGCGGGTGCTGCGTTCAGGTGGTGTGGATGGAACCGGGTTGGAAAATGCGTTTAGGATCCATCGACGCCAGTCCGGGAGAGCCGTGAATTCGGCAGAGATGAGCTAGGTATTTCTCCGGGAGGAATTTATTTCGCCTTCAATCAGGGAGCACACCGGTGCAGTCCGGGGTACGGTTCGGTGGTTTTGGTAAATACCAGAATGAAATTGAATTTTGTGGCCCTGAATGATAAAACATTCTGTCCCGATAGCGCTGCTGGTTGGTTTGGTTGGTGGAAATATTTTGTCGTTTATTGCAACCTGCACACCATTAGAAGTAGTTATCAACTGTAATTAAATTATAATTAGACATTACAACACTGCTTGAAATGAAAATTCATTGTTTATTAAGGGAGAATATTTATAGGCATCGCATTTCGGATTCAGTTAAATATTTTTGTTCTGTAAATGGCTGTTGTAACGCAAATAAGTTTAGGTAAATTTGTTACACCCAGTAGCTGTTGCTGTCCACTACTGCATACAGGGCATCCTTGCTATTGGAATTTTATCCATTTTCAAATGAAATCAAAGTTCAAAAGTGTGTGGATTTATCACCGGTAAAATTATTTGCATTTTCAGTCAACCTTTTTAAATTTTATTTGGATGGTTCAATAGCTTTTATACAACTAATAGAGTCTGAAGCAAGAAGAAAAATAAAAATAACAATAACATCATGGAGTTGTCATGAAGTCGATACCTGAATAAAGAACATTTAGAATTATTTAATGTACCCGGGTACATTTAACCCTGATACTTTTAATAATTTTTCTACATCCCGTAGAATTTATTTTTATGTTTATTCTACAATTAAAATAATACTTAAATATTGTTGACTAACAAATTAACAAACATTCTATAAAGGCGTCATCGCGGGGTTAGGATTCTCGTCCTGCAAACGACCGACCATAACACCGCAAGGACGAATAATGAATGTGATGGAACACTGGATTCTTGATCCTCCGATGGTCAGTCATTATCTTCGTATCTCGCTGTCGCTGTTCGAGCTGTGCTTTCGAACAATCCGGGTCACACATAACGAGTTCCACATTTCCACCGTTTGCTCTTCCGTTTTGCTGTCGGAAAATGCGATCGAAACTCAGCGATAACCACCGATCCACCTCGTCCGATTTCATTACTTTCGGCTCGTCGTACCAAATTTTGTGGCTTTCGTGGCTCAAAATGCACGTGTCCTTCACCGGTGCGTGCGTCGTTCAGCTACGGGCACTCCGACTCCGACTGGTTTTTGTCCTCCTGTTTCTGTTCTGCGGTTTTTTGTTTCGGTTTGCAATACCTTACGAGGTTGCGAACATAATCCACATCATTATTTACGGCCAGCCAGCCAGCCAGAAGCCGAGCGAATGCAAAATCCAAACGAAAAAGTTTAATAATGCCATTTCTTTATCAAACGACGACGCCACGCCACGCGACGCGTACGACCAGCGAATCCGTGCCATCGTCTGGTTGGTATCGGCTATGAAACTCCGGTGGTCCGGTCGGTTCCAACGATGGTTTCAAGCACAGAACGAAAAGGGGGGCTTTTAGCTATCGGTGGATCGGTCTCTTTGGCGGTCACCGGCCCGAAAAACCGAGAGTTCGAGTCCGTGGCTCAACACGTACTGCTCAACTTTTGGACGGGGCGAGATGTGCTTCGAAGTTGGCAAAGAAAATCCTCGGCTTCTCCTCGGTTTGACCTTGTACCCATGTCAGAGAAGAGGTGCTGTTAGAAGTTAGTTAGGTATGTGCCGCGCCCCTTCGTCGCCGTGCGTCGTCGTCGTGTGAGTCACGCAACCGACAACAATATGCGTGACGTGAAACCAGCCCGTGGAGCGTCGCTCGGCCGCATTAGGATCCCTTAGCATCCCCGGAGTGATGAAAAGCTTTCGTCGTTCGTTTCCACCTTTATGCGGAAATTCCACCGCACGCGCGCGCGTGTGTGTGTGTGTGTAGGGGGAAGGCGTGAAGATTGAAAAGCTTTTCCCCTGTCACTCCACACCTATCGGTCGATTCGTTTTGCCGCACTCCAGATGAATGCGTATCTCCATTACCTGCGCCCATCGCATCACATTGATGAGGGTGATGAAAATGGAAAATGGAAATGTCGATGGATGTTAACTGAAGGGGGAGGGGAAGCTTTTCGCGAAATCGCTTCACCACTCCTTCCTTTCACCATTAACAGGTTCAAAGAGCCGTTGGCTCGAAGGTGTAAACCCGGGAATAAACGAAGAAGAACATCATTTAGATTGAAATCCAGGTGCACGCTCGAGCTTCGGCTCCTCGAAAACGACATGCAATTACCGATTTTTTGCTAATTATGATTTGCGCATACCGGGCCCACCGTCGATGACCATCGACCGGCCCTGTCCATCGATGCCCTCGGTGGAGGGCCCAAAATATAACTAATTATTTTTCCATTAGCGGATGCTAGCGGAAGGCCTGGCCTGCTGCTTGTGCCTATCTATCGGTTAGCTCGCTAGCCGTGGTTTCCGGTAGAAAGCAAAGCAAAGCAAAAAAAAACAGGATGAACAGAGCCATACCGTCACCGGCTGAGGGCCCTGCAGCGGCCCTCACAAACACACACACACACAGGATGTGCAGGATGGCCGCTGGGATGGAAAACCTTTTCCCGGCCTTTTTCCCCTCTCTAACACTCTGGTTCCCGCCGTTCCCGGCAATAAGGCTAATAAGGTGCCTCACGTAAATAGACCCGCGAGGATATGAAGGTCACGTGTAGAGGTGAAGGTAGCAAATCAAAGCCCCCCCCCCGAACCCCGGACCATGGGGCGCTGTGCGCGGCCTAAGATAACATATTAATTTCACGGTTTAATTAATGGCTTTTCCGATTCGGCCGGCCGGTGCCGTTTCGCATTTGCATCCGGTAACCATTCGCATTCGAATCCAGGCGGACGTGCGAAAAGCAGGTAATGACGAATTAGGTGTACTGCCCGCGGACCCACCGCCTACCAGGATCCTACCGAGTTTGGTTTCTAATTATTTTGGGAGAAATTTATGGCATCGAGCGAGCACCCTTTTAACCGAACCGAATGGTGGTAGCCACCGGGGAGCGTGCTTCAGGATGTCGTGACGTGACCGTGGTTGGTTGGCCGGACAAATTATGATCCTATTTTCTGTGAAAGTTGTCGGAATACGTGATAGTTTGTTAGTCCGAACCGAGCGACCCACCAACCCGGTCCGGTGCGAGGGGCTGCATGCAAAATGGCATCCTCATAACATATTCCTTACCTGTTGTGTACGCCCGTTTTTGATTTATCGCACAGTTTCCCATAAATCAAGACGTTTTCACATTCGGCATCACATCACAGATTTGAATACATGTATAGGCCCACGTGGGAAAGTTGATAGGGTAGAAGTCAGAACGCTCCGACGGTTTCACCGGTGATTTATTAGTTTCGAAAACACATTTCGAAAGAGCTGTTCGGTCGTCGGGGTCATTGTACGGACCAGCGCACGAACTTTCCGTTAATTATGGAAAGTTTCTTTGGAGGGAAAACCGAAAAGCCTCTAGCCGAACAGGCGTTCCCTTTCATCGCTACATTACTAACGCTGGATGCGTTTTGATGTTACAGTGAGTTCCAGTAGTTCTGTCAAGAACATTCCCTTGCGCATGATAATTCTACAAATAAGGGGTGAGTCGTGTTTTAAGAAACACATTATGAACTACAAAAGGAAATTGGCAGGATTCTAAGTGGAGCTCTTCGCTTAATAATCTCCGGCGAATGGTATACTCGTCCCTAATCTTTAAGCACTTATCTGTTAGGGTGTTCAAAGAAATGTTTTAAACATTTCTAATGTATTCCGACTGTTCTGATTAAATCCGCTTAGAGTGAACGATTGTTCATTTCATTTCGAAAAATACATTTTCCTACCAGTTATCAACAACCGTTCCTAGAAACCATAGAATGGAGCTAAACCATTTTCTACGTATTAGACACTAGCCAAACCGGACTTGAAATGATTGGAATGATCAATTTTGAGAAACAACCGACGTATGGCGTCTCCATCCAGTCTCGAGTTTGTGGTACGAGTTCAGGTTTTTATGATAATTAAAACTGTTGCAGTAGCTTGTCGGAGGATAAAGTAGTACTCGGCAAAATCTAACGATAGGAAGAGAACGATACCACATCCATCTGTAATTTGTTTTATTAAGTTTTCTAGAATTGTGAGGAACTTTTATTTCTGCCTTTGCTTAACGTGTCAATAGTACAAGTCAGTCTCGCAACAAACACAAAACACTGCAGTATCCGCTGCAGTATCAGCACCAAAGCTGCATAACCACGACAAGCTAAACCTTAAACTAGTGAAACGTTGATTGTGATACTTTACCAGTAAATTTGCTAACTATACTTGCTAAATTAGATTGCACGATACCTAATTGTATCGTGAGTCCATGATTTTACTTCCCTCTTTCATTCAGCCAATTCAATTTTATTCCCATTTCAGAACGTCTCAAAAGTGCGATAAGATACGACTTGAACGCATAAATGTTGTTCCGCGAAAGCCATGATATTGCCTTTCTTGGGGAGGTTATGATATTCTGGCGAACTGTCACTGTTAATATTCAAACAACTCAACGCCCCGACAATGATTGTGTTAGTTGGGGAAATACCACGAAGTACATCTTGTGAAAACCTCAACATTGAGGGTCAACCGAGTCAATTGCCTTGTCTCGCCGTTTCTTTGAAGCAAATTGAACACGATCAAGCTTAATTTGACTTTGGCCACCAACCAGCAAGTGGCAGAGCAGCTGGTAGAAAGTATCCTTTTTTCGGAGAAACGTTCAACTCATGAACTATGGTGGGGCATAATGTTAAGGTAATTTTCGTCAGGTATACTACTGTGTCCAAAAAGTATGGTGACACGGTGTCCAAATTGCCCGCGTAAAAGGATATCTTTAGTTTTGTATTTTTTATATGTTGTCAGCACTGTTATTGACAACCATGGCAAGTTTCACGTCAAAATATTCACTAGTGTTTGAGATACGTATTTTTTTGTGAACTGCTAAAAGTGCATTCTTCGTTTTTCTCCATGTCGCAAATTTTTAAACAAAGAATTTGCATTAAAAATATTTTTTCTGCTGCAAATATACCAATGCGAATGGTACAGAATGTCTTTAGTGACGATACTACGTCAATAAAAATTATTTACACTTGGTGGAAAGACTTCCAGGAGGGTCGGGAACGTTTTGAAGAGGAAGAACGCTCTAGACGACCACCAACGACAATCGATGCAGTTCACGTCCAAAAAATCAAAGATTTGGTGTTGGAAAACCGTCGATTAACAACAAGAGACTTTGTTGATGATATTTGCATATCAAACATATCCGCTAATTACATTTAGAAGGATGTTTTTCATCGTAAGCGCGTCAGTGTTCGATCACGATAATGCACCATCTAACAGTTCGTTGGTTTTCTGTGACTTTTTTGCCAATATTTTCACTCATATCGTTCCGATAAAACCGTATGCGCCTGATTTGGTTACATTTGGCTTCTGGCTATTAGACAAGCCCTAAATTACGTTCCGGGGACACTGTTTTGACACGATAGAGCAGATTCAAGCCGCTGCGAAAAAGGTGCTGAAGGCCATTCCTAAAGACGACATTTTCGCGTGTTTAGAAAACTGGAAAATTCGTCGGCATAAGTGCATTGCGTCTGGGAGGGATTACATTGATGGCAAAAAAATTGATTTGGAAGAAAAATTAAGGAACTTTCAAAATACATCCAATGTCACCTTACTTTTTGGACACAGTAGTATAAAAGAAATTTAAAAGAAATGAATGAAATAAAAGGCACTATTTTACATTAACAACTGTGACAGTTTTCACGTATGTTTGATATTCACTAAAGATACCTTTAAATCCAATTATCTTTAACGCTTGTTAACATACCTAATGACAAGCCTAATGTTTGATTTGCAGTTGAGGCATCCCGGTAGACACACATTATCGCCTTTTCTGTTCTCGACATGTTTTGTGCTCGAGATGTTTTGTTCTCGAGATGTGTAAGGCTTAAATTAATTATCATTCCGTGAAGAACACACAGAATCTGGATGGCGCTTGTCGCGCTCATAAGTGGGCAACGGCGAAAGGCGAAAGCTTTTGCGACAACCCGTGTAAGTCGCGTTCCCGTCCCGTATGTGCTTATGCTGAATGTTATGTTCCTTGTACCACACGCACATGCCTATTGGCACTAAAATCAAACGAAATGGCCTCTCCTTTCGCTCCTTTGTCCTACTGCTGCTGGTACAATCGCCGGCCTTCAAGAGGCTCACGGTCTTGCTCGGATTTGCTCGGAAATGAAGTACCCAGCAGTAAGCAAATAAGCCCATTGCCGTTGCGTGTGTGTTCGGCGGTGTGTAGCACAAAGTTAATCAGTGAGCAATCTGATTTGCCCCTTTTTAATGGAAACGATAAACAGCTACAGCGCCAGCAGCTTCACATTTGGATGTGAGACGCAGGATTTGCCGGCAGGATGCGAGAAGAGACGAGTATAGGGAAGGCCAAAAGTTTCGACAAAACCACCGTTGCTCTGTCAGACTCGGTTGTTTGTGGTTGATGCTGGTTGGATTGGATGGATGGCTGGATGAAGCCGGTGGAAGCCTCCATGGCAGCTACGATGGTCGGATACGGTTGGCTGCACTCCAAGTACGCGTATGGTGAGCCCGAGAGCCAACAACACACACACACACACGCACACACACATTCCGGTTGGCTCGTGGAAAATGAAATATTGAATATTATTGGTGCAGCAAATGAATCTTTAATGGCCAACGACCGTCTGGCAGCTGGGGTTTGGTGCGTAACATTGATTACACCGCATGGCCAACGGCAACCGGCTTTTGCTTTTGCTGTTCTTGTTCTGTGTTCCTTTTGACATTTTTTGATTTGAATATTAATCGTATCCATATCATGGATTGTCTCAAACATTCAATGCTGACATATCTCGATCGATAAAGAACGAAACATTCGGCAAACGATCTGGCGCCAGTGTCAATATTGAAAAATTGGTCTCAGCTCGCGAAGAAAATTCGTGGCTATAGAAGATCCAACGGGTAAATAGTCGTTGCCATTCTCGTGTGTGTGTGATGGTGTGCCGTCCATAAAACCATTTATACCTGCAGCGATTTCATTTTGTCACGATCATGAAGTGGTGATGCTTTGACGAACGTCACCATCAAACGGCGATCAAACAGGCCTCCGGTCGGGAATGGGTGGTTTGAGGACGCACTTACGCTACTAGCGCGACCACCAACGGTGCCACGCTGGCTGCTCGAATTAAATCATTAAAACCGAAACCACCCACTTGGCCGCAAACAGCAACATTGCTGCCTCCGTTGCCCAAGTGCCCAAGTGCCGTCGTCGTCGTCGTTGTCGTCGTCGTTACGTCCTTGTTCTTTGCCCGGTCGTGGTGTGGCCGAGGCAGCCATCACCCTTAGCCACGCACTCTATGCAATAAGCTAAGCACCAAAAGTGGCATCGAGCGAGCACCAAACAAGTTTAAGCATAAGGCCCCAACGGGGCGATTGCGATTGCGGAGTCACCTCGGTATCACTGCGGCGTTAGCTGGCGCTGCTACTGCTGCCTGGTAGCCGGGCCCGGGCATGGGGGTGAGCCGAAGTTCTTATGGTGCACTCCCACCGGTATTGTTGGTGGTAAAGTGTTGTTTTGGACAAGGGCCGCATCCCGTAAGGCACCGAACGAACGTACGAAATGTGTTTACGATGTTTTTTTCTTGCTTTCTTTCTTCGTTTCTTTTTATATGCTCTGTCAACGGCGGTGGAGGCGGCCTCGGGATCGGGATCGGCTGTTTATGTTGTTGTGCTGCGTTGTTGTGGGCCTTCAGCGGTACTTTGTGCGATCATCGTGTGTCGCACTTTACGGTGATCAGAAAGCTTCTTCTAGGAGAAGGAGATGCTGCTGGAACGTTTTGCTCCTAGAAGTGTTGTGATACATCTGGGCGTTGCTTTATAGTACGATGAGTACTTCTTGGTCAAAGGAGATGTTGGTATCTTCGGCGATGGTACCAGCAACGAGCAAATAGATAAAAAGTACATTCCAAGCTGTTTGCTAGTCACGATGTATTCCTTTAAAAATGGTTTATTCTGAGCTTTTCGTAAACAGATAACTGAAACTTTATACTGCGTTTCAAAAACTCGTTGCCACTGTTTTGTACGGGAATCACAATTATTTCTCTACCATGGAATGATTGTGGGCAGCAGAAAGCAATTGAAAACATAGGTTGAGAAGTGTACCAGTGGTATGTTATACTTAATTTACTTTAACCATTAATCTTTAAGACTTACAGCAGTAGAGCTCCTGCTATTAGATATAACTGACTATAAGTAAGATAGCCTTATTCTTGCAATATCGATAATCGAACAGCAATATTCCTGAATTGGTGTCAAACGCCATTCGCACTTAATGGTGAATTATACAATTTGTCCAGCGCCAAAGCTTTTGATAAAATCCTTTAATTTATTTTAAATTACAAAACAATTTTAAATAATTACAATTGTTATCAAAAGGTACAAAGTAATAAAACATTTAATACTATTGTCGCCTTTTAACCAACCTAAAAGCAATTTAACCGAAATAATAAGAAATTTTGAATGTAATGTATCTTTGCGAGATGTATTTTTGCCCTCTTATCATACCAGTTTGTTGTGACTAATCATTGAAGGTCGGGAGGGGCCACAGAAAGTACAGTAAACGTCCCCTGCAATCTCTTTCTTCCATGTGAATCTTAATTGGGGAGTTCAGGTGTCCAAAATAACTATCTGTCGCTCATCCGTACTATTTATTTGACAGTGATTCCTGCAGGAACGCCCAACACCCCTGCAATTGTGAGTTCTATTCATCGGCCCAAAAGTATGGCCAGCGTCAGCGCTCGCTTCCTTAAATATTTCATCCATTTCCACTGGACTCCTCTGAGGCATTGAGTTTTCCTTCGAACGCGAAGAAAAGCGAAAAGCTTTCCCAAAAGGTGAAAGGTGCGCGAAAGTGTTGGCAAGCTTCCTCTTCTCTCTCCGCGCCTAATACACAAGCAACATAACACTAATGGCGTACCCTCCTGCGGAGGAAGGACGGATTTGAAACCGTGGCGCACCTTCGCGACCCAAAAGCGGTATTTGGAATGAAGAATTTGAGAAGCAAATTTCCTCGATACCATCCTCCTGGCCCGTGACCTGATCACCGGTGTTGTGATGCCTGGATTCCAGACCAAACCTGTTGTCCGACGCCAGTGTTTGCTGGTGTTTGGCAAGATTGATGAGTTTGCGGGGCGCATAAGAGATCACCGAAGCCAATGAAGTGTCAGTTCAGGATCTCGGAATTCTACCAACTTTCCATCGCTTTCCATCCAACTAACTGTTCACTGCGGTCGGTCCGATGCTGATGGGGGGGCCCGCAGTCAGCAACCCAGCAAAAGGCTGCAAGGAAGGGAAAGGGATTCCCTTCTGTCTGATGAAAATTACGCCAGCAAACCGACAGGACTTGGAGCGTTCTTTGCGCCGAGCCCTCCATCGCCTTCCTTCGCCTTCGTCAACGATTCCGTTGGTGGCCTCATTAAATTTTGCGTGTTTTCGTTAGGTGAAGGTGAAGAAGGGGGTGGTGGTGGTGGTGGCCGTGAGCTGTGATCGATTTGTTTGCTGGCGAGCGTGGCATAGGTAAGCCCGAAAGAAGCCATTTCATTTTCTTGGAAACTTACCACCGGGATCCGTCTGGTGTTTTGAGGGATTTCCATTGGACTGTGCATTGGAAGTGCAAACTAGCGTATCGAAAGGAAACAATTCATATTTTAAAATTCATAGAATTGCGGGAAACTTTTCGATTTTTAGTTTCCGAAGAACAAACAATAATGAATATTTTTTGGAATATAACAGCGATGTTTAGACCATTTTTTTCTCGCGCAATGGCACAGCATCTTGCAAAGTACTCCATCTTACCATCTTTGTGCCTCTCTAGGTCGTGAAAGCGGTCCCGATCCCATGGCTTTTCCTGTAAAAACCTCCCATGTGAGGGATGTGACCGGCAAGATATGCCGCACCCACAGGCACCCTCAACACCGTGGTGCTGGCACCAGCAAAGCTGGCGAAGATTATCGCCGCTACTTTTCGGCTCGTTCGGCCTCTCCTGGGCCGACGCCACTCTCAGGGACCGCTTTCGCTTTTCGGGAAGCTGTAATGAAATTTTCACATTCTAATCTCATTTAGCTAAATAAGTAATTGAGCGTCTTTTGGGTGCTGCTGCCGGGCTGCAGATGGTTGGCCAGATCGGTGGCCGGCCGCCAGCATGATGGGATGTGGGCGCGCGAGGAAGTGTTTTTGTGCCGCCTGCTCTACCCATCATTTCCGTTTCCTTTTTTCTACATTCTTTCTTTTGCTGTTTTCTGCTTCTTGATCACTTGATACTATAAGCTACGGGCAGCATAACAAGCCAAACACGCCAAACCGTAAACCGAGTTAGCAGCTCGAGTAGGCTGCTGCTGCTGCTGGTGGTCAAAACAGCACCAGATGTGTGTGTGAGAGAGTGGTCCTGGTAAAGCCACGAAGGCTGGCATTGTTAATGAGGCTAATAGTTAATTCGGTGGCCATGGAATGGACGCGGATACAAAGTCACCACCGAGTACCGCCCAGCCGGAATACGATTGTTTGCTTGGCCCTCCCCCTTTCTACCGCTGCTGGTGTGTGGTGCGTTCGCTGGTCGCGGGGTTCGGGAAATGGTGCAGTTTTGGTGCACTTCCCTTGCACTGCGGGCCTGGCCTGGAAGTAATGCAGTACAATCATCAGCAACAGATACTCACGCTCACAATGTGCTAGCCGGTACAGTACGGACGGCAGCAACGGAGGGTCACAACCGAGAAGGCAGCCGAGATTTACATTACATTAGCGCGCATGAATTGCGTGGCCTTCGCTGGTCACCACGGCTTGCAATCGCCCTTCCTTTCCACTCTCTCTCACTCAGATACCCAAACCATCTGGTGGTGCTGAAAGGAATGCTCTGAAAACGCGAAAGCACCCGGAAGGATAATGATTTTGAGTAATTGCATCATCAATGCGGCGTCCTGGCGGTGTACTGTTTGTAGTTGGTATCTGACCTCAAGCTGGCTCTTTGCGATATCGAGGATGAGAAGCTTTCTAGGAATGGGGGAAAATGAATAGATAGTAGTAAATGTACAGTGACCGGCATAAGTAAAAGCTCACCCCTAGGTTTTTTTTCTTCAGATTTTCGACTATAAATTTGACATTTTCGATCGTAAAGGGCAAGTGTTATGTTTTTCTGGAAGCTTTAACATTCCTCTTTCAGTTTCACTAGCTTTCAGCTCGATTGGTTCGATCTTTTTTTTTTAATAATTGTTTAAATGAGAGATGGTCGATCAAAGTTGTGACAAAAGTAAAAGCCCACTGTACAATAAATATTATTGTGACTCTAATGAAACCCTCTGGTTACTATATCTCTGTTAGGCATTTTGTTAACATCTGTTTTGAAGGTATAAGTGCTCCACATTATTGTTTACAGTGATTTATTCCACCAATTGTAGCAGTTTCACTTGTGAGTCGATTGTGCACGGTTTTTTCGCAAAAGAAATGAAACAGAAAGATGAATATTAAACCTTCAAGAATAACACAACACTTGCCCTTTACAATCGAAAATGTCGAATTTATAAAAAAAAAATTAAAAAATCTATGGGTGGGCTTTTGCTTATATGTATATTAATACAATTAGCATCATTGTTTCTTTTAAAGAAGTTGTGTCAGAAACTAGTACGAGAAAGGTTGATACTTGCTAGCATTAGGTGTGCAAACTTTATCCGGCTTAGCAAATGCATACCAATGTTCATGTTCTACTTATAAGCAACTTGCAAGATATCACACTCGCAAATTCTATTTCATGTCACTGACAGCCTAGTAGGAGCGGATTGACCGGTACAAACACACCCTTAGGGGGGAGGCCAACCCCTCAAAACACTGTAACACTGGTGGCCCCGGAGGAGGCTTTCGTGCCGATTGCGTGCCGACCGGGAATTCAAATCCTCGTTCCACGGGGCATCGGTTTGTGGCGGTTTCAGTTGTGGCCCGTCCCGTTACGGCGTCAAAGTTCGGAAAGGGCGGGGTGGGGTGCGCAACAGGGTAGAGGAGGAAGTACGTGTTGCACGGTAATTGTGATTGCCATGCATGATTTAGTGGGTCCCTCCCCCCCTCCCAGTAGCACGGTACGGTGGTGACCTCTAACCCCGCAACGCCCAACACTGACGATTGTAATCGAAACACATCAAACGAAGGTCCCTCTAGAGGAGGAGTGAACGGGAGGGAGGTCGTTTGGTGATTTCATTACTTTGTACCACTTATCCCTTTCGACGACGCAGGGATGGACGATATGTTGAGTGAAGTAGCGAGGAGTTACGCAAAACCTGTCCATCACAGCTCATCCTAGATCATACCAACTTCCAGCCTGCTGTGTGTGTGTGTGTGCGTTTGTTTCTCACAGACGCGCTGTAAACGCGCTCCGATCATCATTGCGCATCATTTACTCCTCCGTAAATAATAAATCGCCAACGATTAACGACGTTCATCGCTACTCGACGCCTTAAGGCACTCTCCCAACCCCTCCGCAGATGGCGCGGGTGCTGAACAGCTAATCTTCCGTCCCTCCTCCCTCCTTCAGTTCTTGTGGTCATTAGGCGGTCCTGAGGAAGAAACCTTTCTCAACTTTTCCCCGTTCTCCTGAACAGTATCTGCCATCTGTCCATCTAGACCGGTGCGCGGTGACCAATGAAAGACAAGTTAAAGCCCACCCCCACGGTGGGAGGGAGCTTAAAACGTCGTTAAAGATTGTTTCGCAGTTTTTTATTTTCGCACCATCGCCCGCGAGCGCCACATTTTAGCCGAACTGGGGGTAACTGGGTTTTGGTGCTTTGGTTTTGCTGAAAGTAAACCGCTCAAGCTCAAGAGCGGGAGTTGAGGTGGCCGTGGTTTTGGGCTTACTTTGATTTTTATCAAATTCTTTTCGCATCAATATTGCGATGGAGCTCCTGTCACCAGCACCACCTGTCGCCAAGCCAACGTTGCGTCATCATCTATCACCGGAAACGAGCAGGCCATGAGCAGATGAGTTTGAATTGGGCTCTAAGTCGTCAAAGTTATACGGTACATCATTTTACATTAGTGTCCGTATCATTCGACTCGCACAGAGAAACGTGCTTTTCATACATTCTTGCGGCACACATACGCACAAGTTTAGCCCAAGTTCCCAAATACCTCGTCGGAATACCGGTCGTGAAGATGAGAGAACATCGCATCGCTTCGCGAAACCACACGCACGGCTGCCTGTGCTTACCAACAGTCAAGCACAAACACTGTTGGCATCCTTGTTAGTGCACTCAGCAGCAGCAGCAGCAGCTCGGAACCGGAAGTCATCTTTAGTGGAGTGCGTGGGCCAAATGCTTTCTCTACCAGCGAAGCGTTACATTAGCTGTAGGTTGGCTGAGAAGTAGTAAACGTGCGCGCCTCCTCCTGACTGCCAGGAAACGCGGTAGATCTCTGCAAACGTAGCAAGACGAATCCCGGCCGGGTAGCTTTTGAAGTGCCTAGCCCGGAATGGATTCGGAGTGGAAAGAAAGTAAAGTTTGTCTTACCGCGCGTGCCCCGTGTCACTGTCGGGTTCGGGGACCAGCATAAATCAATTTGTAATTTGTGTCTCCTTAGACCGTCACGTACAGACGTGGTGGGCCGACCGTGGCACGTGAGTTTCGCCGGGCTTTGCGGAAAATTTGGTGAAGCTGGAACGTACTTTTGTGAATGCGCGGTACTAAGCAGAGTGTTGAGCGGACGAATGGACGGGAAGGAAGGTAAACATATCACCATACGAAGGGCAACACGTTAATGATTACTGTTGAGTATCTTGTATACGGGATCCTTCTATTGCCAAGGCTTGGTTCTGGAGGTCATGGCAGTTAGAGAGTGTAGTCTGTTTCATTTAGAATTTGGTGCATGGCAATGATTTGGTCGAAAAAGCTACGACAGCCAACATTAAAGTGCGGCGAATCTGTTTGTGAGAAGGTTTGAGGTCGTATCATGCTAGCAAGCGGTCGAATAATGCATTTTGATGGACGTAAATATGACTTTTTGACAAATGTCCGATAGCCGATTTGAGTTTCCCAATTGTTAAAGAGATAGTTCGCCCGAAATTTAATGATTTGGCTAGGATCTATATCTGTACAGTGAAAGCAGATGTTTTGGAGTAGCAAATAAAGCTATCAAAGCATTGTCAGAAATATTCTGAGATGATTGTCTAAAACGAAGGATTTTTTTTCATTCATTTGGCCCTACAAAGGTCGTGGAAAGAGTTGCCTGACTTCGTATGTTGGAAATTATTGAAAGGAAACTCACGAAAGGAATCAAGAATGTATAAAAACCAGCTGAAATGAGAAATGGTCAAGCAAGAGTGCCAACAGAGAAACCTTTAAAACTGTGCGAAAAAAAAAGATTAAAAGCTAACGAATAAATTGCTCTATATTTTAAAGATAATAGAAAAAATGCTTTAAAATAATGCTTTTTCTTATTTTGGACGACTTTACTATACTGAGAAATGATCATCAATTAATCAGACTTTATAAAGTATGATTGCGCACGATACAATCAGGTGCTCAAAGTTTAATCGTAAACCACAATCTTGCAGAATCGACTTACATAGGCTGAATAGATTGAAAATTCATGTTGGTTTCTGAACCAGAACGATGTACTTTTCGACTTCCAATTACAAAAATTCCGCGAATTCTATGAAATGCTGTGTTTACGGCTTCACCGCTGTCTGGCTTATCTCGGTGCTATTTATCAACAGACATCCCACCAACCGCGTGTTGCTGATCCAATAAACTTTTCCTTTACACTGTGGCCACTGTTACGGAGCGGTGTGGGTGGTACGCCGAACTTTAATGTCTCCTGACCGTCACTAACGCCGCGCAAACCGCACTATGGTGTGGTGTGTGTGTGTCTCTCGCTCTCTCTTTCTTTCTTTTTGATCTTTTCACCCCCCACCAGCGAGGAGAACGTGTGGAAGCTGTGCGAGCAGGTGAAGAAAACACATCCATCGGAGCTGTCCAAGTGTTACGCCGTGTTCGTGTCGAACGAGCGGCGCACGGTGCCGCTGTGGCGACAGAAGGCGGGCCGCGGTGACGAGAAGCTGGTGATATGGGATTACCACGTGTTCTTCATGCACAATCCGTCACCGAACCGGTGTTTGGTGTTCGATCTCGACACGACCCTACCGTTCCCGACCTACTTTCACAAATACGTTACCGAAACGTTCCGATCGGATTATGCCTTAACGTCGGAGCATCACAGGTAAGACACTAAGCAACAGCGGAACCCAACGGAAATCGGTCCTAATCTGTGACTCCGCTAATCAATCGCTCGTTACCGGACGGAATTTAATTGGGATTTGTGTTTTTTCCCCCTCGCCTCCCTTTCCTTGCCTTCTTTTCCACTTCTCCTTTCTTCAGGTTCTTCCGAGTGATACCGGCGGAAAAGTATCTGGCCGAGTTTTCGTCCGACCGGCGGCATATGCGTAGACCAGACGGATCCTGGATTAAACCACCACCATCGTACCCACCCATCCAGACGAACGGTAGGTTTTTGGGGTCATTCCAGTTCGTTTGTACCGGTGTCTATAATCCCTTCGAATGAGCAAACACCGAGTGACGTTGAGGTGTGAGGATACGTCTTGCTGCTGGTGCTTTCCATCGGGGTTCTTTCGTTTCTCTCTAGCATTAGCTCATATTAGGATGGCACTTAGTAGCAGAACTTGTGTGGTCAGTGTAAATATGAGCAGGATAATCCTAATGAGAGGAGACAGACATACGAGCACGAGCTTGATGTTTATTTTTCTTTTGTAGTTTGTCTTGATCGGTTTAGGATATAAATATTTTTCTTCAATAACATTATCGCTAGAAAGTATTGCGTGATTATTTTGCAAAATTGCTATTCCGTTCGAACAAATGGAAATCAAATACATTTTATACTTCAATACATTTTAATAGACATAACATTTCATTTTATTTTGTTGTAATCTTTTGCGAGCACAATATGAAATGATTTCCGACCATGTTATTACTGTTATTGATTATCAAATATCCAGCTCCTTTCTTCATGGGTTACATTTTGTTCACAATAATAGTGAGAAAACCAATTATGGCCTGTGGTTTTGATAAAAACTGTTATTAGGCCTACAACATACCTGAGCCTAACCCCCCGGTGTAAGCTAATAATTGGAAACTCATTGTCCACCTGTAGGTACTACTTGCATGGTAGCATGAGGTGAACTGTTGCTTCTTGGAAAAGAAAAATGGAACACATTTCCATGCGGTGGGTGCTTTGGCACTCGATTGTATATTTCTCGTAATTCCATTGTAATATTACCCTTCAGACGGTAATAATATACTGTTTCGAACATACGATGGAGGCGCCTAGCAGTTCACCGAGAATCTAACGAACTAATTAACTCTTAAATAATTCTTTAATGCATTAATAATGCATTTCAAAACGCAATTCTATCGATGTGAGATCGTAAAACTGAAAATATTATTACTAATTGAAAAACAAAATAAAAATAATCAAGCATAATTTCCTCGATCAGGGCAGCGCACGGAAAAGCAATGTCATCATCAGTGGAAGTGTTTAGATTTAGAAACAACTTTTAGCAAATTGAAAATTCTATCAATTTACAGCTTTTTTACTCAAGCGTCTCATTAAAAATCATTTTCTGTTTTTCTGTTCTTTTGCAGCAAGCACACACAGTTTGGATGATTTCATCTGTATGAAACCAGGCAAAGGGCCGGGTGCGGTCTACGATCTATTGCATTTCGTGCAGCAATTCTACAAGCCGCCAGATCGAAATATTGGCACGAAAACACAAAACTAAATGCAATGCAACCCGGGAATCGTTGTATCCGACAACAGAAGTAGGATAACCAACGCCGCCGATAGTAATAGCTAGCGAGAACTAATTTGACAAAAAATGCGAAGATACAGCAAGTTGGGTATTGCAATGCGCCAATCTATGTGGTTGCTAGTGCGTGCTAGAGACAGAGACATGAACGAGCATTGAAATGATTAACCTACAATAGAACACCAGAACACCAGAAAATTCACCGTTCAGCAGTGTGCAGCTGCCGGAGTGATCTATACTACTTCTCTGTCTGTTTTCTCGCTTACAATACGCGAACAACGCAGCCATAGCCAGCCGGATGCGAAATGTTGATTAGTGTTGATACGCGAAGCTCGAGATGGATGTTGCTGCTGCAGCTACTAAATATCTTCAAACTACTCGTCATGGCAAAACATTACTCGAAAGCATATTACAAATGAGGGTTAAAATTGGTATTTCACATATTTAATGGTTAACTTTTAGCTACTTACGCTGCGCAAAGTCAACCAACACAGCACACCTAGTAAGGATAATAAAACCATCTGTTGGCTAGCCTGAAAGACATGTTACATGAGCAAAGATAATTTATAAAATAACTCAAACGAATCGCTGGAAGTATGACACATTGTTGGTTACTCTAGCGATATTGTAGCAGTCTTCGCGAGGGAAAGGAAGAATGTTTCTGGACAGATAGGACAAAATGAATAACTTGTTTTCTGCAGCTAACAGTGACCATATTAAAACAAACCCAAACATAAAACAAACAATACCTAACCCCAACAAACTTTTTAACAAAATAAAACGCACCTTTCCTTCCAGACCACCACCCTTACCATGAACATGATAAGAAACCCTTCCCGGTTTAAGAACAACAAGCACTAAGATTAATATTTGAAAAGACTAAGAAAGCAAACAGCGCTTAAATGTTTCTGAAATTCTACAACAGATATGGCGCGCTGCATTCGAACGGGACGGACATCAGGGAGCGAGTCCCAAAGCACAGAAAATACTGAGCGCCTAATCTTACAGGAGCGTCTTGATGAAGGGTCTTGCCGGAGACGAAATGTGGAGAAAGGTCATGCGCTTATTGACAGCGAAACCGGAAACTGATCAGCCAGCCCTCCCACAAAACACTAGTTGCTGATAAGACTGGGTATAACGAAAAATATTATATATTGAAAGTACATCTTCTACTCTATACAATGTGATATTAGTTAACTAAACGAATAGAGCATTTCAACCCGGTCCCCCAAAGCAAAACAAGCATAACACGAACCAAGCAGTAATAGACGTGAAGGTAATGCGGCAAACCTACGGATTTATATCTGTGTATCTGGTGTTTTGGTTGGATTTATTTCCCTCAATCAATTTCTTTTGTGTATTTTTCATTTTCAATTTCAAGTATTTGGGAGTTTTATTTGTTCCTGGTCTTACTTGTGGCGCCATTCGAGTTGTATGCAAACTTGCTTACAAGCAACACGTTTTGCTAGGGCGGTATGCAGCGTTGGTCCAATTCGTCCAGATTCTTTAAAAAAATTATATTTTGTTTTAAAGATTTGATCATTTCTATCATTCCGCTAGTAATTCAATAAATTTATTTCCTTGGCACAGAATAACACTATAAATAGTACAGTTTTTACCATAAACAGTAGTGTTTTATATGCCCATCTTGAAGGTAGATTTTGCACAATGAAACGTACCGATTGTTAAACGAGACCATATATTTTGTATTATTTAAGCAATCTTGCAAAAACCTACCCCATTTTTTTCAACAGAGTACGATGATTCCAGGGCTTAGCTCTGCCTACTAATCAACCAGATATTTTATATCACTCTACGAAACGAATGGCGCAATACTGATGGAGTCATTTTAGCGATCGCCAAACACTTCTCTTAAAATGCAAAATAAAAAACAAACAAACAGTGGACGGCAATCTGAGCACGGCTAAACATTTTCAAATAAAATCAAATTTATTATAAAAATCAATCGATAAGCAAACAAGCTCTTTCTACCTTAAAATCACACTTTACAACCTACTCCAGCATGGGACGCCAACAACAACGCAAAACCAAACTTGATTTTAAAAACAATTGCAGCCAATTGCTATCTCAACTTTAAAACTAACATTAAAGGTAGAATTAACTAGGCACCCAGCCGGTGTTGCCGAATATATTTGAATGCCTAGTCCGAGAACCTGGAGGAGGTGAAGTCGATTGGCGCGAGGGCAAGTCGAGCATAAGAATTGATCGCAATCGTGAGATGTAGAACGTTGCGTCTCCGAAACAAAATTATCACGTACATAATTGTTGAACTTTCCCCTTCTTCCCTACTGTTTGTAGATAGTAATTTATTGCAAATAAAAGAAAAGTAACTAGTACCGAGAAGTTACACGGACCGTTATGTTTGTTACAGGATGGAATGGCCGTACGAGCATACCTTTGATCGTCTTTTTGATCTGTTTATGGTAGGAGTTTATTGATACGTGGAGTGATGAACGACGATTGGATAAACTCGACGAGTCACAATATTAGGCCTTGCCATCTCTGCTATTCAGAACTGCATTGAACAGCATTCGATCAGCTTGACGGATCAGTGCATTGTGCGCATAAGCCAGAATGGTAGCAACCAAATCAAACAAAGCTCTTGGCAAACATCATTAAAACAAGCTCTACACAGCAACAACTTCTATGAAAATCATAAGAGATGTCACTAGATAAAGCAAAATATATCCAGCACGTACCAAAAGAGTCAATAGCAACACGAAAGCAGGAAAAAGTGTAATGCGTATGAAATCGTCTTCTTACTATCGATTAGCTTAAACTAGTTTACTATACTGCAATCATTTGGATGATGTTTTTTAAACTCTGCTAATCGTCATTGATTCTACTGATTCGAAAGTATCACGTCTTTTGAATGCAATTGAAACGAACGTTAACAACTTAATAAATGAGTGCTGTGCGCTGTTTGCACGGCGATATACTTAATGCTGAGAAAACGTTAGATAAGTTTAACAAATGTAGTGCTCGTTGATCCTTGCTTGGTTTGGTGTCTGCAAACGATACTTAAACACAATGGCATCAGCGATAACCAGACATTAGTGATCGGTTTCATGAGTTCTCCACGATTGAGGCGATTTGGTTTCGTGTTTGGGAATGGTTGATTGGTGCAACAGAATTCGCTTAGCGCTGAGTTTGTTACCCTAATGTGTGTGCCCTCACAAAACAAACTCAAACACATCTTACAGTAGAGTCGAAGGGTAGGTTAATCCAAATTATAAAATATGTTATAAGAAATAATAGATACAACATTAAATCCTAGAGCCATTTCTTATTTTCCTTTAAATTCTATATAGTTATGAGAACGTCTATTGCGAATGTTTACAAAGTAGAACAAAAGAAATTCGAGACAAATTTACCAGATAAATGACCTATAAGCTAAACTGTTGTTTGCGATCGTTTTGGAAGTCTGTTAAATTGTACTATCTGCCCTATTTCCAGGTTGGTTGGAGTCATGTCAAGTTATGGCTTAACGTAAAAAAAAACCGAATTGCAACCGTAACCTGCTAAAGACAATTTTCTCTCCCTAACCAGACTATAAAGTCTACCTAAAAAAAAAACAAACCAAATTAGCATTAGCATGTTATAATGTCGTTTATTCGAAATCCTTTCTACTCGGCACTAGTAGAAGTTTATATCGAGAGCCAAGAAGAGGAAACCTACAACAGCCCTAAAACTGTACCTATATACTACCTGTACCCTGCCGGTAATACCGTTTTCAACGATCATTTCCACCGTTTTGCGTCGTTCATGCTTCTAACGCTTTATGCTGCGTGTAGCTTCAAATCTTCTATCCTTCCAACATAACCGGTACAACTAAACGTCCTGTTCTTACACACAATGGACCAACGCAAGTGGCGTACATGAAGATACTGTAAATGTTAATGTCATTGTGCGTGCACACTTTTTCCAAACTCCTAAAAAGCCGCGCTAGTTCGCTGGAAGCTGGTATACCTGCCGCCAGCAAGATCATAGCTAGTAGAGTACCCACCATTGTTCCCATTTCGCTTTTCGTTCGATTTTGATGTGCATAATCCAGGCAAGTTGAGCTAGTAGAAATAAGCATATGGCATAGTAGTTTAGCGTAGCGTGAGTCCAACAGAACAAAACAAAACACAACTTATCATGAACATACTCGTAACTGTAACTGCATGGCATAAGCATTCAATGATACTATTTTGCCTGATATCCTAGAACTGTAAGAATATGAGAACCCGCTAATCACAACGCTCTTTACATAATAGTATGCCGAGAACGACATAAATCCGAACCAAAAAAAAAACACCCCGTTTGATATGCTAAACCCATTCTCTCAGCGAACTTTCCAGCGTAGATGAAATGCAATAACATGTGTGTTTGTGTTCGTGTGATTATTGGTACTTTTTTGTTGTAGTAACTTGTTCCCACATTGTCTTTCACAATGGATTGTGCTTTTGTGCACTATTGATCTCGTTGAATTTTTTGTTTCTTTTTTTTATGAAAGCAATCTGCCTCTGGACGATAACCGTTTAGTGTCCACCTTACCCCAACATGTAGCGTCGCCAAAGGCTTATACCGTGCAACCGTTTATTTTCCATTGAAATTGTTAAACGAATGCTGCTGGGCAGACGATTAGGTAAACATATGTGAAACGGAACATTACAAACCGCAAAATATACAATGTTACCAAAGTACCACGGAAGCGGACGAGATGTTGTTGAGAGCGTTGCTAATGGGTTTACAAACGCCAGCCAAACAGACAGCCGAGTGGCAGTAAATGGCAGAACGAATAGTCTAAACTTTTCGTAAGCATAAATACATGAACAACAACCACGTTGAACAAACAAACAAAAAAACAAGCAGGAAAATCATTTCAAAATACCAATCAAACGGTACAGCAACGAGAAATGCTTCAATAAACACATTATAAAACGAGCGATATAGTGTTTTAATTGTTGATTGTGTTAAACGGATAACATGGTGCGCTGCCTAGTGGGTTGAAATGTGCATCAGAATGTTCAATATGAGCTAGTGTATAAGGTAAGGTAAGTCCGCTGCTCTTCTAGTAAGTAGGAAGAATGAGGCTTATTCCGGTTCATTTTGAAGTAGGCAGCTCATGCGTAAGCAGCGTAGTAGCTCTCATTACCAACCAGTTTCTGGGACTAGTCAAATAGAATTGCAACTAGAATGCATTAATCTTTCGCGCACTGGAAATGCTTCAGTTGATATTTGTGGGCAACTGGAAATTTCCATTGCGCAAGCAACTGCCGTTAATCCAACTGGAATGTGGTGAGTGGTATTCAGTGCTCATTTCTCTTCTTTGTATCTAGAACTGGCGCTGGATCATTATGTCAAAATGCAACGATATTTTCAATTCCTCTGCGTTGCGCTCTCCCACTCATTCTCATACCACTGTATGCTGCCGAACGTCTCATTCATAATCTTCGACCACACTTGAAATGAATCACGCACATCCGTTATCGATAACGAGTTCCACTCACCTAAATACTATCAGTCTAGGTCGGCGCGTCGTATTCGCCATCTAAATGACTAGTCATGGCTTCCATTTATCACTACAGGAAAGGTGCGGCCAAATTTTATGCTCATCACCACAAGCGTTCTTTATAGCGGAGAGTAGCCTCATCTGCTTCCCTCTATTGCACAATGCCTAGAAGGGAGGGAGCGAGGGTGTACTAAACTCGAAAGAAATTGAAAGCAATCAGTAATAACTCCAGACCTTTCGATGCAACAAAAGCGTTCCCCAACCGCAACAGTCGGATGTCCGTGGGGTGCGCTCGCCTGCACCCGTGTAGGCCCCATATATCCGTCCCACCGCTTTCGGAGCATCTCATGCCGATTATCTCATCACGTCCGCTCCCCCTCTTCCGAGGTCCCGTTGATCCGCTCAATCGAATTAATCAAATATGCGAATCGCGAAACGGCGACCTAGAACATTCCAGTGCGCTACGCCGTTACCCGTTGATGGATGCTTCTGGCTGTCTGTGGGCGCTTATTCTCTTTTTTTATGTAACCTCATTTATAAACATCATCGTGCAAGGGAAGGTGACTGGGGAGCAAGATCGAGCTTAAACGGCACAGAATTCATTTCGCCAGGCGGCATCGTACGACATCTTTGCGACCGTATCGCCTGATCGTCTCGCACACAATCATCGCACAATGCCTGACTGGTGGCCGGTCGTCGGTATCTTTGGGATACCGCGTTGGCCACCTTCAAACATGGTTGCATCAGTCCTGAACGCGCACCTCTTCGTTTATTGAATCAAGTGCATACCCCAACTCTGACTCTGGCTGGCTGATAACAGGCTATGTTTGGACACTGGTGGTGGTGGTGGTGGTGGGCCCCTTTATAACGGTATCGCGAAGAAACCGGCACACGCCAATTACCGGAGCATCGTAATTGATGGTAGAAGGTTTCGTACCATTCTAAAGCCACTGCGGGAGAACCCGAAAAGAGGTTCACAGTATGTCAGCTCACGTACAGAGTCGAGCGCGCGGTCGCCTAGTATTGTGAGAGATACATTTTGGTTTTAATGTGGGGGGCCTGGCTCAAAAAACCAAAAAAAAGTGACAGGGGACAATGCACTCGAGCGGTAGTGAATGCTTTGCGTAATCAACCGAAGGTGTCTGTGTGTGTTAGCTAGAGTGTTCGGCAATCAGCTGATTAGCGGAAACAAACATTACTGCTTGCGTATGGCACACCCGAGATAAAGCAATACCTGCGCGATACAACCGGCCTGACTGCCGGTTATTAGCAGCAGCTGAGTTGAACAGATCTGTTGAGGAGCCATAATCGTCTGTCCCTCGTTCGTCGAGGGCATCGTCACCAAAACGGCGAAAGGCAAGATCTGGTGTAATAGGGGTGAGAACAAACATGAAAATTCATCAGCGTTCAGTATGTGTTTTATACACACACTCAAGGTCTGTGCCAGGTTGAGCAGTGTCAGCTGTTGAACATTTTGGGTGTGCCATTTATAGCTTTTTCGGTGGCGCTTTCTCATGATTTTTGTTTAAATATAGAAGCAATAGAGCGACGGGTGTCTTTGTATTCATGTTCTTTTTAAAGGATCTTCTTACGAATAAGAAAATAAATATGGTTTTCCATCCGAAAGTATGTGTATTCGTAAGTATTTAGTAGTAGAAAGTATGTGGATTTCCATATGATTCGGGTTACAAATACTACAGGCTAGGTTAAATTGTATGATTCTTGTAGCTTCGCTTTTGCATGACGAAAGATAGTAGGACTCGTGAGAAAATCAATAATTATAATTAAATTTGAATTAACGTGCAATATCACAGACAGTATTAAAAAATATATATTGATTATGGTAATTATAAGACAAAGAATATAAGAAGAAAATTATCGTTGTGTAAATCAAATAATAGGTTAGCTTATACTAAACATATAATAGGGTCTTATTTTGGATTGCTGCACATTCGCTTGGCATATGCTTAGCAAGTAAAAGTATTTCATCTTCTTGTCTGGCATTGAAAGCATCTTACGTAGTACAGTAACTTGTTTCCATTGACAGTTACAACAAGTTAGATACATTAACAAACAGCCAAACCAATGATCAGTAGACCACCATTAAAGAACGTTTCCGTCTCGGAGTGCACCAGGATCCTCATAAAACATGTCCCATGTCCGCGATAGTGCAATTCAGCACCGACATTGCCATTATTTATTCTCGCAACTCTACGGACGAGTTCCAACTAGAGCATGCACCGCCTAAAGAAACCAACCACACCCCTTCCCCGTAGAACAGCGATAGCGATTAGTGATTCTAACGAAATCCCATCCTCTTGCAGGCGTGCAGGTAGGCCTTGAACCAACGGTCTAGCCTGCTTAAACCGAGTAGTTGTCACCAGCAGCCTACTTAGCATGCAACAAAGAAGCTTCAATTAATCGAGCAAGTGGATCACATAACATCGGTCCATCGGTATCGGCATGGTCGCTGGACCGGATCGGGTGAATAGGTGGCCACTTGTTGTCCCTTTCTTTTCAGCAGCGTTGTTGTTTAATGTTTTATTTGAGTTTGAGTAACCGATAGCAAAATGGGATCTTTTGTTTGCAAGTTTGAACCGGACCCTTGACGCAGAAACAAGCACACACGCACGCGCGCCCATAGCCGACATTCGAAGCTAATTAATGGGCTAACCTTCCATCACTCCCGGTCAACCTGCGTCAGCTGACTACCGACCGTGCGGAATGCATAATGTTACGCGACCAATAAATTCTTGTGCGAGAGACTCGCTCGCGACAAATCGACTTTCACAATATGCAGAACCCGCTGCGGCTATGTTGGCCATCCGATGTAAGGCGAAGAAGATACGGGTCTGGTCTGGTAGGACCGGCTCGGTCGCTCCAAAAACAGGCTATAGCCAACCAACCAAGGGTGCATTCCAATTGCTAGACCACGCTGCAGGCATGTGATTGCCATCGCCAGCGCTCTCTTCGGCTTAACCTTCAGACTGCGCCGCTTGTACCCGGCCATCAACATCAATGCGCTGGAATGCTGATCCGGAGCAGGGTCTCGAGAATCGAATGAAGAAATGGCCTCTAAGCCCCGGGACGGCATTCGATTCTCGGCATTCGGTCCAAAGTCCAACCCAAAATCCACCCCCCCTGGACTCTTTCTTCCTGTTTGAGCTCGTTAGACAACCGTGGCGGCGGCTGTACCGACAACACGGAAGGTCGAGGAAAAAGGGGCAGCAAAGAAAGGTCTTCGGCGTCTTTGCCCCCTTTTTTTTCCCCGCGCTGTGCGCTTATCGCTTTCGATTTCGTCTTCTTGCTTCCCAACATTAGGTTCTCGAGCGCCCTTTTGGACCTTTTTCACTCCACAGTGTAGTGCTTCCTGCTCTAGCGCACAGTCGTCTCGTGGCCGGTGCAGCGTGATATGATTTTGGGATGCGCTAACAGCGCCTTGCACCCTAAAAATGCATTAACTCGTTGGGTAGCTTTCGAAGTAGAAAGACGATAAATACCAAATCGTGAGCCCCGATTTCACTTATCAAACAAACAATATGACGATCTTGATCGCTCTTTTCTTTCGAATCTTGGTAGAACATGTTCCTTGAGCTCGTGTGGGATGCTACTCAATCACGCTTGATGGAATGATCATTGGATTCCTCAAATGATTCTTGACATTTCGGTTTGATTCTACCGTAAATCAATTACGTTTCTCTCTCTCCCTGTCTATTCATCTCTCGCTATCACTTCATTCACGCTGGCACCAGTTTGATTGCCCAAGTCTATTCATCTTCAACCCAACCACCAATCGTTCTGGTGCGACCTCGGCCTACGCCCCATCGGTACATCCCGTGCACGGACCCGACAGCATGGTCGCATCACGTGGCGTTGACACACTTGCACACGGTCGCCCGTCCGCCCGGTGTCCTTTGCTCTCTTCAGGCAACAGGGAATCTCGGGAAACCGGTCCAGAATGAGATCGATGGACATCGCGCGTTGTTCGGTAGCTTCCGTGGATCATGTGTTACACGCAGCAACAGCAGCAGCATGACACTACCACGTGCAACACATTTGAATGCGCGATCAGAAAGTGCATCAGTGACGACGGGGGAATGATCACTTGTCGCTCTTGGCGTGTACGATAAGCATCGTACAACACACCACGCCCAAAAGCACTGCTAGCATGCCACGTGATCGTCACGTGATGGTGCCGTTCACGCTAACGCATAGATTAGCGCATAGAAGCGGTTCCCGTAAAGAGATAAAGGGAGAGAGAGAGAGAGAGAGAGATCCGGTTGCAACCAGACATCATGTTGCGTGCTAGTGTGCATGTGTGTGTGTGTGTGTGACGGACCTTTTTACCAATAGAATGACAAGGTTAGGGCACGGACCTGAACCACAAAATCAAAATAATCTTCCGCGTGATGTAATGATGCGTGATGCGGGGCCACTACTCCACCCTTAAAACCTTGGACCGGCGTTGACTGACTTGGCTGGCACTGTGCTGTGCTGTGCTGTGAGCTGCGTGTCGCACGAATCGAACCGGTTCCGACCGGGCGGCCAGTCTTTGCCGTCGTCGTGTTGTTCTTTTGGCGTCCCACGTCGGCCACTGATAAGCTCACTGATTCAAACCGTCACACCACCACCCATCAATCCGGTCTCCGGCGGTGCCCTTCTTCTTCTTCTTCTTCCCGAGACGAGACGATGTGAAACATCTTCAAGGAGATTGTGCCATCTTCTGGGCACAGTCGGTCCCCCTCACCTGCGCCTATTGGTTTCCCGGTGCTAATGTGCGTTCGCTATCGTGACTTCCGTGAATTTATCGCGCACCGTGACGGGGAAGGTGTAATGAGTGACAGAGCGTGCGAGCGAGCGAGCGAGAGCGACACATCCTAGAGTATTGGCGCTAATAGAGGGCTGCGAGATCTATCTTATCGTGACAAATCGCAAACAATTACTCATACGCTTCACAAGTCTCGCACGCTACATCCGATGCTCCTATGGCGGTAGTGGATGTGGATAAATTTCAATTTACCAAATTGCAATTGATTGTGCCATTTACCATGAAGCGCAAGTTTTATCGTCTTTTTATCATTAAACTCAAGTGCTATTGCTACACGTGTTCCGTTCAGAATTTGCCCAGAACCCTGAAATGAATATCTTTCGAAAAACTATCAAAACTGTGCATCAAGGTAATAGCATCAAGTTGAACTTAAATCCATGACAATGGTAAATGCTTATATTGAAGAAAAGTGAAAGATCAGCGTACCAACAGCAGGTATTCAGCATTTATGTCTCCTTCCACCTTATCAACCTTCAAGAAATCAGCTTATGATCCAATATAACTTAATCTAGGAAAACTCAATTCTAATGTGCATTCGGCACGATGTAATTCATCATGTTTAACCCCAAATCATTGCTATAGTCTCTCTAGACTCTTTACTTCAATGAGATTTACATATAAAAATTTGTAGAACGGTATGAACAACAGAATTTCGTATTAATTTTAATATACGGTATGTAAAATAATATGAGTATTACACAAGTAGAGTTTGTATAGTGTTTCAATACACGATTCATAAAAGGCATCATCTGGCACAAAAGTTCCAGTAACCCAGTCCTCCCAGTAGCTATAAAAGAGGTTTGTGCATTTAGAACCAAACCTTAAAGCTCCATCGATTGGCTACTGAGATGTCTCTGATGCGCTACTAGAAATATCGAGATTACTAGATGCATTCCGACACCTTAAACAGTACGAAGCGACTTGGGCACTGATTTCATAAATATAACAATCTCTAATCGTATCGATCGATCGCACTTAAAGATCATCGACTTTTATTGCCCTCTCTGGAATGAGGTGTTGTTAAGAGACATCAGGCCTAGAACTATACCTGACTTCGCCTGACGGCGATCGCATATCGTTCATCTGTTCATGATAGAATAAATCTTTATCAAACGGCTTCACCTAACGGAAGGAATTTCCACTTCCCCGACCTCCCTGGCAGTGTCCGTTTTAACAATGCAGTGGCCCCTCATTACGAAAGGTGTCAAAGCTCGCGTTTCACCGCACCGCGACCCCAAGAGGGGCAAGAATGTGCCTAGTGAGCTGAACAGAGGCGATGGTAAACTAAGTGTTTTGGTTAAAAAATGCAGCGCAAACACACTAGAATAAACGTGCGAGCGTGCATGATAGTATGCGTGCATGGTTCGCGCATTAACAGCACCGAAGCAACCCCAACGGTGCTGGTGGTCCAACCTGGCTGACCTTAACTCAGGGGAGACACTTTTTTTTCGAGCGAATGAACGAACGAACGCACGCACGAACGGTCTTTGCTGGCAGGTGAATTAAGGTGGTGTATGCAAAACGAGTGGATCGCCGATCACCTCGTTCGCACCCTCTCCGATCAATCGATTCCACCAAACATCCATAAGCAACGCATTACTGTGTAGTGTTGGTGGGTACTGTTGCACCAATGGTTCGGTGGTGTGTGGCTCACCTATCCAGGCCAATGGTCATTGCAGCACATTGGACATTGCACCAGCCCCTCCACCCATCGAAAGAGGAGACTGGTGCTGGGGTGGGGTAGCGGACAAGGGAGAGGGTTGGAGGGGGGATTCATAACATAAGCTTACCGTCGTGCGATGGTGAATGATACACCCAGCCACCACCATCGTCACTGCAGGTCTTCCTTGACCCACCATCACTACCACCGAGGGCCGCCACCCTTTTTGCTTGCTGCCATCGATTATCTCTCAAAAGCCCCTCTCGAAAGCAGCTGAGCTGAGCGCTGCGCAGCATTAACGCAATCGCAGCATTTAGACTCGACGCTATACACAGCGGATATCATGCGAGACCTTAAAAGTGATCATTATGTGTACCAAATCCGAAGCACCTCCAAAAACTCACCTCCACCAACCAGGATTTCGCGGTCGAGTTCTTCCAGTTTTTTCGGAGCTTCACAGATTTCACCGTTTTCTTCAGCGTTTTTCAACATCTCTGATCAATCAATGCGCAGACGTTTGTTTCTTCTTATGTCACTTTCATTTATTTTCTCATAACTTTTCAGATTCTTCTCAATCGTCGTCGCCCCGTCTTCTTCGTCACCCACCATTTTTGCACCATTACAAGTTAAATTAACATACTTTACATACTGTGACTTCCTAGTTATGCACACTTTTTCACTTGTTCTCTTTTTTCTTCTTCTACTACTTCGCTCCACAGCGGTGTCGAACACCAACAGTCAGGCTCAGCTGGGAATGAAGTTGCTCTCGTTTCTCCTGTTGTTAACCGTTTTCTGTGCTTTCGCTTCAGCCGAATTGCTTTGTCTCGTTTTTGTTACCACATTTGTCAACCGCTGTTTTGCACGGGGTGTTGCTTGTTTCTTTCACCCCGATCTCTTTCCTTATTTTCAGTTTGTCTAGCAAAGCAAAGCACACGGCACCGGTAGCGCTGTTAGTGTGGAACCGGAAAGTGCATTGACCACATTCGAACATTTGTTGTTGTTGTTGCTGCTGCTACTACTATTACTACTACTGCTGCTGCTAGAGAAAGCCTTCACCATCGATCAGCCTTTCTATAAAAACGATCGATTGGTCGTCTTCTGTTCTGTTTTACGCTATACAGGCTATATTCCTGGCGCCAGGACTACGTTCAATCAATGCTTTGTCATAACTTTCTTTATCACCTAAACAAATGTTTCCCTTTCCCTTTGCTTTTCCTATCTTTTATCACCGACAAGCATAGCGCACGCACACGTCCTCTTTCACACGCAATACACAATCCCAGATCCAGACACTTCTTGCGCCCTACCTATTGTAGTGTGTTTGTGTTTGTTGTCTTTGCCAAATTGTTGTTAATGATGTGACCATTGTTAGCTTTGCCCGTTCCGACTAACTATGTAGCGGCCGTCCGCCATGGTTCGTAGTTTTACTATTTAACGTTTAACGGAATGAGTGTATGATTGCATCATCGTCATCATTATCATCATGCTTGCTTTATGCTTGTGCCAGAGCTTTTCCTGGCTTTCTCTTTTAGCTTTTCCCACTTTTGTCTCTGCTGTGTGTGTGTGGGTGTGCGTGTTCGTTATAGTTTTGAGTTTTCTGTTGGATTTCGTCTATGATTTTGAATTCATTTTTTATTTAACGACCCAGTCCGATGATCGTTATTGATTTACGATCAAGCGAGTGAGTGCGAGTTGATGATGTAAGATAATGTCTGATATCATCGTGATAACACACACACACGCACCCAAACACACCGACAAGACGCCATGGATTGCACGACGTGTTCCCCAATTAAGCGTAACGAAAAGCAAGGCCAGCAAAATGACTAAGAACAATTGAGCAGTCTAGGTCTAGGCCCCAAAGCTGGGAAGCAAAGGAGCGCGTAATGCTCGACCGGGCGTCCTCACGGCTGCTCCGCCTCCTTTCTTCCCCAAAAAGTAAGAACTAAATTTACAACACAAAAACCAAGCCCCACCGTGTTGCTGCCAACCCCGTAGCCCAGTATACCCTTTTTGTTTTTCAAGAACTCGAGAAAACGCACACATTTTTTTAGTAGAATCTAATTCCTGACTCATAGGCAAAGTTTGCAAAGGAACACTCTTCTAGACCCCTGGAAAGGAGGAGGAAGCCAAGTAGGAGACGGCGTCATCGTGCCGTTACTCTATCCTGGGGACACTTTTCTCTCGATCTCTCCCGACTCTTCTCGACGTTGGGTTTTCTGATATGTTTTGGGCTGCTCTGGTGGATTTGCTGGTGGCGTTTTTGATTCAGATGGAGAGACAACGTTCACGCCAGCGTAACGGTGTAACGAAACGGATAACGTTTGTTCTTTATTATTTGATTAACCTACAGATGCCACTGATCGAGCACCCTAACACTGCTTGTCTATCGAGATGATGTAGCGCGTGGCATGCAGCAAGTCTCTATGTTTCTATAGCGCGAGGAGGAATGGAAGCGCGTACAACAAAATGGGAATAAATAAATATTTGTTTTTTTTTATCGCGGTAGTTCTTTTTTCTTTTGTTTCGTTTTTCTCTTGTTTTACTCTCTGGCAACATAAAGCCAATCATTGCGGTTGGGCTTCATTTCGTGAATTTGCAATATTCCGTTTTGCGTTTACAATCAATCTCTCTTTCTGTCCTATTTAAAGGATCGCACCCGCAGCCAGTGCCGGACTCATTACATCAAAGGTAGCTCTGGCGACCATGCGACGCCTACTGATTGAGTAAAGCCACTGAGGCCCCGCGGTCAGGCAAACGATATTCCACAAAAAACCCAATCACACCAATCGCAAGACCCCCAAGAGAAGAGAGTCCCCTCAAATGCCGCCGATTAACAATTTCAATTTCATCGTTTTATCAACAACAACGAAAAAAAAATGGCTCGATCACAGACACGGACGCAACAAAAGCATGGCTTGGCTGCGCAATTGGCGAACGGAACTGTATACGATACGTGGATCGAATGGAAATTTACATATTCTACAGGAAAAACCTTTTCCACGTGCCGCGGCCGCAACCTCTCCAGTGGAGGTTGCCGCACGATCGAAACCTGAAGAGGAGGGAAAGCCGTATTCTAACGCGCTCCATCATAAGCCAATCATTTCATTGTTAGCTAATCTCTTTCTGTCTCCTTTCGTTTTTCTCTCTTTTGCATCTTTGCATGCACACCCGGATCATACACTTAACAGATTTACATATCAATGATAAAGGGAAAACGGAAAAAGAAAGAATAGTATAGAATTTATAGAATCAAGTCTATCACCAGAAGGTTGCTTGCTTTGTGGCGAATCGCCACCTTGTGTCACCCGAAAGGGGAGGATGGGAGCTTCTCCTTCAAACTACCTTTCCGTGTTCCATCATATGCTGCCTGATGCTGCTGATGTTGCTGTTACAGGTGGAATCTATTGCATCTTCACAGACGGTCCATGCACAACAGCATCTCTCGTGGGCGAGGCTGAATGCCTTTATGGCCGTACGATCGCGAATCGCACAAAGCTGCACTTTGCCTGTGAACGTGAAGTGGTACCGATTGCTCGCCGATGTAGGGGTTGTGTGGTTGGTCTCTTTTCTGTCGATGTGAGCGGCCAAAAACAGCAAGATGCGCGATATCACAGAGGTGGCTGAAGAAGCAACCGCACACATACACACACACACACACACATACATACACGCTGTCTCTCGCTCTCTCTATCTCTTTTTTAAAACACACATTCACACAGACGATCTCGCTCTCACATACTCCTTGCTCCCCTCATCACTCCCCATTCTGACCATCCGTGCCGGTAACAGGCACTCTAGACGGGACCGACATCACTCTGGTACCGGGTGGTCAGATAGTTGGCGGCTTCGCTCATCTGTTCGAGCGACCGGTACAGACCGAGCAGGTGGGTGCGGAACTGTTTGGCCAGCTCGGCGCTCCGATCCTGCTCCTGGTTGCCCTCCGACTCGATGCCAGAATCGTTCTCGGCCGACGCTTCACTCTCGGAATCGCTCAGGGTGCTGGCTGAGTTCGATGAGGCGACGGACACGGTGCTCGGTCGGCGCGTGTGACCCTTTGGTGTGCCACTGACGGCAGGGCTGCTGCCGCTACTGCTGCTGCTGCTGCTGCTAGTGTTGCTGTTGCTGGTGCTATTGCTACCACTGGCAGCATCGGCTTTCTCCGTTACCACCGGTGATCCTTCCCGTGTGAGTGACTGCTCCGAGATGCTGCTATTTCTTCCTTTGGATGTCGTCTTTGTCGTGGCAGCCGACGTCGTCGTCGTCGTCGTTGTGGTCGAACCCATGACTACCGCCTCATCGACGGCATCGTCCGCGTCCTGCCGGCCCCACAGCAGATCGACCTTCACGAGCTTGAGCATGTTGTACAGCTGGAACAGCTCGGAGGTATTGAGCACTTCCCGGATCGAGGCACGATTCGTCTTTTTGCCGTGATGTGCACCACTATGCTGTGCTTTCGGTGCCGGCGGTACCGTATCCGTGGCGTCACCAACCTGCGAACGACAGAAGCCAAAATGTCATGCAATTAATGATCGTACTGAGAGACAGTGGACCAGTGGAATTGAAGGCGCGATGAGTTAGTGGACCATTTCCTACATCCCTCTGCTCTGCAAAAGGTACTGCAACGGCCGACCGGCCAACAAGAAAACCGTGACATCAACCCTCTCTCGGTGGGGGGTCGTCTCATCAGTAACATCACCACTACTACTACTACTATTCACCCCGTCAGGGTTTGGTTTTAACCGGTTCTCACACGCTGGTGACGTGCATGATCGCCGCGTGTGTCGCTTTCTATAAATATTATATTCTCACTAGTGCGAGAAGACGACCGCCGGCCGATTCGCCGATGCACTCTCCTAGAGTCTAGGGTTTACTACTCTTGCCATCAGTGTATGCGGCCGCGGGTGCCGCTATTTGCACGGCGTCAGTGGAGTGTGGTGTGTCAAGGGAAAGCTAGGCCAGGAGTGGATGACGGTTGCTAAAATTAACGAAAAGGCATCATCCGCGCGCGATTGCGAAGGAACGGGTGCGGCACTCGTTTGGCGTCACGCGGTTTCTCTTACGAGGCTCGCGAGGAGGAAACATATATAAAAAATACATTTTTTTCATTTATCGGCGTAAGGTTTCACTTTCGCTTTTCATCGTAACCAGTGACCCTAGCAATCGATCAGTGACAAAACTCGGACAGAAGGGAATCACGCGAAAGAAACAAACTTTTCCGGCAGTACTTGAATATCCTCTTGCAAAATAGTCACAACAAACTCCACGTTGGACAACGTGTTGTGTACTATCAATTATCATACAAATCGCGGCAGCCGGCCAAAGCGGAACATATTGTAAAACATTGGCCACCCTAGGCCGTCGTTGCCACCGCCGCCGCCGGGCGCGACTAATCGATCGCACGAAGAAAGGAAGCGCAACCGCGCCACAAAAGCTACACGCATTACAATGTATTTTACACAAACTTAACCGGGTTGGCAGGCAGGCAGGCAAGGCTATGATCGTGCGGCTGATGCAACCTCGAACACTGCAATCCACTACCATCCATTTGCAACAGCAGCGCGAAATTGCGAAAGTCTTTTTCCATTGTTGGCCGGCGATCATCATCATTCGCGAAAAAGCCACGAAGGGAAGGTAAAGGAGAAGCGAGCGCGCAAAAGAAAGGCACAAACCTGACGAATGTGGCTTTCCACATTGATCACACCACCGTGGGGGGGTTTCTTCGGCCGAAACCGAAAAGAGTTCCGCCCCGCCCCGGGTTTCCACCACACCTGCAGGAGCCGTCGCCACGTATTCCACGGATAGAGCAAAAAGGCGAAACTCAAAAACCTTCAAAATGCACACTGGCCGGCGCTGGCTCTAGAGATGCAACAAATCGGTTATGCTTTCCAGGTGGCGTGTGTGTGAGTGTGCGCCAGAAAGAAATGAAGAAAATTGAGAAAAACCAATTTTTTGTAGTAATTGGCTTCGGCGACTAACGTCGGCAGCAACTCAACTCAGCCAGATTGCGTGTGTGTTACAATAAGGATACCAGTGCGGTTTATGACGTCTCGCTGCTAGAGACTACATAACACCATGTATTATGTTTCCTTTTACCACACTACAGTGTTTAACGGGGTACATAGTGGTACAAAAGTGAATGTTTCTGTCCGTTTAGTGTTTTACATTGGCGGTACATCTATTGATTTTCACTGATTATCGAAACAAATACGTTAGCTACAGTTACAGTAACCAACCAGCAAAAAAGGGGTTTTTATATTTTTTTATATAATCGCATTATTTGTTTGCTAAGAAACATTTGTTTTTTAAATTTCTGATCAATTACTATAATTGGGGAATTGATAGTTGAAATCAGAATATATGGCTTGCTTAACATAGCACTCTTGACTTGTTTCTCTAGCGATGATTAAACCATTAGGAGCACCTTACAACAGCTCATCTCACTCACCACTACCGTTGCTATGGCGACAATGAGACACTCCACAACTAGGCACAGCTACTATTCATTAAAGACTTTGAAAACGGGAAATTCAACCTAATTCATCCTCGACTCAAAATAATCTTCCCAACCCTGCAGTGAGTGGTGTTGTAAATGCATCTTTTCTTTTTGTGCCAAACATTTACCTTGCGATCCATCAACCGGCACGGCACCAGTATCGTCTCGTCCATGGTGTTCACATTCTTGACGAACTTCTCCATGGCGTTCAGTATGCTTTGGTTCGAGAACTCCTGATCATCGTGACGTGCGATCCGTCGCAAGCAGTTCCTATAAATGCCGACGCGTTAGAGAAAAAAAAAAACAACGGAAAGAAATGATTAATCATAATGGCACTTTTCGTGTGAAAATAATAAACATCTGCATGCGAATAGCCCCGATGTGGATGATGATGATGATGATGATGATGAGATACACAACATTATGAGCAATATATTGACAGAGAGCTTTGACGCAATCGACTTAGTGAAAGCTGTTACCCACCCACACCACACACACACAAACCCGATAATCAATAATTATCTCCAGCAGCATGAACAGACTGCAACAGGCTTCGGGCTTGATTGACGCACATGATTGAAGCCGTTTATGATGACGCCAGAAGCCGTTGGAGAGCGAAAGTGACTCTCCCCCCCCCCCCCCCCCTTCTACTCAAACCCTCACGAAACGAGGGTGACAATATATGCGTTTTGTGTGATGGATTGGCTGGGACACCGTCTGGTGTCCCCGCACGGCCAGCAGACTAATGAGTTCTGTGTTCTCACTCTCTCTCTCTCCCTCTCCCTAGTAGCCATTTCATAACTGACGACTGAAGACTGTTACGCGGTGACTTGGCTTGGCTAACGCATAGAATGTCCAACGCGTTCTACGCGCGTCGGCACATAATGTCATAATCTAAGCACAGAACAGAAAGCATTTCGAAACCCCGAAAACCCCCTACAAGTGCAGCGCTTGTGGCAGATCCGGTCCCCGGCTGGCTGACATGTACATGAAACAACCGATACCGATGATGACCTTCGCCGGTAAGTGTTGCAAGTGGAAGCATTGTGACACCATCATGTGTCGCACCCCTCGCTCGCTGAACCAAGGTCTGTAAAAAGTTCGCGAATGTTCCACAAAAGCTCAAGGGTGGGCAGGCGGGGGGGAGACCAGTAGTGCACGACAGTACTCGGAGAACTCGGTACGGGAAGGTCGACTCCAGTCCACGATGCCAATCTGTGTCATAAGGCTAGAGGACGGAGAAAAAGGGGCCAGAGAGAAAGAGGAGCGCGTGATTGGAAGAACGGTCGCTTATAGTGCTTCCTGGGCCGGATAATTGGTTTGCTAGTGGCACGCGACCAAACCCCTTTTCCCGATCGATGATCGGCCATCGTACGATGCCATAACATAGCAGTGGACAGATACACGGTCTGTTACAGGCTGTTTGGAAGTTATTTCCAGATACTTCGCGAATTGCAGATGCTATTTTAGTATTTGCAACGTATAAGGTTCGACTCCATTCGATCGGTAGCAACATCAGTAAGAACCTTGAAACACATAAAATACACAGTAGAAGTCATTTATGCGTTATAAGAATGATGTTAAACACGAGTCGAGTCCGTCTACTAGCCTACCGGCCAGTATGGCCCCCCGGGTGAGGTCAGCTTTCTAGTGCTAATTACAATCAAACAGCGAACAGCAGCCCATTCATCAACCCTGACACCACGGACGGAATGAGCGGTTGAAACCTACCTTCGATCGCAAAGGTCAGCTCTATCACAGCTCTACGATCAAGTTCAAAGCCTGTACCCCACACAACATACGATCGTGTAATAACGCGATATCCAAGGAAGAAAAATCCTTCATCCACTTGACGTACGTGCGTGTGTGTGCGTGGTGGATGCAAACTCCACTTGTCCCTGGAGCCACAAAGTTTCGCTGATGCCGCGAGCGAACGCGTGCGCTCGCTGCTGCTGCTGTTTGGCGCTTCGGAGGTCAATCGACAAATTACTTCCAAATATCAAGTACACTGTCTGCTGGCATGGTGCAGGCCGGTCAAGGGGGGAGCGACACATTCCAAAGTCCAAGATCGCGCCCGTCGTCGTCGTCGTCGTCGTCGTGGCGCGAAAGGCTTCTATGGTCCGAAGAGGAGGGTGCGCGTGTCCGTCGTCAGCGCGCGCGCGCGCCGGGGTCCAATGCTCAAGGTCCAAAACGTGGTCCAACGAAGACGGTGAGCTGTGTCAGGGAGCGATGCGGCGCTCACTAATGCCAGTGCTCTAGCTGAATATTGTTTGATATCAACAACTGAGTGGGAAGCATAACTTCACCGACCTGCCTTTGAATCCGTTAACCAGCGCTGCCCCCTGGTCCGGTCTGGTCCGTCTGCCAACCGAAGACCACAGAGGCCAGTGGCCAGTGGCCAGTGGCCGCAACTTACTCTTGCGCCGCCCTGAATGTTAAGCAGGAGAGAAGCGCGTGCCACGATAACGGAGGTTTTTCTTCAGTTTTTTGGACAGCCACAATGCCGCCGTGTGTCGCAAGTTAAGGTCAGCGACGTTGGGACGTTGAGAAAGGGCCTGGAGGTGTTTTGGAGGTTAGGAGACTCACGGTTATAAATCACGACGGACTGTGCGCGGACTAATTTGCAATCCGTCGGCAGCGCTCCATTAGCGACACTATATGACTGCCGACATTAGATGGGTAATTAGACGTAGACAGCCTGTCGGAGTTGCTGTTGCGGAGGGCCCAATGTCAAGTGCCATATGGAGGTCACCAGAAAAGAGATCTTGCAATTTTCGACATTCGACCATGGGATGGACTTAGCTAAGGGGGAAGTTCAATTAGATACATTGTTCTATTGATACTATTACAACTTCTACACAAAAAAAACCTCACGAAATTACAATTTGGGGGGAAGTTACCTCGAGAGCAACTTCTCCCGTAACTGTGTTATGCAACTTCGGCGAGTTGCCACCGATGAAACCTCTGTAAACATAAACAGGCCACACAGACACACGCACAGATTGATCTGTATGTCATTTCGAAATTGTACGAAATTCCGCCAACGGCAGGAGGGATGAAACTGGGACAAATTCCCAATTTTCGTACCACAATGTGGACCACAAGAATGCCAACATACAGACCTAGCGTCGTCGTCGTCATCGTCCTCTCTCTCTATCTCTCGCTATGCGACCGAGATTGCGCGTTGCGCGTTAAATGGCAAACTTGTTCCTTTCGCCACCGCACCACGAACTCGGAGGAGCTCGATCTCGCAAGTGTTATGTGATCATTCGCATGCCCGTACGGCGGAGCAGCGCGCAGCTCGCGCCGTCCGTCCTCGCATCGTCGAAGCCCGATCAAAACGTAAACAAAGCGCGGCCCGCAAAACGAGGCTAAGCACACCAGCAGCAACGACGAGCCGAGCCGCCGAGAAAACCCGTCCAAAACACGGTCCCCAAAACACCGTCGTCGGTGTCGCCACCGACCGACCGAGTGGTACCGACAAACTTCTCCAGCATGCAACAGCAGCAGCACCAGCGAACCACCTTGGGGGGTACCACCACGACAACGACAACAACATTGACCACCATATCCATGGATGGCGAAACCACCCTCTCCCACTCCTCGAATGGTACACCCATATGCATAAGGAAGCATAAGACAGGACAGAGCATATAGTGCTGGCCGAGTAGTTCAACTTGCTTTCGCTCTCACCGTTTTGTGGCGTGGACACCCCACCGCCAGACGATCGCTTCCATGATCGCTTCGTTATCTCGACTCCGCCACACACACAAACGAGCGCGAGGGACAGAATGCAGTTGACAGTGAGATTGCTTAATCGTGGAGGCGAGTCCGGCCCCCTCTCTTTCTCTCTCTCTATCTCTCCTACATTCTCTCTGTCATGCTCGCACACTGGTTTGACTAGCAGCAGCAGCAGCAGCAAATCTACGGGACAAACGCCGTGTATGTGTCTATGGCGTAGGCCACCGATCGTCCGCCCCCTTGCAGCAGCAGCGCGCTGCACCACCCTCTACGGAGGGCGACCTTGGCGAAAATTGACTTGGTGAATGAACGAGACCGCGATCTCCACCATTACTACCGCGCGGTGTTCGCTTGATCGTCGCTCGAACGTTCTCCCTTCCTTCTCGTGACAAGAAACCTGTACACCTCAAGCTAAATCTGAGCTGCTGCTGCAGCTGGTCGCGCACAGAGAGTTGAAGAGTTTGCTATTAGTTCCCTTGCCGGGCTAGACTTATGCGAGATGCATATCACCAACACCAAGATCAAAATCGCCAATAATGCAGTAAATCACGTTCGATGGCGCCGGGACACCGGTCCTGCAACCTGTCAAAAGCAAGACGATCCTCGGTTCTCGGACCGTCCAGAGCGAGATCCATCGACGTCATCTTTCACTCGCAAAAAGAACTCGAACTTTCAGCAAAGCAACGACCCCCATACTATCTTACAAAATGTATGTAAAGATGAGAGGCATTCCAAGCCAACAGCCTTGACCAGCGCACCATTTCCCAACGGAATGTTGAAGGCAAAACGTATAGTGAAGTGTGTTACATAAATGTCGAGTATCGAGCAACGATCGAGCGAGTTGCTTGGAGTTTGCTGGCTCTGCTGGCAATCAGAGATCGTTTTCGGGGAATTCGGAGCGAAAGGAGGACCCGTCTCTGGGCGGCCGGAGTGACGGATGGTGGGAGGCGAGGACCAGACACCACGGATCATCGATCGACCGATTGACCGATCGGATCGAAGCTCAAATCTGAGCCTCTGCGCCAAGTCTGACGCTCTGACTCAACGTCAGCGTCAACGTCAGCGACGTGTTTTTGGCAGCGTTCGCAGACGAGACAACTTCAAAAATACTTTTACAACATCTGAAGCAGAGAAGGGACACCGCCACCACCACACCGTGATTGTGTGGTGACAGTTCCTCGTGACCTCGACACGTTTGGCGAGAAACCAGTAAATTTGTCAGCGAACTGGATGAGATATCATCCGCTCGCCGTGGTTTGGAACTGTTGAATAACTGTACTCCGCGCTAGATACGCTCGACCTCGACTCGCTAAGGCGCAGGAAGCAGCTTATCACATACTGTTAATTGTTATAGCATACCACGGCGGATCCTCCACCAACCTCCCTCCCTGTGTACCTGCTGGTTGCTGCAGTCAAATTTGCACCATTCGCCATCGCATTGCCGCCGGGGACTGGAGTGGACTTTGGACTAGAATGTGACGCGCGCGTGACAAGCTCGCCATGGCACAGGGCCACGGATTGTGGTGCTGCAATAATGCTCCTTTTATGATCGAATTTATAGCTTCCGAGCGGTGGTGTTCCCCAACAGCAGACCGGGGAGCTGTGGCGCACCCAGAAGTGAAAGTTGTTCCGGATTCTTGCGACCTCGCCGTGACGAAGAATTACACCACGCCGAACCCCTTACGGACGTCAACGCACCGGTCGGAGGTCGTTCCAGCTCTTCCAAGGGCGTGGCACTCTCCGTGTTCTGATGTATGTCCGGGTATTAAGAAGCTAGCGGGAAAATACCGTTCTTTTGTGGTGTTTTGTTTGAATGAATGACCGCTTCCGGAAGTGTTTAAGAAGGCACACTATCTAGGCTAGCTATAGAACAAAGAACCTCTGAGCCCTGGACCTCTTAAAGGGGGTTCCGTTCTTGGTGTTGACAAAAATTTGAAAACCAAATCATTCACCGGCACCGGGGTTAGAGATCAGAGACCTCATTACCTGTGCTCTGAATAAAATGCGCGAAACGGCGAAACATTAACATACGCGTAAGTAGGAAGAATTCGTGCGTATGTGGCCCTTTGTTTAATGCATGATCGTATAATGAGGCATCGAGGATCGAATATTCAATTCACCTGACGCATTTTGCGCTGGTTAGGCGAACTGTAGGGGTCAAGCAGGGTGTGCCAATGTATCCGACATTCTGCACCTTAGACACTAACGAATAGGTCAGTGGTTTTTCGCCGAACTGGGTCGAATTCTTGATTAGCAGATCATTCTCTTCGAACTCTGTGCTGTTTTCAATGGTTACGTTACTTTAACAGTAAAATAATGATTCCGTCTCTACTCTACACACTCTCAGTAGCACTCTCTCTGGTGTAGAGTATTGGAAGCACTTACTCATCCGCCAGTTGGGTGGTTCCAGGGGGAATAACCCACATTGTGGGATGAAGCTCTTGAATCATATTGCCCACGTAACCGTTCCAGCACTTATCATCTCGAGGAGACCGTTCTCTTGCCGGCTGTTCTCTTTCTCTCTCTCTCTCTCTCTTTTTTGTCTTTCTCTCTCACTATTTTCTACCTTTTTTCTGTTCTTTTGCTTTTTATCGCTTCGGTCGAAACGGTACGTCAGCCGAGACCGAGGCAAGGGACCATAGCAGGCCGCGGCCGCGGAGTCCGGCGGGCAGTCGAGGTGGAAGAAAATCATCTGATCGACGCGGAACCCTAGTACGCATACCCGCGTCACACACACATAGCAAAAACGTGTTGCCACGTAAAAAGGCGCTGTTGGTGTGCGTTTGGCTTGCGAGTGCGCATGCACCGAAACCAGCTGCCGAAAGAGACAAATTTTTTGACATTACCCTTTTGCTGCACCTGCTCTGGCTATCTCTTCTACCCCGCGACGACCCAGGTAAAATGCGTGGCTGATGCGTGCCTTATCACTTGTCATACTGTGATGGTCGCTCCCAGTGGCTCGGTGGTTGAATCATGTCGCTTCTGTTCGCTCTCGGACGACATCAAGAGAAGCATACACAGCATACACAGACCGATCGATGGCCTTTTCACTTCAGCTCCGGGAAGGACGTCTCGCATCAAATCCCGCACGAAACGATCATCGGTACATCAATATTCATGCGAAACGGAATCGAAAAGGAAGGTAAAAAAGACAACCGAATGCCGGCATCGGCATCCCACGGCCGCCAAGGAAGCGAAACGATCCCTCCTCCCTCTGCCTTCGGAACCAAGCCTGTCTGGTCTGTGCCACACACCGAGGGGGGGAGACGCTTGCACAACCACCGAACGCACACCAAACTCGCGCGATGATGACCTTAACCAGCGCCGCTGTGGCCAGCTAACCATCACCTACTCGGCCTGTCCAACCTCCCTACCCATCGCCCCACCGTGATTCCAAATTAATGTGTGTCGTGGTATCAGATGATAGTTGGCCCAAAAGTACGTTAAAATCGCAGACACTCGCGAATTTCGCGCGGCCTCCGTTTGGGATATCGGATCAGCTGCTACTAGATTGGAGTGCTCCGTGAAAGCGGAGCGCGGAATCTTGGTCCAATTCATTAATCGGTAGCACAAGACGAACGCGGTGATGAAAGCGGTCCGCTACCACCCCGTCATCGTCGCCAGCGCGTCTCCGAGGGCTCCGATTTGCGAATGCGTGATGAACAGACGGATGGATGGACGGATGGGTGACACATCAAGGGGATCCGCAGAGCGCGGATTGTTCTGGAAGCTTACCGGCTGTTTTCCATCGTGGTAGGCATATCGTTGCTGTAACAACCGTTCATATGTGTGGATCGTGGCGCTGCTGCGGCAAAATGTTCGTTCGTCGTCGTCGTCGTCCGGGGGAGACCACACCTCGCTCGCTCTGCTTTGCTGGGGACTTTCCCTTTACGTTTCGCAGCTGACTTTTGCGTGGAATCGCGGACGGTTTACGGTTTAACGACACTCGACAGGCGGTGGTAACACTTCTTTCTGCAGCTCACGCTCACTACTGGGATTCTTTTTGGATTTACTTTCGATTAAAACGCATCACAAAACCATGAACACACACTGTACGGGGTACACACACGCGCGCGTAATAGGGATTTTCCTCGCCTCTCAAGATACGGTGGTACACAGCTCGCCTGCGCCTACTTTTCGCCTGTTGTCGCACCCTTCTGTAGCCAAAAGTGTTCGCAAAACGCAGTGCAGAGAGTTGCAGTTAATGCAGTTTGCTTTTCTTTTACGCGAAAACTCACTCACGGCACCGACCGAAGGGAAGGGCGCGTCTGCCTCAGCTTATATGCTCTGCTCCCAACAACAACAACAAAAAAACCGAAAAATGGTTCGCGACAATCGGACTCTACACGGGCACGGGTGACGATGACAAAACGCCGGGGTAATACCGTTTGTTCGCACTTTCCTTCCCCTTAAATGCAGTGCCTGCTTCGTGGGTAGACCTTTTCTTCGCGTGGCGGCTCTGGCTTTCTCTCGGGCGCCTAGCAGCCTAGCTCTGTTCGCCGTGGATGGAATTTGGGGTTTCAGAAGAATCAGCCTTCTCTGATCGCTTTATCCGCAACAACACGAGCGTGGCGTTCTAGCCTCCTCCGGTGCAAGGGACGACCTGAAAACACACCACACACGGTTGATGAGAGCACACGACGGCGACGACGATGTCCTTCGCGACTTTTAGTATCAGCAGCAGCAGAGACACACGACCGAGCGTTTCGAGCGTTACGAGCGTTTTGAAAAAAAAAGCTGAGCCAAGCGGCAGTTTTCCCTCAGCAGCCAACGCCAAGCGGCAACACCGGACGGCACGCACACAAACAGCGCGGATCGTACGACTCGACGCTGATTGGTGGATTGGACCCCGGGCCTGCCAACCCTTTGCGGCCGTTGTCTGTCGCGTCTTCTCGAGGATGCACATCGTCGACACACACACCAATGCGTGTATGTTTTGTTTTGTTGAATGCACTTTAGGCGTTTAAAGGGCTCTCTCGGCACACAGGAGGATTGCCAGCATCAATTGGGCGGTGGGGTGGTATGTAATTAAAGAAAGAGAGAAAGAGAAAGGAAGGGAGGAGAGACAAAAGTGCAGCACGCACTCGACGCCGCCGCCGCCGCCGCCGGAACAGTTGGTCGGTAACGGTCGATTTGGTTTTGGACGAGGGACGCCAACTTGCATCAACGGAAGGAGTCGGTGGGTGGCCAGTTGAAATTTGTTTTCATAAATTTATGTGAACATTATCGGCAACATGGCAAATTAATCGAGTTCTGCGGGAGCTGATCATATTCAACCGAGCAACAGCTAACGAAAATAGACTCATTCATTGTTTTTAATAATTGATGTTGATAATCAATAGGCGATTCATAAAAATATTCGTTCGGAAATTGTTTCAAACGCCGGGAAGATTGGATCTTTGAATATCCAAAAGGATATGCATTTTGCATTTTGTATAAACAAAAAGATAAACAACATCAAAAATAAACATTAACGGTGTGTTACCTTCAAATCTATCCAATTAAGAATGAAAATAGCTGCAATTCGTAAAATGATTGATCAATTATACGAATTACAGCTATTTTCATTATTGAAAAACACTTCTCACTATAATCCGTTAACTAAACATTAATTAGCGGACACTGCGTTTCGTTTATCTAGTTTCTCATTTTTATGCAATATCTTTTAATAGCAGCATACTGTTTAATACCTCGTCATTCTGAAACACATTTTAAAACATGTTGTTAAGCGATTCTACCATAATTTATTTTCCTTTCATTATGCTTGCTTATTTGTTCATTATGCTTCTCTTCGCTGGTGTGTTTTATTATAATCATAATTTCTGACATCTTGCTATGGTTTATTTAATCTGTGTATACGGATATTGACAGAGCCAGTGATTCAAAATAATTAATTTAAATGGATTATTTATGCACCATTAGATCATAAACATATGTGCAGTAGATATAGGATGTTATGCATCTTATGTCAAGACAAAATGAATAATGAGAGATCTGAACTTCGTATCATGAATAATGAGAGAAAAGCGATCTGGAAAAAAAATGGCAATGATTTAAAAACAGATTGTTTTCTTTTGCGACTAAAGATCAAAGTTATGGAAACGCTCTGTATTTTTACGATTTTACTCTTGGAAAAGGAGAAAACCAATCCCAACCTGCAACATTACTATCAAATAAAAGAGTTTGGAATTTTAGAAAATCATTAATTAAACAAAGTTAAATGATTTACGTTCATCAGACATTCAAGCACTGTCACTTTCGTCTTCCTGATATACTGAAACAGCTTGATAAGGATCTTTCGATCATGGAAATATTTGCTCATCATTGTCCTTAAACTTTCAACCTTACAAAGTCATGGCCATAAAACAATAATCTTTTGGTTATTTGCGGTTGCTGCTGCCAAGTACCCTCGATCCACGGTAAGAATATCCACTCATTTCCCAGGCGTTTCTTTTGATCGCCATTCCTGCGAAGCAATTATTGATCCACGGAACCTCCACGGACGGCCACCTGCCTTGATGCTACTCATCAAGCAACCAGTGCCGGATTGTCTCACAGTTGCCTCGAAAAAAGAAGGGCAACAGTACCCAGAAAAGGCACACACCGAGCCGCCATGATCGTGCGTGTGAATGGCCGCGAGTAAAGTGCATCCTTGAGAGTGTTTCCACTGGCCGAGAGCCATCAAATATTGATCTCCCTAACGGTGGGGTAGTTGGTTTTTTTTTAATTCGGAGGAAGGCTCAAAAACGCCATCTCATGATCGGCTCAGCGGGCCAGCAGAAACCACAGCGTTGGGTTCGCGATCTGGGAAGTGAGCGTCACTGGAGGCAAACAGGAACTTGCACGAACCGCGTCCAAGAGACAACAACGCTGGCGCCGCGTCATCGCAGTGGACACACCTCTCCGGACCGTTCGCACAGCAAACGATACAACTTAATTCCTATTCCGGCTTCAAAACGTGCTGTCGGACGGTCATAACGCGTCACCAAGTTATGATTCTACTGGCTAACCAACCGGAGGAGACTCATAACATACCAAGAAGTGAGCGTACGTGTTCGTCTTCGTTGCGAAGAGCCACTAAAGCTATTTTTCAATTCTTAACGGCGACTGATCGAGCCACGATCGATGATGATCAGCCTTAACACGCATTCATTCCGCGATTCGCGTTAATCCGTAGAGTTTTGAGACTTCACGAGTGGTGCCACTTAGGCAGTGTTTGAAGCTTCTAATTTACTGGCCACCGACAGCCGCACTTGAAGCGGCCGTGCCATGAATAAGAATGCGTCCTCTCACGGGGATTTCCCCCTCCGGTACCGCTCCGTAGAGAGATCCACTCTCTGGGCCCTGCTAAGTGCGTCCCGCGAAAATCATCGAATCGCATTCGTTGCGCGCCGTTCACAAGTGACGCACAACGCTCGATCATAGACAGTAGTGGGAGGAACGGATGGTGGGGGAGAGGGTAAAGATAGCTAGCTCATTTTTTGACGATCATCGTCTCACCTCATCATCCTCAACATCGTCACGCTACTCTAATGCTTGCACGGTTTCTCTCTCCCTCTCTGTGTCGCTCTCTCTCTCTCTTTGTCGTGTAGTTTTCGGTGGGTAATTTCAGTCTGACGCAAACCGATCAAAGTGTAGCGTAATTGAAGTATGCTGCACAGCACGATCTACTGACGCGCTCACGGGCACTCGTTTTCAGCTTCAATGTGTTGCCTAAAGAAGGTTCGGTGGGGTGACTGAGGAGCGGGCCAATCTGCGCAACAAGGTTTAAACACTACTTTTGAGCAGTCGAATAGGATTCGCGTCACTAGGGGAGCTGGTATCTCGAAATGGGTCATTAATTTCCGGCTGCTCTGAGGCTTGCTAACATTCGAAGCAACGGAGCCTCATCCTCTAATATGACAAGGGATTTATACGAGGGATTTTTTTTCGATGCAAAAGGGCCTTGTTATATAATTTAAAATTACGGCATTCAATTGACTTTTATTGATGAGTGATCACTGCTGTGAACAACGTACGAACTCATCATCGGCTCATCAAGTAATCTAGATCACGATCGAGTAATCTAATTCAAACCTTTGGAAAATTAGGATTGCTGCTGACTGAATGCAATATCGTATGCAATAACTACATTTTGATATCATCTCTAAAACTGCATTAGTTTTGTTAACAGAATTTGTTATTTACTGAATTACTTGCAAACTTATTTTCTTACGTGTTGAAATGGAAACTCTTTTTTTCTATTTGCTCATTTTAATACTTATTTATTCGCTACCATCGACAGATAATCGTCGATCTTGTGCAAGTGCACGCCAGCAATAGAACTGAAAGTACAAAAACTATCTTAACAATCCTTGATTGCATTCTCGTTGTCACGCACTTTATGTAACTTCTTTCGCTGTGAGATGCCTCTTTCAAAGCAATCAATTTTTCTTTAAGCCAAACTTCTAAACTGACCTTACAGCCCGGCAAAAAGCATTGAAAATTCTCTACGGTAGGTAAGTACCAAGTGTTAAATAATCAACTTTTACAATAATCAACTTACAAACAACTATTATTAATGAGAAACACTTGCTTAAGTAGACTGCAACTTGACCCATCGAAGGGGGGTTCCTTTATGCCCTCATCAACTCATTAGCTTTATCCAATAAATCCCTCATTAGAAACACCTGTGTGACCTTGGGTAGAAACTGTACTGGTTTTCCCACCCTTAGAAAGGAATGCGTAGTGTTTCATCATCAAATAGACCACCAGTCCACCGCCTCGTCCACCACGGACACACTTCAACAACTGTTATGCCTGATCATTCGCAAGGCGACACCATCCAGCACCTCTTCCGGATCGTACCGGTCTGCTAGGCGGTGGCGATGCTAATTGGAGCGATCCACACACGCGCCTAGTCCGATAAGCAATGCTCGAGGCCCTATTTAGGGTTGTGATGGTGGAGTGATCTTCACATCGTCCATTGAACCTTGCAAAGGAGCACAAAAAGATCGGTTTTTATGTGCGATGAATAAAATAAGTACAAATCAACAGCGGCAAGCAGCAGGTTTTGCCTTTTGTGGCCGACGCCGTCAGTTGATTGTCATTTCCGGAATCATCTCCGATCTTCGGGTGGCCTGTGCACGATCACTTCCTTGTGACATCAGCGGCAGCATCACCGTGGCCGGTCCGTTAGTCGGATCGAGAGGATCGTCTATCAGGAAGTGAATATTGGAAGACCCAATAGGATTGGAATCTGGAATCGAATATCTCGTCGAATATGCCTCTGATCGGTGATGCTTCGGTGGATAATTTCCATTTCAGCCACACCGGACTGCCGGCAGGTAGAGGTGCCGTGCGCTCAGCTGTTTCTTCTACACTTTTGTAGTGCGTCCGAAGCCGAAGCTTCCAATCCAAAGTCCAACCCGATCACTTGCCTTCCTCATGCGCCACGTACGATGCATTAACTAACGCTGGCCCCAAAAACACACATCCATCTAGTGTAGGTGATCGCGGGCCTATTTCGAGAAGCTTCTCATTGATCATCTGATCGCGACGCGCAAAAAAAAAAGTCTGCGCAACAGCAAGACAGCTCAGACCCGGGGCTAACACCAACACCAGCACCGAACACAACAGGTGCTCGCATGGGAATCGCGTGGCGTGACAGACGAGAAGATCACCGATCGATGATCACGCGGGTACTCGTGATTTTTGGTCCGGCCGTATACGCGCGCGTGTGTGTGTGGTGTGTGTGGTGTGTGAGTCTGCAAACGATATTGTTTTCTGAAGCTGCTGCGTTGTTGTTTTTCTGGGCGTCCTTGATGGACGCGAACCACTACCTCGATACTAGCCTGCCCATGCCGATCGCTGCCTTTCCATTTCGCGCCGCGTTGGCCATATAACGCGATCGTGTGTCTTTGATGATGTGGCCGGGCTTTTCCTTGCTTTTCTGTAGCAATGCCTTTTGTTTTCCGATCGCAAATCTGCTTCTAGAAGGAACTACGCGGTCGGTTCGGTTTGGCGTGGCGTGAGCCAGCTTCACGTATTCGTCGAATTCCTGGATGTTCCAACCGGTTACGAACACCACCGAAAAGCCGAGAAGACATTCCGAGACTCGCTATTCAGATCCTCGAAGGCGCTATTTACCGTACCACGCTGGTGGTTCGTTCAAGGATCGAACCCAATAGAAAGCACGTTGACGGAAGGAAACGAATGTCTTGGAGTTTCGCAAAAAACGGAGCGCTTATCGCGTCTAATTAGCGTCAGGGTCAGGGGTGGCATTGATAAAAAAAAAAACATTGCCAGTTTCGCGGCCAGACCATCGGCTCTCGAGAACGAGGCCGTATGCCAATGCGTGAGATTGCGGCGGAATGTATGCATACCCGGCGGCCTAGTGTTTGCCATTAAAACTGTCATTCCACTTAGATTGATAGTAACGCAGAGGAAAAGGGAAGGGGATGTTCGGTGTGCAAAATGGAACAAAAAATCGCGCTGAAGTAGTTTGTTTTACCGGACGGAGTGGTAGTGTTAGAGGAAGAAGTAAGGTTTTTTTTTTGCGAGATTAGTGTCCACTTCATCGTGAGGATACTTCCTCATTGTCTTAATGGTGCTCCATTTTAAGGATCGCGATCCTCTACGAAGGAGGTTATTCTAATTCCGGTTTTTTTGTTTCCCGGATTAGTAAACCAACTTGTTTTAGCACGCGTCGAGAGTGTTTCAGGTGCTGTTTTCTTGACATCAACAGCGTTTATGATGTTGACAGAAGATGTTTGAGCTCAGCAACCTACGCACGTGCAGGTTGATGAACCTTTGCAAGTAGTTATACCGGATAGTCTACGTTACAGCATTGTGCCAAAGATTGTTCGTTCGAATGACGCACAAGTGAATGACATGTTAATGGCTTGGTTCGCTTGGCTATACCTTTAGACTAGTCGAATAATGTAATTTTTACTTCCTCATGTGTTACATTATCTGTAATGAAATGGCAGTGACGAAATAGATACAACAAGAATCTTTTTTGGGCGCAATAGCATCCTAAAACCAATGATTGGTTAGACGTATCATTATTTTTATTGCTTTCCACAGCCATAACTATACTTTTGTCAAGTTATAATGAAATTGAGGTACTATTAAGATAACAAGCATTAGTTGCATGTTCAAGTGCATCAACGGGTTCATTATCTGATTGATAAGCAAGTGTTTAGTATACATGCTATTATTCGTCATGCTGCGTGGACAATCATTGTGATATATTTTTATTGAAAAGGATTTTCAATGTTTTTCGCCTTCCAGATTCAAAACATCATTCGCTACTCATTAAGCTACTCTGAAGAAAGTATTATAATTCAACCAACCTACAAATCATAGAAAGTAAGTAAGTAAGTAGGCAACTAATGTTAGAAATGCAATAAAACGATAGTTTGATAAGGAAAACTATCCAAGAAAACTAAATTTGGGTTAATCATATCAGATCGGCGAATAATATCAAATGTCTTAATTTTGCTAACATTTTTTATCTCCCTTATCCCGTGTTTCGATCATCGATGTCATTTGAATCTGACCACAACCATCCGACAGGTATCCTTGGCAACCTTGGCTGCAGGTGTAGGTTGCTACTTTACCTTTAGCTACCAGATCCGACCAGCTAAGCAGCTAATCAGATTGGAACGAAACGTCATCTCGGGAACGTCTCGCAATAATCTGTCGCTCGGAGCGTGATACTCGCGTGCGCCACCGACTGACCTGACCTGAGACACCCCCTCATTTCGTCATCAGCACAACAATCGCAACGATGATGACCTCTTCGCAACAGTCCAAGCTCTGTGTTGGCGTATCGCGATGGTTGGTGTGCGTGCAACCATCGCAGCAGTCTCCATGCAAAAAGGGGGTGTGTACTCGGTTAAAGGATGCTCCTGCCTCCAGTAGTGGTGGTACTGTTGTTGTTGTTGTTGTTGATGGTGATGCGGCCTAATCAGTCGATCGTGCGATACCGTGCCGCCTTCGCGGGGGGTACACGGCTCGGCCGCATGTCTGTTTACCATTCGGAAAGGTTCAGCCTCAATCAGCTATATGCTCCTGACCTGCTTCTTCCCTGCCGTGCTTCAGTATCGGTTGCCATTTGTTGCCATCGCGGGCGCTGGCGAGCGGGAACCGGGAGGCGGAAACCGCGGTTCGCGACAGATAAGGTGGAATGACCCGCATTTTATTGTTTTTGTTTTCGCTTTCAATCGGTCCGATGATGGTGGGATGGAATGACGAAAGCTGAAATGGCAAAAAAAGCTCTCCGGAGAGATGCTGATGACTGTTTGGTTGGTTGGTTGGTAATGCCTGTTCGTTTCATCGGCGAGGTCAGCCGATGCGACGACGCGCGTGTGTCGGTAGATCGAGCGCACGCGCATAGGGTGTAAACGACGTAAGGGGTTAATGGTCAGCGACGGGGATTACTCTCCGTAATCGATCGCCAACGTTGCATCAGCATCGTGCTAACCGTACAGGGTGGATCAGTAAGCGTATCAGCAGCCGGCGAGACACGATCATCACTGGCAAGCCGCATGATCATCTGTTACCTAGCCACGCCAAGCCAAGCCCCACAGCACAATGTCGATTACTGGTGTAGTTGTTGGGTTTATGGTTCCTGTTTTTATGACGTGCGACAAACAATCTTGACCACTGAGTCGTCTACGGACGAGTCGCGACGGTCCAGCAAGATTGTAGCCATCGATTGTGTGTTTGGTTGCATTGTTTTGTCAATTGACATCTCTCGGTAAAATATGACCAGGCTTTGGCTGCTTTGGTAGCGGGCTTTGATGTTTCAAATGGTCCGGCATAGCCTGTTTTGAGCATAACATTTGCTCTAGGCATAATTCATTTCTTATTATTCTGTTACAAATGTCTGAAATGAAGTGGTTATTTGGGACAGTGAAGGAATAAAATCAACATCTGGTTAGCTTCTTAGTAAAACCAATAATATCACTTACCATAATCATATCACTTACCATAGTTTTAAGTATAATGTCAGTGGTCACGTCATGTGATGGATGGTTCTAGACGTTGTTGTGATATGTGATTTTTAACGGTTGCCCAGGGAATCCCCTCTGTATTAAATGGTTAAATAAGTCTAGCAATCTAGTTTGTTCATATGATGCTTATGTTTCATTAGTATTGTTGTGTGTGTTTTTTTACATCAATCATCTTACAACTGAACGTTTACGTGATTTACAAGTTACCTGACCCTTTTTTGTAAATAGTCATGTAAAACTAAATAAAAACATTTTCCAACTTGAAAAAGGTACCAACAACACGCGTTTAGCGCCATGCTGGAAGCGTGTTCTATATGCATTCCGCTGCTGCTGTTGTCGATCATTACGCCGAGTTACTTGATCGCCTGCTGAGACCGAACCGCATGACTAACGGAGGTGATCGCTGCTAGTGGGGTCGTCTCCAGGATGCTAACAAGCACCATGTTAGTTTCATGATGGTGTTATTAAATTTACAAGATATTTGTGTCTCATTTCATGTCATAACAAGGGGTCATAATTCTGACATTTATTGTATTGCTAGTGACCTGTTTTACCATTCAACAGTTAATGATATGTTTTGGATTTGCGTGATTGCGGTCAATATTACCTATAATTTTGTTTCCTAATTGTGTTGATCTTTTAGATTTTACGAGAATTACGAGACTTGAAAAATCCCAAATCCCAAACCACAACTATTATTGCATAACATCAACTTCTATAATCATTAACCATTGTTCAAACGAACAAAAGCGCATTAAAATCAAAGAGTCGGCATGTTCTAACGCCTAAGAGGTAAAGAGTATTTGGCTGTTTGCTAGTTGTACGTCACACATTTTCGGAAGACACTACAGCCACTCCTAGCGTCCGCAATTACGTGAAGTGGAATGAATAATGTAAGGCATCAATCTTACTATCACTCTGGATGGGTTTCTCTTTCTTTTTCATTTTAGCTTGACTTCATCAGGAAATGATGAAGCAAAAAGTGTAGTGTTCCTCCTCCTTTCCGGCTGGAAGCTGTGAATAATTGTTAATTAGCAGCCCGTCTTCCGTTGACGTACATCTCCTTATGGCGGAACGAAAGATTCGCCATTGTTTTTCTTTGGATTATGCTTTCTACGTTGGTTGCTCCCCGTGGGGGTTGTTTGGGACCCTTGATGTTCCGGGAACCGCTGAAGTACAGCCCATCTACTCGTCGATGGTCGCGAGGTAGTTAAAGGTCTAATGTAGACGCTGTTTATTTGCGTCGTTTTGCGTCAGAAACGCGATCGTTGAGTTGGAGATCCGACGGGATTTGAAAGTCAACACAGAAGTGGATCAGCTTTTCACTGCGTGTCTGGGACCATTGGCAGGGGTCAAAAGCCCGTTCCGTTTCCGTTTCATGTCAAGTGTTGTCGTCAAGCGTTCAAGAGTAGCAGAACTCAGAACTAACCGAGGATGTTGACCCACAAGCTCTCGCACGCCGGTTTTGGCAAACTTTGTAGAGTTATTTAGCGTTCGGCTGAAAATTCAATTGAATCCCAACGTATTGCCAGCGCAAAGTTTACACAGCTGTATTGAGGCAGGTGCGCAAGATTAGTGCTTGTTATACCTTTCTTTTACACCAGCACCTGCGAATACAAACCAAATCATGAGAGTCATCGTTGTTGATTAGGTGATTGCTTTTCTCAGAATGACACTTTTCTCAGCATGACTCTTGAGTTGGGCTGCTACAAATTTGGCTTTAAACATTTACATAAACATATAGAAGAATGGAACATGAAAAAGATTGCATTTTCCCGTAATGTTGGTTTAGAAATTAGCGATTGACAGAACTGTTTCTACCCTTATACTAGCCATTCTATTCATCTTATTTTAATTTATTTTGTATATGTATAAGTTTTGGATGCTTGTGATCGAAATCACATGGCAAATGGTATGCCGGCTTAGCAACATTCTAGCCTCATTAACACACTAATGCTTCATACCATCGCAAATGTTGACCAAAGCGGAAGAACAGTCTAATGACTCAAGGATTCCTGATTGTGGATAGTTAAGAACCGATTTGATTATGAGTCGGATTATTCACAATATTTCTATTCGGTCTACAAGCTGAATATGCTATATGTAAATGTATTTCCATTCAAAATGGAGAAAATTTGAACAGGTTTGATCTAGCACATTACATGCCATACCTTAGCATCTCGAGTTTATAAGGAATGAAGAAACGGCACAGCTGTAAAAGATTATTCTGACCTCAACCATTTAATAATGTAATGTCTATCGTATATGACGTGCGCATGGAGTTAAGAAACTTCTTCTTCTGACACAAGGAATCTGCTGCCCTCCCCTATTTTAGGTTGATTAGTAAATGATGATCATGAACCAAGTCATTGAATTCTGAACCATTATCATCGTCCACCGCTTATTTGAAGTTTATTCTAAAAATTAAAATAAGCTCACTGTATACGTCATACATTTACATACGGCCTCAGTATGTTAAACCAAACAACATGCGGTCACCTTCCAGCCCTTACATATGCATATCAGAAAAACATTCATTCGGCATGTCACCTGTTTGTAACAAAATGGGACATCCTAGTCAAAGTTGAAGGTTTCCGAACTGATTTAATTATTTCATTAACAGCTCCTAGTTTTTTTTATTCGATAGGTTCTCAAAATCTTCATTCTTTGGTTTACCTCGACTGAACAAGAGCTTTGGTGAGCTCATTGTCTTTCGAATGCGTTTGTTTAGCAGTATTGCTAAAAATGTTGTAATTTCTTTCAAAAGTTTGCATAAAAAATTTAAAAAAATTGCAAATGAGCTATAGAAAAACACAACAGCACTTTTAACTTCTAAAAAAAAATTAAAAATGTGACTCATTCATTCCCTGTCCCCCTCTCGCCTTGCAGACACAACGTACAACCTTACATCCATTGATAAGATCTTCAAAACGAACTGCAATGCATTCAAAGGCACGCAAAATGGAATTGACCAGCGATTTGGTGCTCCAGCTGCGTTTCGCATACCTAATCGGTGCGTCTCGAAGCGGCCTTCAAATCGAATGCACTTCCAACTGCTCCAGAGAAAGCGTACAGATCACGGGGCCCTCCGGTGCATTGACAAGCTGCAATACCCTGCAACACACCTATTCGCTACCGAATGGAATGTGCAACATCGGTCCACTGCACAACGGTATCGGACTGCCCATGGCATGCCACCACCGATGGACAGACCGAACGGTACGCACTCGGAATACTCTACCCGGTGCGTGTTGCTTTGGAGTTTTCGGAGCTGCGCAATCTTCCAACACCACCACCACCATACCGCGTCTTAAGGGAAGGGAAGACCACCACACAGCTCGCATGATTCAGGGCATGTCGTCCGCCAGTTGCCAGTGGCCAGTGCGGGCACTGCGTAGCCTGGTCAAGGTTGTTTACCGATGCGCGATGATACCGTGGCCGATAGTGTGCGATGTTTTGCCGATGCGCATACACCACAGCCGACCAGCCGACCATCGCCGGCCTTACACACGTTACCAAATCCTTTCCGCGGATGAGACTGACCCCTCGACGGGGAGACTGACACGCGTGATGCGTGATGTTTGGAGCAAATTTGCGCAGTTTGTTGTGGTTCGAGGTGCGTCGTGTGGTCCCATGGTTTAAAGGGGACACTTGAGGTTCACCACCGATCCATCATCTATCAGGTCACTATCAGGGGTGATAATGCGGAATCTGAAAGCCATCGAGCATGGGAACTTCTACAATGCTCTACCCCAGCCCTGAGGTAATCAGTCGGACGATCTGCGACTTTATTTTGTTGTCTGAATGGATCAATCTTATGGCAAGCTGGAGGCGCGTAACATGCAATCTACCTATCTTTATAGAAGATGACAGCTAGACACAATTCGCCAATACTTCAGACAATAGACATTTGACTGACATTGAAGCAAGCCTTGATCAAGCACTTAAAAAATAACCAAAACATTATGGAGTATTTTTGGAGATGTTTTTCGTTTAAATTTTCTCAACGTTTTTGCAGTATAGCTCACGTCAGTTTTGTCTGAGTTATTGCACGCGTTGACAGTTTTCTGTCAGAATAAAGTTAGATTGCCGTTAGACCAGACCCTCCTCGACGCCATTTCTGACGTTAGTACTCTTGATCGATCGGACACGTTTCAGCCGCAAGTCGCTCGCTTAAAATACCGATTAATTAGAATCGCATTAGTCCGTCCAAACGGGACAGATACATTTTGATCGTCGGTAAGGCCATATGTAATCTTGAATCCCTCCCTCACTGGCACTCCCTCTTGCCACTTTCGGACTCACTTCCTGTATAAGGGGAACGGTGAAACTTGCAAAGCCCCAAAGATGGTCGGCAGCGCCGATGCCGCGGCAGATCAGGTCGAGATTCACATTTCCATTATTCATACCGCGATACCGCGAAAGACCCGAGCCCGAGGGTGGCCAATCGCCATATGCGTTATCGTGGAACATCGAGCCATTATGGAGGCAATCGAGCTCGTCTTCAGGCGGCGGCTGGTGCGTCCCCCCAGGTCTAGTGTTTTATGGCCCTGCTTTATGTGACTTCTGATACCGATAGACGCGGGAGAACTGAATCCAACACAAAAAAAACCCAATTTTCCCCCCTATCCAATGGCCTAGGGTCACAATACGTTTGATCACCATCACTTTGAATTATCAGCCAGCGTGTATCAACACTCCAGTCGCTGTGCAGCAGCGAGCTGACGATCGAAGACGGCCGAAGCGATCATCAGAGGGTTTGGCAATGAACTTGAGGCAACATAATGTTGAATTCACACTTCCTCCTTTACAGCGACCGATCGGCTGACGCTTGTTACGAATAGCCTTGCGATAATTAGCCTTCCATCGAGCTGGCGATCGGGCAGGCGTGAAAGGTCGTCCGAACGGAGGTCGCATGTGGGGAGTCTAATGGGCTGATTTTGATTCGCCATTCCCAGCATGAATGATTTCGGACACGACGCATAACTCGATGAAGGTGCATCGTGCTAAGACACATTCCCAGCAGCAGTAGCAACAACAGACTGTACTTCGAGGCTAATCACACTATTGATGTTTGATGGAGCTCGCCTGATCGGTGCATTCGAGGTAAAGTCGAGCCCCATCGCAGCATGCTTAACGGTGCGTGCGTGACCGGTCGGTTCTCCCCCCTGCTCGATCGGGGCGAGTTCGATTGATGAAGGACTGCAACAATGATAACACGTTCGGTGAATCAGTATGAGGGGCTCGCTGAACGGGGGAGTGATTTCTGAACGGATTGGATTGGAGTCCGTTACTGGTGCTACGTTTTGCTGAAACCTGCGCCTGTCCACCATCATGGATGTGGGTGGGATGAGAAACTGGTTAAGTTTTGGACGTGACTTTTGTCGCATAAAGCGACGAACGCCGACTGCCTTGCTGTTGGTGTTGCACACACACACACACCCACACTGCCCCGACGCCCGAGGACTGCGTTCCTCGGCTAGGTGTCTCGAAACTGTTACCAGACAGTGGACTTGCTGCTAACTGGTTCTTACTTATCGCTTGCACGGACATTATTCGTTTAGTTACCATAATTTGCATAATACAATAATCGATTTATGTGGGCCAGAGTGTAGCTAGCCGTTAAGTTAATTCATTTATTACCGTAGCAACTGAGAGCTACTACAGCGGCAACAACACATTCTCACACATCACTCCGTGTGCATGTCGTTGTGTTTTATGGTTCTGGTGGAGTTGAACTTAAAATTTCTGAGTAGGCTTCGGATAAGTACTAAGCAGATGAGGTTTTTAATTTTACACAGAGATGACTACTGACATGCTTAACAACTTACTTAGCAGATAAGGAGTCTTGACTATCCACAGAAGAACCTTCCAGAGCTCGTGAGCGAATGCAGTAACCGTTTAAGTTTATATTCCAGCAATTATAGCCTCAATGTCTATAGTGCCATATTGATCTGTGCCTCTGTCAAGGTCTACTTGTGATTTAAGAAGACTTTACGGTCTGTGTTGTTGTCCCCGTTTGAACTTTTGACCCTAAATAGGGGAGATTTTTGTGAAAACTTTTTTTCTTTCTGTCTATATAGAGAAGTATACAGAGCCTAAACGTTTCCCGGATGGACTGATACTTGGTTGGTCAATTGTTAAATCTGAATAAGTCTTGACAGCTTGTCAATTGTTAATCTGTTTGATTTAAGTAAAAAATACATGTTTTGTTAAAAAGGTCTTGCATAAAATTTGTTGAATGTTGACCTTTTTGTAATCTACTCTTAGGCTATCACAGTTCAATAGACAAGACGAGAAATGGAAGAGAGCATAAAAATACAGTTAGAGCTTGGTGAAGGTTGACTGAACTGTGACGCGGGCATTTCATAATAAACCTCGAAACCACGGTCATGCCGGCATCGTGACAAACATGTTCAAAATGCTTGCCACACCGACCGATAATCGCCCACAAAAATCGCCAGACACGATGAATCAGGCAGCACGTGTGAATTGCAAAAAATTGTCTCCAACTGAGCACATGGTGGTTGTGATTGAATTTTTAGGGGTTAATCTTCTTGGGATTTACTCATCCTGATAAAACTCCGATAAGAATGGGGAAGTCCCAGCGGCTAATAAGCCCCCGCCCGTGTCTATACAGGCCTCTCACCTGGATATCCGGAAATTTCCATAAATCGGTTGACAACACGCTGCTGGTGGTAGCATCACTGGACGGGCACAACTGTTTAATGTTCTGTTGACGTGACTTGGCGCATTACACAAATCGTCGGTTCTAAAAACAACTTCCCCACAGATTGACTGGTCCCTTGGAAACGACTCCGCTGAGGGCCAATAACAATTCGTTGTTTTCTTCGTTCGATCATCGTTGGTCCAGCTGGTTGGATTATATTGAATCTGCCGGTGATTGTGGTGGCCGCGTGACGCTGCACTCTGCACTCGCTATCAGCTGCTGCATCAGACTGCACTCTGCACTCTGTGGTGATAATCTGCGGGCAAGCAAGAAAAAGATTATCGGTGTGCACTGGTGGGCCATAAGCTTCTCCTTCTTCCACGAGCTGCCACTCGAGGGTCATGGCAATTGATCGAGCAGCAGCAGTGCGGAACCGTCGATGGTGTCCACCTGTTGCCAACTTAGCAACTGGGGCGTAGGCGAGTGGCGTAATCCGCGTGTGGTCCCATTATCAGTACAAACCAGACACACACACACACACGCCGTTTCTCATCAAACCGCGCGTCACAGTACGGGGGAACGCGCCCCTGGCTCCCTGCTAGACTCTTTGTCGGGGGCTACTACGTCTTGACGTTAGATGCTCATCAACTGATCAGCTGTTCAGCGGAGTATCAGCTGCACCTTTCGCCGGGGGAGGAGTTGATGGAAATTTTCAATGGAATCTTCCCTTTTCTGGAGCGCAAGTGATCAGTTCTCGGACCGGGGATCAACGCACCATCGTCGTGGCACGTAACGTGATGCTACAGTAACAAACATCGAGATCAAGACGAGGTAACGATATAAACATAATCGAATACGATGACGCGATCTTTGCGAAGCCATTGGCGGCAGTTCATAGCCTACGTAGCCGGGTAGGGAAACCGGCTTTTGCGGCCGGTCGGACTTAACGTGGTGTCTCGACCGTTAATATCCGGGTCTTTGTGTGTGGTGGCCGAGCCGAGGGCACGACCAATCTGCAAAACATAAATGAAAATTTCCAGAACCATCCGGTGTGGTTTGTTATTGTTTCAGTTCGATGATGATGCTTTCGGTAACAATCGAATCCGGTGGGCTTTGACCTTTTTGGTCGATTAATGAGTTTACAGATCGGTCGGCTCGTGTCAATAGTGCATTGAGGCAGGTGGCTTAGACCCCCACCTCCCCAAACAATGCACGTTTGGGGTTTATTTTCTGATCCGATGTTGATCGATTGAAGAACGAACGAATCATATCAACAGTGACTGCGCACAGGGCAATGATTAGCCGACCATATGCAGAGTAAACAGTAGGAAAGAATCATCCGATCCTTACTCATCCGATCCGACTTGTTTGCCGAATCAATTCGATGCTCTCGTTTTGCTTTAGAATGCGATCGCGCGATCCGCAGCTCTCGATCTTCTATTGGCAGTAGAAAAAGCGCCGTTTCTCACAGATCCACGCTTTTGGGGCGATCATCACCGTCGGCGTCGGCGATACGGAAGCGAGACCACGCTATCACGCTGCGTGTGCGCTCGATAAGTGCCAAATCCGGTTCGGACCACCAGACGCAGCATCCTGCTCTCCCTTCGGTAGCCATCCTCCACTTAGTCTCCTGACATCATCGGTTTTTTTTGTGGGAATTCCAACACCCCCTTCTTTGCGCATCTCAAATTTCCAGCGCGTCTATTTTTGGCACGAAACACGGAATATTCGCTCCGATAAGCTTTCGAATGGAAATTTCTAGAGCTTTGAGCGAAACCGGACGCTTCTCGACAGCCGCTCGCCGGCTGCGATTAAGAACTGAATTTCGAATATTTCTCTAACGACGATTCCGGGATTTCCCCGCCGGCATTCTGATGGACGCTTCTGGAACCTTTTTTGTGTTGTCTTTTATTATTCAATACTACGCTGTATGAATTCATGGGTTCGCTCTGCCGATTTGTATACGATTGCTAAGTATGAGTATAGTTTACAATGTGGGAAAGGGATAGTTGTGTGGCTCATGTAATGTAGCGCAATTGGCGTTCTCATTTTATTATGATCCCCGCCTCTCTCTCTCTCTCTCCCTCTCTTCATGATGACGGGGTTGATGATTAGGATTGTTTTTGTTGTTTTATTTTTGTTTTAATCAATCAACAGAACAGGAATCATCATCGAGTAATTAGTTTGGTTAGTTCGTTTTTGTAAGGATTCCGGCTCCGGGGTCCGGAGATCACTGTCACGGCACTCCCTTCTCACTGTTCGGGAGAAACTCTTACAAAAGCGTTTCGCATGAAGACGATGAAGCTCCAACTGCAGCTAATTGCCCTCCTCGCTACGATTTTCATCCTTCAAACCCGAGGTTGGCCTCCCTGAATAGTTCGGTTGGCCGCTTTTTTTGTATAATAAGTATAAATACGAATAAGTGCGCGCTAAGTTGCGTTTTCCCTGGTTTTCCTATGTAGTTTTGCTTGACCAGCCACACATGACGGGGGCGGCCATCGTCTATTACAGTATTCTTCTAAAGGATTTACTTAATGCTCGATGGAACATAGACTGCACACAAATCCCCAACTAGTACTTTTCGCCTCTCTCGTCGCCTTTCTCTTGTGTGTATACGAATAAATAGTTTTGTGAATCCAGTTCCGAACCCGTTTGGCGTTTGCTGGGAAGGCATTTCCGGGCGTGTCCGGGATGGCACAAGAAGCACAAGAAGCTCGCTCTTTGGTCCTTACAGTTATAGTGTATGCATAAGCGTTCGGAGCACGGAGCTCTAGCGTGATCCGTGGGCTGCTCAAAATAGCAGCCTCTCGAGGGCTCGAGTGGTCCGGGAATCGATTTCCTGTGTTGCGAGTCCCAGTTCATGAGCCCTACGCGTGTGCCACAAAGTGGTGGAAGCACTCCAAGTTCCTTTCTCGTCTCGGCGGGATTTTCTCTCGTAATCGTCTGCTACTAGCGTCTAGTGTTATGAGTTCATCGAGGGAATACGAAAAGGAATGCAAGCGCAGAATCTGAAGTGTGTTAAATCAAGCTAGGGTCTAGTTGAAGTGAGCTATTTCCTCAACTGAAGATTGTCTACGAGAGTATCTGTTTGGTTGCTAGAGGGTTTTGCTAAAAAAACCGATCGACTTGTAAGAAGGAGGACTCAAATCGTGTAGGAAAGTACCGGTTCCGCCAAAAACCAAAATAGGGAAACTAAATTCACAAAACTATTTCTCCGCGAAAAACCACTAATTTGCACGAAAGTGAGTAAGCGAGAGTTTAATCTCGTCTAAGACAAAATATGAGCTTGGAAGGTTGGCTACAGTATTTTCTACAAACTAACGTAACTATTTGATTTCTGATGGTTTCCAAGGAGCGATGGTTTCCAGGATGTCCCCAAAGCTTGGATTTTTTATCGTCGTGGGCCACGTTGAGTGCCCATCGAGGTGTTCTATTCGAATTAAATTGAGATAGGCCTCCCCAGAACCAAATGTCGTTTTTAATCGGTCCATCTACGAGCACTCGCTATCCTAAGGATAATAGTAATGACTAGAGTTTCGGGGTGGGCTGACGATCAGTAGCTTACTACTGAGCCCACTGCCCATGTCTACAAACTAGTGGATGGATGGATGGAGATTTCTAAGAATTTAAAGATGATTCCGTGGCAGTCGTCAGACGCCGCTACCATTTTTTCTAATTGATTTTGCGAAACATTTCTACTTTTCTACAAAAACCATCAAATCAGCAAAATTTTTAAACTCAACTGATAGCGTTTTATCGTTCACTGAATTATCGTTTCAATGTTTTTAAAACGATAAATTAGTATGGACACCCACCCGACATAGAGATGGCGCTGGTGTGCATAAACGAAACAAACGTCAAAAATGGAATAAAGGGGTTAAGGGTTAACTAAAGGGAGTTTGAAATGACCGAACCTGTAACGTGGAAAGTACAATATTGGCTTCGTCACAAAATTATTCTTGTAGCTTCAGAGGCTACCAAAGGTCCTTCTTCGCATCCCATTCAATTGTCGGAATCGTTGAGCTGGTTCAGCTCGATGCTTTGATCCTCGAAGATTCGCTTAATCTCGGCCAACGTATCCATAATCATCTCATTCTTTTCCCGCTCCACGGGGGGCTCGTGCCTCGGCGATTTCATGGCTTGTTGCCGATCGCGTCGCAGAAGAGTGATTCGCTCAAGCAACGCCTTCTTCGAGAGTTCTGTAAATGGCATTAATTCATTAAATTCAAATGACGGTAGTTAATATTTTCTGAGCGATCGATTACCTGGATCCTGATCAAGTGTGCGTTGAATGCGCTCAAAAGCAGCACTGCAGGTGTAGATTTTGCGCTTCAGTGGTTCACTCTGAGGACAGTAGCTATCATCAGTCACCGGAGAACCGATGTCGACGGAGCGGAAGGAAATCAGGGGCGACTTGTGCATTCCACTATTCAGCTCGAGATGAAGCTCTCCAGCAGCCATCGGCGCAGCACTCACGTCACTCGGACCACCCGCACCACCCCCATGGATTGTGTGTCGGAAGTTGTTCATCTGCTTTCCGGTGACGCTACCCTTACCCGGTGGAGCCTGCGCCGGGTGTTGTGAGTTCATATGGTTCTCCTTGTTACTGCGACCCTTATTGCCGTTGGCTTTACTGTCCAAGTTACGAATCACATCGTCCGAGTCCGAGTCCGATTCGATGTTAAGGTGTGGACTCTGGCTCCGGAACCGTCTTCGCATGATGGTTGGCGACTTTGAGAGCAACCGGGGTGGCGGTGGTGGTGGTGCAACCGTCGATGCACCGTTGGCACAATGTTTGAGGTCATTCGCATGTTCCGGTTGACGTGCGGACGAACTTTGCTGGTGGTGCATAAAGTTCGAAATGTGCGTCTTGCGGGGTAACAGGACGCGGGTGTTCTTCGGACTGTTCGGTGCCGATAGCGAGCACGGTGAGGTATCGTAGCGCAATACCTCGAGCCGCTTATTGACGATCACACCTTCGGCTGGATTGAGCTCGCTAGCCGGATGGCCTACCCCTAGTCCTTCGGCACATTTTTGGGAGCAGGTTTTGGCCAGCTCGCGCCTTAAGTCCGCCTCACAGTTACGTAGCATTTCGACGCGCTTGTTGGCCGGTGGGTTACACACACGCCTGGGACTCGCGATGGTAGTCTGTGGAGTGACTTCTTTGGCCGGTACCGCCGGTGGTACTACCGGAGCTAGTGGTTCTCGTGGAGGCAGCGGAGGAGGTTGACCAGCAGCGATAGATACAGTCTGTTCCTTGAGACAGATCGAGCTGTTGCTCTTCATCGAGAAGAGTATCGATTCGGCTTCGTGGATCAGCTGCTTGTACTTGACGTCCGCCTCGAGGTCCGCCCTAAGCAGTGCCTTTTCGCTCTCCGAGATGGCCAGTATGCGGCTGTGCAGTGTGTTCACCTCAGTGAAAGTAAGCGAGTTACAGCGGTTGGTGAGTGGAGAGCTACGTGCTACCGGTGTTCGACATTCCGCTTCCTGCCGTTGGTTGCGCCGCAAGGACATCGGAGTACCGCCTAAGCTACGGCAGCCACGGCTCACTAGACCACACGATGATGCGTCTCCATTGGCACCCAGCTCCGTAGTGACACTTTCCGATTGCTTCTTTCTCGTACGGACGAGCTTCTTGCGTCGCTTCGAACCGGCACCGGACTCGTTACTTCGTTTGTTGCGGAGTGATCGCTGTTTAGAGACACCGGACGACGGTTTATTGCCATCGGGTGTGAAGCTGTGGATCGAACAGCTCGCCGTGTGTCGGAATGTTTCCTTATCCTCCAGTACGGAACCTGTGTCGATAAAGTCCAGATCGAGCAGATCGTCCGTATCGCATTCATCACCTGCATCCTGACCTGTGTCGATGTCCGTCGGACAATCCGTTGGGTCCGAATCGCTACAACTAAACGGTGGACGTAGAGAAGAATTAGGAGGACATGGAACATTCCCTATACACGTGAGATGACACGATAATCCCTAAGACTTACCTCAGTATATCAGTCTCCTTTTCGTAATGGTAACTTTCGTCAAACTTGCCCATCATCTCGTTCAGTGTGGCATCCTCATCGCTCTCCTGGTTAGAGCCGAACGTCACCGAGATGGTCTTGCTGTCCAGTCGGGTGCCAATGTCACCGATCTTTTTCAGACTTCTCGGTGTCAGTATCCGCTTGTTGACTATTTTCTCCGTTGAAGAACTTGAATCGGTGTCGGAATTAGCGTTCGGTTTTCTAGTGGCAAGTGCAAAGGAACAATGGGAGGTTAGTGAGATTGGTTCGATGTGGTACGCTTGTTGCTTACTTGTTATCATGCTTATTGTCATCCGTTCCGCTGCTCGATTTGATGCCAGACGAGGTCGATCCAGAGTCCTGCTCCGTGCGCTTGATGCCATTGCTGGCCAGCGCACCATCAGCTGTCGTCAGCCACGGGTTCGTCCTGATGCGACACCGTTGACGAGGTGATGGAGCTGTGTTGATGGATGGGTTTGATTTTTTTAAATGCATTTTATATCTTTTCGTCCTATTTGATTGGTAAAGTGTGCAGTTCTTTTCAGGATTTTCGTCTTCTCAACACTTTTCCAAGAGAGCTTATAAGACCAGAGAATATTGACGCTGCATTTCGCTTTGAACAGATAAGCTTTTGATTCTTATTTTGATTATAGGGATTCCAAGGAGTAAAAGATGCTCTATTGTTAGAATGAATTACAATACCCCATCATGTAAACTAGAATATTCACTAGGACGAAAATATAGATTTTGGTTACGTAAATAAATAAATAACTAAATGGCAAATTAATATTCGAATTACAAAAATAACAAAAATTCATGACAACTGCACAGTTGATTCAAAGATTGCTTTCAAAAAAATTTCCATTAATAAGAGAAGTTTGAGTTCTTGGTTGAGGAGCTTGGCTCTTTTTAACAACACTTATGTGCGTTTAACTGTACGAAAAAAATAAATAATAAACCTACGGCACGCCTGTCCTTAGGTATGCTAAAAAAAACTGGTCGAAAAAGAACGAAGAAAGGAAAAGTAACCAAGCTCACATGTTTATATATTCTGGTATATCATACATTCTCCTATGTTGTATTATATGTTGTGTAATAATGCAAACGATTTTTAATTACAACATTTAAATAATTAAAAATGATAAAGAACTTCTCGTTATTATACCAGCAATACAAAAACATTTCAGAAGACGACAAAACTCAAACAAACGTCCACTAAAAACATTGCTCATTGCTTTGCACAGAATGCTGCATCATTAAAACCGCCCCAATGTTCAGACAAAAATGTCATTACAAATCATCACCGTCGCTCAAGACACTTTTTCATTTCGAAACTATGAAACACTGTGCCAAATGAAACACACAAAAACGGTGCCCCAAAACTCCAATTCATAAGAACCATTCTTATTGGGTTGCTTCCATCCGCGAGATTGGCGCGATGCGGTGGTGCTGACTACTCCGCACTGAATGTATAATTGTGGCGTGAAAACTGTGCCGGTGCATAATGCAAACTGGACTTGGTTCTTCTTCTTCGTCTGCCTCTATTTTATCTACGAGTGCGAGCGCCCGAGTGCAAAAAGCGCATTTTCGATTCGATTATTCATTTGAAAGTAAGAAAGAACGTTCGTCCATTCGCGAGAAAGCAAGCGAAAGAACTTTTCCAACAAGTAAGTGGAGCAGCCAGAGTACAGGTTTGCATCAGGGTCTGCATCTGCCGCAGCAGGCAAGCAGCTGTCACGCGGTTCCGCGCTTGGTGGCAACGTGTTCAAAACCGTTTCACTCGCATTCAACAACTTTCTTTCTTAAGCCCCCTTTAGAGTGCAATCTTCCGGGCGTTCGCTCTCCTGCAGCAGGATGCCTGTGTCCTAGTTAAGGGAGCATGGAAAGGGGTTTGGTGGTTCCGGGGGCCAGAAGACATTGACTTACACTCGATGCTCCGGTAGTGCTGCATCCCGAGGTTCTTCTGCATAATGGGGCTCATTGCAACGGCGTTCGGTGTTGGTTGAGTGGCGGTGGAGCATGGTGGTGGTGCTGGTGGTGCTGCTGCTGCTGCTGCTGCCTGCGATGTCGACGTCGCTACTGATGCCTGTGGCTGAGTGGTTGCTGTTGATGATTGCTGCTGCTGCTGCTGTTGTGTTTGAGATAAAGCACACGGCCCTAGGCCGGGACCGGTTGGTTTGAGGTTCCCCGAGGTTTGTGCCGATAAGTTCACCGACACCGGTGCCGTTGTGCCGGTACGACGTCGCGGAGAATCCTGCTGAAATAACGGGAGAAATGCAAACACACACACATATAGACGCGAACCGGTTTAGTGAGTAGCGAGATCCTGCTCCTGAATGTTGGCTGTGAATTGAGCAGCTGTCACAGCGGGAGGTCAGAACAGGAGATGCAATGGAAATGAAATGGAACAGAAGGTAACTGGTACTGGCTGGGAGAGCTTGGAAACGTTGTCTCTATTGCAACGTGTCTATGGCAACGACCCTCGGTAGCACGTTGCACAGACGAACCGTCATCGTCGGTCGGTGAAAAATGGCGGAAAATTTAATTCCCAACACCCGGAGGAAGCCAAAGGGAGTATGTTTTCGAAAAGGAAGCATAGATGAAGGATGGCCAGACTTTCTCGCTCCAGCTGACGCAGGGGTAAAGTTTTGTTAAAGTTACACCAAGCGATGCGACCGGAATACCGACCGAGGTACACTTACCTTCTTTTGCTCCACACAGAACTCCACGTGCTTTTCCTCGATCCGATTAAGTGCACATTTGAATTTGGTGCCACCGTCCGTGCATCCGGCAGCAGCTCCAGAAGCAGCAGCAGCAGCCGCAGCAGCAACACCTGGACCACGTCCTGGCAGAGTCGTCCCTTTGGCGAAGTAGTGAGTCCCCGTCCGGATGTTGATGTAATACTCGGGTGTGTACGAACAGCCACCTGTTTTGGGGCAGATAACAAAACGATAGAACATCGGTGAGTGAGTGAAGGTGAGTATTGGACGGGCGTGGATGGGGTAACGCATATTCAATTTGGTGGGGTCACGCCTTTCTCCCCGCCTCGTGACAAATGGCTGCTGCAGAGAGCTTCTCGTTCTTCTTCGTTCTCTCTATTCACGTTCCATTCGCGTTTATGGCGCACAATAAAATGCTAAAACATCCTTCAATCCGAATTGACGCTTCCGATGGCAACTCGGGGAAAGCAATAAAGTGTCTCGCTTTCGACCATTGCACACCATTTCGAGTGTCAGTTCGGTTGGTTTGTTTGGCGAGACAGGATCGCTGGACATGAATCTAGTTCGTGGAAATCGTGGAAAGCTTGCCGTCGCGATTGCCGTCGGTCGCTCGAAAGGTGGTCCCATTCCGGGTGGTTATGTGTTAGAAACGCGGCAGCAGCAACAGCAACAGCAACAGCAGCCACCAAGAAAGCAATAAAAATTGAACAACAACAGACAGGAAGCTCGCGAGAACGGGACAAATGGCGGCCTTGAAGTGCCATTCCGGGACGGGCGAGGACGGAAGCCAGCAGCCCGAAGAATGGGACCGGGAATTGGAAAGTATGGCCCGGGAGCGATGTGCGTCTTGGGTCGATCACCGGGTCGAGTGATATCGATTGACGGTGGAAGGGGGCTATCGTAATCGCTTTATAAACGGTCCTGTCAGCAGCTTGATTCATGTCCAATTCTGTTTACCGCATGGCGCCGCGCTGGCAGAGCATTATGTTTCTCATTCTTCTGGCGGGCCGGCATTCGCTTTCAACTTCGTATGCGGAAAGTCTAGATTGTTGTTTGATGAGTTTTTCGATGGGAGGAGGAGGGATGAGGGATGGGGAGCTGAATTAGAATTGTGACGAGTTGAGTGCGAACAGCCTTTCCTGTAGCTGATTTCTTACCGAGCAATATGTTTTTGCGGTAAATCGGTGGTCGGAGAAGCAATGAATAACGGAGATAATCATTTTTATTCAGTTAAATAGAAAGCTCTCTTGATAGTCATTCCGCGTGTTATTTGTAGTCAATATATCCCGTACCTTTTTCTAGGATAACATTAGCCAATCCGAACGCCACACAAAACATACATTGAAACGCCCAATTAATCCTCCGCCTTATATTGCCCACTTGTATCAGCTAACTCGACATTCCAAGATGGAAAGAAAAAGAGTAGAAAGATCCTTCTACACCGCGCGTCGTTTGTAGCGCTGAATGAATAATTAATAGTTATGTTGGATTGGTAATGCTTTGGCTCATGCATCATATGAAAATAGTTGTTGTTGCGAAACGCGAGTATTCGAGATTTCAAGGAAGAAGTAGTTGTTTGGCATTTGTAAATTTTCTATATTTTATCTAAAAATTTAATTGTTTTAGCGTTGCACGAAGTTGTTTGTAGAACGCTTAATAAAAATGTTAAAAAGTTTTAATAAGCCACTGGCTAAGAAATGGTGCTTCAGACCATAAAAATATGGATTTTTCTATTGAATGACCTTCAATGGCGTTATCGTTTAATGAAACTTCTAAAAAAAAAACAAAAAAATGGGATAAAAAATCTGTATATAACACCAAAAACGAATTATTAAAATTATAACATCGATGTTTAGTATTGTTGATCAGCAGGCAATTCGAAGAACAGCTTCAATCTATTTTCGAAACGTGAAAGAAAATAAAAACCAAGTTGTTGCTGATGTTGCTACTTGCTTTTAAACCCTGTCTTTGAATCGCATTGACGATTGATCGGATTACGGTCCTTACATCGCGATAGCTTCATTTGCAATAGATGTACCAAGGATGCCATCATCCGCCATTTAAAGCATCTAATGTATTGGCTACATGGTAGACCAGCAAGATGAAAGCATTCGGATTCCATTCAGTCCCGAGCTGCCTTGGCATGGAAGTCAGTTCACTGAACGCCAAACCCAGCAAGGCTTGGCAGAATTGGCTAAAAATCGTTTAATGCTTGAGCTGACCCCGATTGAACGGGGGGTCCGAGTACGACATACGAAGCAATCAATACCGATTGGCTGCATTGGCCGTACCCGTTCTGAGCTTCCGGTGCCACTGCCCCCTTTCTCGCCCACCGGAACGATGCGATTACAACTGTAACGTTGATGTAAAGCCATCGTTGCAAAATGCTCTCTCTCCCAAGCTGGCCACCGTTTTGCTTCGTGCCACCATCGCCATCGCCGTCCATCGTATCATAATCCTGATTTAGGTCGATCGATGCGATCCAAACACAAAGTTTCAACGGGCCCGGGGAAAAATGGCACCGCTATAGGCACGGGTTTTCATCTTGCCGTCTCATGTTCTGAAAATATGTTGAAACTGCACTTCCAGCTGCCTTCCGCCATGCTCCAGCTTCAGTGTCCACATAAAACGGAACCGGAGACACTCGGTGAAATGGCAAAAGGCTTGCGGGCGGCCATGGGATAGGTCATTTGCATAACATGGTGCCACGGTGCCACCATGCGGTGCGGTTGACCCACATCATCGGGTCACTTTTCTCTCTCTCTCGCGCGCTCTCTCCATTTCTCTCTCTGTTTCACAGACCATCGAGTTCGGTTCCGTTTGGGTTTCACTTCATCGGTGGTTACCGTTCTGCAGGCTCCGAAGCCTAAATCCGTAACACGACACGTCAACACCAACGACCGTCCAGCCCGGTCCAGCCGGTTGGCCCTGCTGTGCGTCAAGCTGCTCCGTTTCTTTGGACACAAGACTATCCTCAGACACGTAGGCAGTGGCACGGCCCCGGCGCACCATGCTCCCCACATTTCGGCAGACCAACAACCCTTCACAGCACACGGCACCGGGGCCCTCTTGCCAAACCAGTTTATTAGCATACAAATGTTGATAAGTTGGCTGTGATTCTTCTTTATGTCCTGCGGACTCCTGCGGACCCCGATCCTCCGGGTCCCGGCATCCCGTTCCTTTTTGGATAGAGGCTTTTTCGGGGAAAATGTTCCCGTTTCCGAAGAAGAAAAGTTTGGCCCTGCGAGGCTGGCGAGTTCGAGGAGGAGGTTGTGCCCAATCGTTCTGGATCGTCCTTAACGTTCCGACAAGTTATTATTATTTTTATGATATTTGAAAATGTTCACCGTCGCACATTTGGCCTTTCACCTGGTTACGGTGTGAAACCGGTGCCGAAAACCGAAGCGGATATGGAGTCCCATTTCTGTTTCTGCAAATATTCGAGTGGCGTGTTGTGGTGGCGAACAGCTTTCCCAAGTAAAGCACTCCCCCCCACCCTTTGGACTTAGCATCTGTACTCGCTGTGAAGAGTGGGGAGTGCGAGGTAATATGAAGCCGTTCACCGATAGGCACAGTACAATGCCGCACAATGGCGCTGTAATGCCAGCTGGAACGATAGCCGTTTTGAGGCTGGAAATTGAAAATTGGCTCTCGATCGAACTTCGCCTCATGGGCTGCTTCTGCCTGTGGCCGGATCTATGTAACGAGCCAAAGTAGCCGAAGCGAGGCATCGTTTGGATAAATGGAGACACAACACACAACCTCGGATTGTCCCACAAAAACACACACACACACACACAATGTAAAAGACAGCAGATGCAGATTGCATTACTATTTTAGCAGAGCAAACAGAGTGTTACATTTCGAACATGGAAATGGAAGTGGTTCCGGGGAAGCCATCGGCAGGGTGGTAGCGTCAGGAAGGGGAACTTTATGGTCGCAACTTTTCTTTTACGCCACTGGAGTTGGAGGACACTTGGCAATGTAAGGGTTTGTTACAGCGAATGAAGCACGGTTATCGATCGATCGAGAAGCTCGTAGCGAGCGCAAATGGTATGTCGAAAGCTTACACCTTACAACGACTTTGAGAATTTATTTGTATTCGTTTTTCTTTGTAGGTTTCATGCTCTAAATAAAGTTTCTTCTCCGCCGGGAACCAATGGCTGGAAAATCGATTCAGAATGAATCGACAGAAACTCACCAGGAGTAAAACATTTATGAATGATAATCGAATTGTGCTCGATCATTGTGTGTGCTCGCCATGGCAACGAGTTCACAGAATCACTGGTTGGTTTGGTGACATGGATGGAGCAAATAATAATCATCGTCATCTGTGCTTTTGGAAGACCCATGGGCCCCTCTGGGAGTTGTTGACATTGTTGGCCCCATCGCCATTTGAAAGCAACATTTGCGATTAGCGAGTTTAGCTCTTCGGGGGCCAGCAACAGCAGCATGACTTGACTCCCTGCTGCTGCTGCTGCTGCTGGCCGATGCGATGTTTGCCTGGAGAATTCAATTAATCGTGTAATTTCTTGTGCTCCATGGCCAAAGGATGCCTCGAATGGATCATTATCTCGAGCACACAGCGATCGATTGTGAGGAGAAGGAAAGTCTTTCAGTTTCCAGGTTGCTAGGGATTGTGTGATTTCATTGCTCGAGCGGAAAAGTGCCAAAATCATCGTCATCATTCCAGAAGAGCTGCTGGGGTCCAGCTACCCAAAAGTTGCAACTTCATGAGCTCAACTGTTGATGATCCATAATGTTGTTTGGAGAGAGAGAGAGAGAGAGTTCCCTTGATTGCTGCGCCCAACCCTGCCGTAAGCATCTTGCTCCCCCTCCGAACGAGTGTTTTTCTTCAAACAAGACCTGCCTGAGATTTGCTGAAACAGGTCCCTACTGGTTTCTGGAAACAAGCAATGTTTCGTTACTTGGTGCCGAAACCAAACGGAAACGGATGTTCATTTGGCGCTCAGCTTCTCGTACCTTTTTCCTGCAAACGGCCTATCCCCCCATCGAGCTGACGACCGAAACCGAAAGACAGACGAACCGGTAGTGAAGTAAATAACATTAGCATAGTGAGCATACCTACACAGTACACTGGCACAGTGCTGCAAATCAACCAAAGCGCCAGAAGGCAAGCTGGAGGCGGCTGATGCTCAGATAAGTACGAGATGAGTGATGGCAGCATTGGACTACCACCTTCTTACCGAACCTTAACCACCAACCACTACTCCCTCGAGGGTGAACGAGGGTGCTTCACCCTCCCATAGCTGGTGCATAGCAATTGTTCTGGTTCCTCCGTACGGACACAATGGTATGGATCGAGAGCAACGCTCTGGCGAAAACAGAAGCAGTAGCAGCAGCAACAGCAGCAGCAACAAAAAAGGGGGGATAATAATCCAACAAATTACGCACAAATTACCATATGCAAATCCGGACTCACGGCCGGCCGTTCCGATGTCAGTGTGGCCACACTGTGTGGATTCGGTGGGCTTTTTGATGTGGGTGGGCATGCTTTCGCCCCACTCGCCCTCGCCACGAGGGCGTTTTTTTTTTCATAAATTTTACATGATTTTTACGTGCCTTTCGAGCTGGACTTTTGAAGGCAGAAGGGAGAAGGCGGTTCAATGATTGTGAAATGATGGAGAATGAGTCTGCTCCTCCTTCTGGTCGGTGGTGCTCAAAAGATAAATTTAGCACCCGTGGAGCGTGAAGTGAACTATTCAAAGTCCGGTGGCCCCTCCGGGAAGGAAGGAAGTGATGCTGTCGGTGTGCGGACTTAATGCTCACGACTGTAACTTGCACATTTGCGTCACTAGCTTTTCAACTGTTCGCCGCCCGAACGGTGCTCGATGGTTTTATCCGGATTTGCAGTAGTTTGTTGGGATGGAGTGTCGGGGGTGAGCTGTTGTTAGTGATTCAATGGCCTTTTTTTTGGGTTTATTTGTGCACTTCGAGATTTTCTGAATGGCGGGTGGCTTGAAAGGACAGACTGAAATGTTGGCCAATGTTTGCAAGGATGCACTGCGTTTATCATTATGGACGTATTTGAATTCGAATGTCAAATAATAGTTGAGACAAGTTTCATACATTCGTTCATCCTAAAGCATGTTATAACGAGGAAACTTATTGCTGGAGTTAATAAAGTGGAAGTCGAAAAGTAAAGCATGTGAAATGTACTATTATTAGTGCCCTTAATACTTTTTTCAAGAACGGTCATGATAAACAAACATGATGAAAAAATGACCATTCTGTTAAACGTAACGTATATTGATGGATACATTGAATAAGGGCAAATTGAAGGAGGCAGCTTTAACATATAATCGAAACAATGTTCTTTGACTAAAGTTTTCCAAAAGAAACAATAAGTAAGCAATACAAAAAAACGGGGAAAACATGTGTGTGTATCAGTTGTTTTAGAAGCACATGATATCTTAACATGAAAAATAAAATATTAATGGTACACAGCTGGCTATCGTTATCAAGCAAGACCATAAACATAGAATAGTACACTAAAGGTGAGCAACATTTATGTGCCACACTTTTGTGCCATATTTCAGGACCATTTCATAGCAACAAACAGAACGCACACACACACGCGCCACTCAAGTTAAGTTATGCTATAAACCAAATGGAGACACGTCCACCCGGTGGAGACATCAGAAGATGCTGCAACACCCCCTCCAAAAAAGGCGAGCTTAAGACCTTTGTCCAGTCTAAGCCTCTCGCAATTTCTTATTATCGCCACTTGATTAACGTTTTATGGGCCGATCAGCGTGATGGTGCCGGAAAGGAAGCACACCACACCACACCGGGAATGGCCCATTAATCGTGGGCAAAAAAAAAGGAAATTCATTTCCAGGCTGTCCACTCAATCTTTAACGATCGTCAGATCGATGAGCTTGGCCCGTTGGCCACAGGACGCGCGGCTCCTTGGGGGACACTGGATTTTATGCTATCGCTGTTTGCGATAAAATGTCACCGCCGTGTGGTGGAGACGCATTCCGGAGAGCATCTCGGACATGGCAAAACTGGGGCGCCCGCGTGTCCGTTTTATGATGTATGCGCGGAGGAAAGTTGCCGCCATGGATAGCATGCTCGCTGATTAGAAGACGATAAAGCGAACGAGCGACGTGGACCGCCACTCTTCGTAAAAGTGGCTTTCTGTGAGTGCTTCGAAGAGAAGGAAGAAGAAAGACAAAGTGCAAGCAATGGCGGCCGCTCTTCTTACCGGGTGACGTTCCGTCGGTCGAGTATCCGGTCGAGTAAGCACTTTCCGGTGAGGACAGCGTATGGCCGACCGTGTGTCCGTGCGGATGCGGATGATGGTGATGGTGGTGCGGTTGACCGTGCGCTGGATGGTGTAAGTGCTGTGTCTGACCACCACTCTGCGACGCCGTTAGTTGTTGTGGTGCTGCTGACGGGGGAGGAGACGATGACGACGAGGACGATGATGGTGCCTGGTGTTGGTGCTGGTGGTGGTGGTGCTGGTGATGCGTCTGCGGATGTGCTGGATGCAGATGTGTCGATGAAACGTTATTGATTTGGTACGGCGATCCCACCACAGCGCCCGTGTTGTTGCTGCTGCTGTTACTGCTGCTGTTGGCGAGCTTGTGGGTGCCATTACTGGCCACGAGCCCATTGTTGTTATTTACATGATTCAATTTACTACCTCCAACACCAACACCAGCACCGACGCCATTGACAGTGACGGTGTCGTGTGTGGCCCGAGATCCGGTTCCCGTTAGTTTGTGGAACTTGTTGGCAAAGGATGCGGTGAAGGAGGTGCCGGTCGAGTGATTGCTGGGTGGCCTTCCGGTACCGCCACCCACTGTCTCCAAGTGATTGTTATTGTTATTATTATTGTTGCCATTGATAATGCGATTACCGTTGGCAGCTGCCGTCGGGTGGCTCTGGTGGGCTGCACGCTGCAATGGCGGCGTATAGCGTACTGGTGGTGGTGGTGGCGTTTGCCCACTACTATTAGCCCGCGATGGGTGGGGGGAGGTGGAGTAAACCAAATTGTTGTTGATGCCATTGTGTTGTTGCTGCTGTTGTTGCTGCTGTTGCTGGTGCTGATGGGGATGGTCGTAGTAGATAGGCCGATGGTCGCCATATTGTGTAGCCATTGGTTGCTGCGGCAAAAGTTTTCCATATTTGGGCTCGCTGCTGACGGGCGGCATCGCCGTGGCTGACGAGTGTGCACCACGCGGAGTGTAGTGGGACAAGGAACCGTTCACCATGTGGTTATTGTTGAAGTGGTTGTTCACGTTGTGATGATGATGGTTGTTTGAGTTGACTGATGAGGATGACGATGAGCTGATTCGAGACGCAGCAGCAGCACCACCACCAGAAGCCGGATGCTGCATTCGCTTGATGCGACCGCCACCATCGTGCAGCTCTTCGAGCAGTTCACTGCTCGAACTGGTCGCCGTCGTTGAGTAGGTGATGTTGGAGTGCGAGGCTATGGCCGCACCGCCTGGACCACCACCGCCACTGCCACCCGTCATTATGCTCGACGGTCCATTGGCGCTTTCGCTACGGAAGTCAAACTCGGGCATCGCGTACGGTACGGTCGGTCCGTCGGAAGCCGCGAATGAGTCGACACTCTTCGAGTAGTACACGTTCACCGACGGAGTCGGCTCGAGCGTGTAAGATGATCCGTTGCGTGAAATGCTTCGCGGTGACGAGAGCACCGAGTGCTGCTGTTGATGGTGTGATGGTTGGTAATGGGATGCCGATGAATGGTCGACACCGTTCAGGGTGCCGTAGGCATGGTGACGATCAAAGTGCTGGGCGCCTCCACCGTTCGGTTGGCCATTGTTGTGCGGCAGCCGATGCTGTAGCGGGTAGTGGTCGGATTTCGGCGAAATTGGTACACTGTCCTGGTTCGGTGAGTGCCATCCACGGCGACTGGTTGTCTGGAAAAGAAGGGAAAATGCAATCGCGAGAGATGAGAATTCATCAAACAATGGCCATGGGTTGCTATTTGTTTTCCGAAATGGATCCCCCCACGGGGTGTGGAGTGTATGACAAATATTGGAGTTGGAGGGATTTTGTGCAATTTAACCAGAAAAAATAAATTGAACAAATTAAACATAGGGTCATGCTGGATCATGTAACATAAAGTAATCAGAGGTGAAATCATTCTAAAGCTTATTTATTCATTAGGATGTAACAAAAGCGAATGAAATTTAAATGTTTGAAATATCACTAAATATCAATAGCATCTCTATTATAAAATACAATATGTAAACATCAAAAGTATCTATGTGTATTGGTTATGCTAAGCTCATAATTTGTGTTTGTTTCGCTAACAGGCTAAATAGTCTTCTGTTAGTTTTCTATAGGCAAACTGACCGCATACGGTGTAGGTTAGGTCTTCTAGTTTCCATGATTAATTAACAATGCAAAGAAAATAACTACGTAATATAGTAAATATTATTTTGCGACCAGAAGGTCTCAAATGAAAAAATCTATATAAGTTCCCCGATAATCACCAAGCCTTCGTGGCGCAATCGGTTAGCGCGTTCGGCTGTTAACCGAAAGGTTGGTGGTTCGAGTCCACCCGGGGGCGATTGAAACTATTTTGTTGTTGTTGCTAATCCTACTTTATCTTCTACAGACAGCGAGAGAGATTATCACCTAATCTATTTATACCACAAACAATTGCTCTCGAATAATGAGTGCTTCAATAATCTAGCATATTTTACCTGGTTGACACCCTTGTAGACAATGTAAACCAACCAATTTATTTGTTTTCTTTAGTTCATTTAATAGATTAAGGCTTTTCTACAAAGTAACAAAGTAAGTTTTTAAAATATTATTTCAAATAGAATATTTAAAACCAAAGTTAAATAGTACAAGCGAAAGCTGCTGTGTCATTCGTTCTTTTCGTTGTTGGCCGCTGGACACTTACATGATTTTGTATCGGTGAAACTTCACTGCGTCTCGCTGGACTGCCGACGGTAGAGTCGCCGGTAAACGTACCGCTCTTGCTGTAGCCATTCTGTGCCGTCAGAACACCAAAGTTGCTGCTGGAAATGAGAAATGATAGCGCAGAGCAAAAAGGGGAGAAGATGTTAAATGGATGCCGACAGAAAATAGGCCACGAAAGCCAGAGAAAAATCGAGAACCGAGAATGATTGCCGTTCGTTAATCGTAAAGTTCGAGAATTCTTTTTCGTTTTTTTTTGCTGTTGTTGCTGATGTACGGAGCAAAATCTTTGTTGGCTCCGATCTATTGTGCCTTCGGCCATTCTACCAGAAGGGCTTGGCCGAGAAGATAAATTAAAATGTTACACAATAAGTTATCCAGGCCAGCGGATTCATTCTCATCATTCACGGCGAGCACGGTTGCAAATGAATCGAAATTAATTATTTGCTTCGTTGGCGCATAATTGGTTTGGTAATGCCGAGCCGCCGGATAAGGGTAATCGATCGGGGGAATGTTATCGGGAGTAACTATTTTGTAGTGATCATCATCTAGCCCCAGCCCGTCGAGCTTACCAGCAATAGCAAATGGGAACCAGCTGCGGCTGTTGGTTTACTTAATTTCGATTTAATAAAAGAAACTTTCTTTCCACAAAACAGGATACGGAAGCAAAAGCGAAATCATTCCAATGCTTCCTGTTCCCTGGGGGTGGATATGAAGACACATATGCACTAATTCAATTGCTGGAGGGAAGCGAAGCGATAACTTATCGTAAATCAAGCGCAGGCCCGCAGGAAAACGCGTCGCACGGTCGGACGTGCAAGTTCCAGACACTTTAGCGCTCGGTTTGTCCGGCAGCATAGCGTGTCGGAAGCGCGTGTGGTCTTGCGGTTTCTGGCTGGCAATGTTCTTCATTCGATAAAGCACTCCACCTTCCACCCCCCGGGATACAAACTGAACGGTAGCCGCCAACGAGGCAAAAGAAACTCACGAGGAGTGTTGTGGGGCGGTTTTGCTAACAAAATGGAAACTTCACGAGAGTCATGCTTCAGAATTAGTTTCGCTCCGTTTCGGCTGTCATGTTTTTGGCGCTGACGTGTGTATTCCGTTGGACCGACTGGGCTGGATATAGTATTTACCAACGTCACGGGAATAGAGTGCTGCCAGCACGGACAGGAGAATATGCTGGTATAGCGGAATGTTCGAAATCTACTATCGCTCTTAAAAATGATAGTTTCCATTCGTATGGTTTATGTCCTCTCATAAAAGCTCGTTTCCGCACAGCATTCAGTTGCCGAGATACCATTAGTCGGGATTGTGATGAACAAAAAAAAAACTAGCTCCGTACTTGCTCTCCCCCTGGGGCATGTTTTGTGCTTTCATCAAAACTTAATCTCTCCCATACCGCCCCACGTTATGTATCGCAATTCTGTTCCGCTGCAAAGAAAGCCTCGAAAAAAAAACTTTGGCGTACCATGTTCATCAGTACTTTCATCTTCCGAAACTCGCTCTTTTAACGAACACAAAAATATCTCGATTTTTTCACTGTCCGACGTGACCACCAGACAACCAGGCGGTTGTGTTGGAATATCGCCCAGATAACGAGCATCGTTAAATATAGTGCCACACACCATTGCCGGGGTAATTTTTGTTCTAAGAATAAACCCGGGCCCCATTAGAGTTTGGTGTTCTGGAAAGTATAAAAGAGGGAGACTGTGAAAAAAGGAGGAAAAAAAAATGGACGAGAAAAGACAGGAAATGGCAGGCAACTCCCTACATGCCAGAGCCACCACTACGAGCCAACAACTTTCATATGGCACGATGGAACACACATCAGATAAGATCCGGATATATCGGTCCAAAGCACGAAAACTATGCAGCCCACAAGGATGGGCGCCGTCAGCATTGGTGGCAACTTTTTTCCTGGTCCAGGCTGGAATTTCAACTCCGCAGTCACACCCCCGACCCAACTCCAACTTCAACTCTTGTGGTCATTTCGTCTTTCGGCTCGGTTCTCGGTGCCACTTGTGCCAGGAAGGAAATCCTTCCACTTGGATCGAGTGTGGTCTAGTCTGTGTGTGTGGTGCGATGGAGGGAGGGAATTGTCAATAAATTTTTATAAGCGCAATTCCCACAGGAAGAATAGAACCTTCGGCATGCAACCATGGCCGTGGTCTGGCCGTGGAGGAGGATGGAATTTTGGATAAAAAAAGGACTTGGCTGGTTCCCAGGAAAAGGTTTGCGGGGGCGCGGCTACTACTAGTCTGAGGCAGTCGGTTGCTGAGGAAGGAAGGGCGATAAGGCTAATCTATAGATAGCCTCGAGGACGCCAGGGGTTTGGAATTTGGAGGTGCTCGTACCCCTTCGATTGGTGGACAGTGATTTTTTGGGCTTGGGTGTCACTCCGTATTGTGCGGAATACAGGATGACGTTCCATATTTCGGTTCCTTCGCTCGCTGGAATACGATTTGTAATAAAGGAAACGGAACTGTGACTAGCATTTGCACATAGGTTCGTAGTTTACATAGTTTACTTTCACTAAACTTGTGAAGACAGTTTATTTGAATGCCCTTTTTTTTATCAAAAAGGCTTTCACAATATTGGATGCTACTTTTGCAGTCGAATATTCCTTTGCAAACATGTTAAATAAATATCTTTCAAGGTACAAATCAACATATGATGCCTCAGACAAAGATCTGCGCATCGAAAAAAAAAATCCCTTTTACTAAGATCATCCGCAACCAGGACCAAAAAGGCACACCAACCTTTACACTATCGTCATGCAACCCACATCACCAAACAGGTGCAGATACACAAGACTACGAAGGTTACAAAATGGAAGTCAACTCTCCGCTTTCTCTGCCAGGGGAGACCATAAATGGAACGAATTAAATCTGGAGATTTAGAAACAAGAACAAATCGAAAGCAAGCGAGGAGCAGATGAACGAACCGTTTTTGCAGACGAGTTCTAGCTACCTTCCCCCCTCCCGTGAAAGCACATGTGTGCGCGGCAGCGAGAAGACAAGCTCATAAATGTTATCACTTAAAGTGTGCCCGAGCAGAGGGGGCTCGGGCATCAGGCACGAGCGGCTTCAAGCCTGAGAACGGTCTCGAAATGCTGTAGCAGGGGGTGGGCAGCAGTAGAACCAGCAGGTTCGCTTCGCATGCACCAGCTCCCCGTAGGTGGACGGCTATGTGTTTTACAAATTATGTGTTTAGGGATGTTAAAGACGTTGTGAGCGAGCACACTTCGTTTGGATGTGGGGTTTTTTCCCTCCATTTTCGGGGCGAAAATTCAGAACATTGCTTTAAAGGGCCATTTCAAAGAAGCAAACCTCACCAAACAACACCAAGATAGATAGTGTTGTGGTTCTTCTTGACATCCACCACAGCCGCATACTCTTTAAACCCAAGCTAATGTGTTGAAAGCCAGCGAGATGGATTGTTGAAAGTTAAAACAATAACAGCACACCGTTTTGCAGGCATCCAAATCCAATTTAATGCGACGTGCAGGAAGGTAACATGCCCTGGCGATGCACAGGATGCTTTTAAAGCGCACCAGGACCAGGCGGCGGCAGCGGCGGCGACAGCGGCACCAGATGTCAGCAAAGTTAAAATGTGACGTGACAGTTGGGGAATTGTAACTGGATTCCCTTCCTTCACACGGAATCACATTAGCGAATCGTCGCTCATGCATGATGAATGACGTATTGCTTCTGTTCGTAATAAGTACGTGCGATGTGGAATTGGGGGCCCGGCCTGCCTGTCGGGCCTGGAGAGTGCGAAACGTTTTCACAACACAGCGTTTGCTGCGCCCCATCCTCAACGGTAGATTTTCGCAAAAGCGGCATCGGGAGAATGAAGATGGAAGACGGATTTAGTAACATTCTGAATATGTAATTAGTTTATCGTGTGCTGCGCGTATCCACATTTGAATTCTTCTCCACTCTTGTACTGGTCGGGTGTCGGGTGAACACAGGCAATACAAATGCGCTCGCCTGAATACATTAATTTGAGTAATCCAATGAATGGACATGCTTTATACTGATGTACACGGGATGCAAGGTTTATGCGAACGACTTTTGTATACGCGTTGGAAAAGTGGTGAAATCTAATCTAATTCAAACAAGAGTCATTTACAAAATAGTGGGAAATGAGTGCTGAAAGGACACATTTTCTAAATAAATGTAACATTGAATATTCTTCCTATTACATTGAACATCTGTTTCAATATATTTTGGATACATTGGTAAAAATACTACATTTACCGAACGTATTATGTATGAATATTTTTAAATGTACAAAGTAAACTTATGTGTCAATATCTTACATGTAAAATATTGAGGTACATTCAATAGTTAAATGCTTTCTAACCGGCCGTCCACACCACAAATTTTTTGGGGATAATGTATGGCGGAGCCCAACAAGTAACTCCAAAATTTTGCAGCTACGTGGGTTACCATGAGTGACATTTGCATCCAAGTGAGCGGCGGTTGCATGCAGCTTGTTTCAGTTATCTCCAACAAAAACATGTTTTGGATACGTAACCAAAACATTTTTTTGTTGGAGATAAGAAAATTGGGGTTTTTGGTAAAATGCGGCCTATTATCGATATGATAATGTCCCAATTTTGCCCGATTTTGAGCGATCACTCAGGCACTCACAGAAATGTTTGGCAAATAAATTTGTAGTGTGGACACTCGTAGACCCAATTTTTTTTGCCAAATATATTTATGGTGTGGACGGCCAGTAAAAGTATAATCTGCCTTGAATAACACAAAATGGTTTTGGATAAAACGAGTAGACGATATAAATATTTACAAAAGATCAAAAGCCTTACTGGCCGTCCACACCATAAATATATTTGGCAAAAAAAATTGGGTCTACGAGTGTCCACACTACAAATTTATTTGCCAAACATTTCTGTGAGTGCCTGAGTGATCGCTCAAAATCGGGCAAAAATTGGGACATTATCATATCGATAATAGGCCGCATTTTACCAAAAACCCCAATTTTCTTATCTCCACCAAAAAAATGTTTTGGTTACGTATCCAAAACATGTTTTTGTTGGAGATAACTGAAACAAGCTGCATGCAACCGCCGCTCACTTGGATGCAAATGTCACTCATGGTAACCCACGTAGCTGCAAAATTTTGGAGTTACTTGTTGGGCTCCGCCATACATTATCCCCAAAAAATTTGTGGTGTGGACGGCCGGTTAGAAAACGTTATATGCTAAGCAAAGTGCACTAATGGAAAATGAAAAAGGGGCAAAACCATGGCAAGCATATCCGAAAAGGATATAGGAAAAAAACATGGTATTGCAGCACATGTAAATCCAATTGCCCTGCCCTGATTCATAATCATCGATCTGGAAGGAAATTGCACTAAAAGCTTACTAGCTAAGCAAACTTTTTTTCAATCACTTCCAACTATCTCACCAATACTATCGGGCACTCACAGGCATTACACTGCCTGTCAATACCCTGGCGCTCTGGCCATCGCTAGTTAAACATGATTTAATGCGACCACATCATTATGGTTCCGAGCAACCGCCCAAATCGCAGCGCCAAACCCA
>NC_064875.1:46982041-46989541 GCF_943734745.1 Anopheles darlingi | reverse complement strand
GCGCAACCATTTCCGTTACGACCAGACGGTTCAGTTTTTGGGGGCTGGGGGGACGGAATGAGACGTCGTAAATATAGTCGTGACCGGATATTGCAAACCAAACATGACCACACGCAGGCCAAGCAGAGCAGGCAACCCGGGGCCGGGCGGCTCTGCTCTCTCTGGCCAAAAAAGGCCATTCACCCTGGTAAAGACAGAGGCCAGACTGGCCAGAAAGTTAGTCGTTTAGCAAGCCATTAAATGTTTTCATTTACGGTCTGTTGCCATGTTTCTCGCCGACCGTACGCACCGTGGGGTGCGCTACAGAGATACGCGAAGAGATTTGCGCGAAAATGCTTGCAGGCCAAGGGATCAGATGAGTAAAATATTAAAAACCCTTAATGGCTTTAAGACAGTGCCAGAGCACCTTGAGGGCTGGGCGGGCAGAGAGTTGTTGTGCCGCGTCTCGACAATGGAGTTTTTAATGTTCTGAAAAGCAGACTTCAAACGGGCGACGGATTTTTCGCACCAGAACACAGCTAAGGGACGCTGGAACCACCAAATGGCCGATTGTTGGTCGATTTGCTTTCAATTTAAACGATTCCAAAGCACTAAAGCAGAAAACTGATTTACATTATCCGTTTGTTTCCGACGCCAGGATGCAGATTGCGGGCGAAAGGAAAAAGCTTTAACGCTCCCGTGAACCCGGGCATCGCATCGCATCGGATCGGAGCGGAAACGGAAATTACTTTACCTTATTGAAATCCCGTTTCTCCCTGCCGAGGGGCAGTCGATGGTTCTTTGGATGCCACGGAAGGCAACAAAATGGGATTGTTTTTCCCGTTCGCCCCCCTGAGGGTGGGAGCCATTATTGCCGATATTTGCCGTTTCCGCTGACCGACCGAAGGGCATTAAATCAATAAAACACTCCCTCGCTCTCTTCGACCGATTGAAAGCGAGAGCGAATGTTCTTTAGGGTGTCCCCAAGAGGACGTCTTGACGAATTGACGCTTTTGTCAATAAAAGCAACTTCATCTCGGTTGATCGCATTCGATCTATTCCTTATATTCTTCGTTCAGTTATTGCCTTGCTCTAGCAGCTTTCCTTATGAATACATTCGATACGCACCGGGCTCTCATCCTTCGAATTTGGCTTCAGAAATTTTGGCGGCGAACCTCGATTGAGAGCAACTTGAAGCGGAAGCGATCCCTTTTTCCGTGCCCGCTTCCTGCTGACCGGGCTGGGTGAGTTAATATGTTCCTAATTTATTCACCAACCGGCACGTGCTCCAGTGTTAAATCCATTATCATATTAACGAGTTAGTGTCATTCGATTCGGCCTCGGACACCTCGCGCGCGGTGTCGGCGATGATCGAGCTCATTGGGATGATTCTGCGAAGGAGGTTTTAGTGATAGCGAAACCTGGAAGCTTCCGGGCAGACTTTAGATAACATCAATTTACGATTAAATTAATTTGCTTAAGCCCCATGAATACCAATGCTTATCATTAGCGGGCGCGCTGGAAGACGCGCTCGCCAAGATGCACAGTCGACCCATGCAGGAAGTCCCAAGAGGATTAGATTAGATGGAAAGTCATTAAAATACATCTTCTGCGTATAGGGAGGAATATGTGCGCATGCGAAGGGCCCAGGAATATATGCTGCATAAGCTGATGAGCTGATGAGCCCGTACGCTGGCGGAAAAAACCCTCTCATTGGGATTGTTGTGAGAAACATCGAAACAGCAAAATGCCTCATCATCGCAAGCCTCGCAAGCGAGTCGCAAGTCACGCGTGGAAAGCATATTTCATGCAAAACAGCGCACAGCGAACCCAACGTAAGCGGCTTAATAATTCCTTCGCATCGGAAAAGAGCAAACTCTGAACGCGCTTCAAGAGCACGGCGCCCACCGAACGCATGAATGGCGGCGTAGCGTATCGATCTGCAAGAGAAGGAAGCTGCTGTGGCTGCCGAGACGCACACACACACCGACACATCATAATGTCTGAGTAATATCTACCTTTTATCCACTCCAATTCAAGGAGACAAAGCAGTATTGACACCGACCAACACTCGGAAGGGGGAGAGGACCTCCATAGTAGATGAGGGAAAACGGAAACTTTCTGACAGTGACGCTCGCCGCCTCGAACAATCAACCGAAGCCACCGAACAGCACAGCGGAGCGTACAAAAGTAGGGCAACCGGAAAGAGTTAGCACAGGAACCGCCTGTCTACCCCCGAGGCCTGGGGCCGGGAATGCTTTTCGGGGGCAATGGGAAGAGAGGGAGTGACAGATTACATGGTATGATATGAAATTCAATTTTACATTTTTCCTCTCATTTTGGGTTGGGAGGGGGCGAAGGGGTGGATGAAAATCGCTCGGGAAATTGAAGGGATCGATCAATACCGACCGAGAGGCCAGAAAGGCAGACCGGGCATGCATCCCGCTTTGGGAATGGGAGGAAAAAGGATCATGGATTGTCGGATGGAAATGATATCGATTACGGTGCGCGTTATCACTGTGTGTATGTGTGTCTGTACGGTGTGATGTGGCTCAACTATTGCCAGTGACGCTAGCTGGATTCCTGGGAAAGTCTATCGGAAAAGTGGCAGGCTCGGTAGCCGGAAGGCTTAGCCACATCATTGCACATCGCAGCCTCCTGTGGCTCTTGACGCTGTTTCTGGGGTATGAAGCTTTTGGAGCGAGGCAGCAAAACGACTAGATTGTAGTCACTCTCTTGACAGCGGTATGGAATTGATATTATCAATATTGAGAAAATAGCTTTGAGAATGGCGACAATGCGAAGCATGAGTGAAGCAGTATAAGTCATAAATAAGGCAAAGTTTGCATAGAAAACAAAGAAAACTATTATAGATAGCTCCAATTTTCTTTCTTTTTGTTTGATTGTGGAGCTACTACCTGATGTGTATTTATGTTTTCACTAAAGGAATAATAGGAAAATGCTCTATTTTAATATTAATCATACCAATACTACTTCAACATAAGAATATGTTCTAGGAATTATATGTTTAACTCAGGCCAACTGTACAGATTCTATCGATCGCCTTCATAGGCATGAAAGCTACAAGCGCCACATTCACTCGCATTGCTCCACAGCCAATGAAGGACGAAAAGTATGCCCACCGTACTAACCGAATCGATCCGCACGCAGCCGGCGCACAGCATAGCAACCATGGTCACCGCATGGCACGCAATCCAAGTTAAGCCGAGAGGCAATGAATGATGCACGCGTGCTCGCTCCGTGATGGTGCGTAATTTGTAGCTCTCAAATGATAGCTTGTAGGAAAATAGATCTTCTCCTCGTTGGCTCTACCACCCAACCGTTCGATGTACCCGGGGGGGGCGGGGGTCGGGGGATGGGCAGCATACACAACCCACAATTGGCAGCATATGCACGTACACGCGCCACCCAAACGCGTGGCACAAACACACACACACACACACACGTCGCATCGTTATGGGTTTGAATGTGGTGACTGATTACTGAGTGCGTTGCTTCTGGTTCGGTTATTGTATTTATTGCGCTCCGACCAGACCATAGACTGCTATCTATTAGGGAGTGAGCTTTTGGGCTACGCCGTTGCCCAGTTCAGAATGCCGGTACTAAGCAGCATTATGATTTACCTAACTTGTCTTCAATTTATCTAAATATTATGAAATCATCTGCTTCCTGGTGGAGGTGGAATTGATTGGAAGACAATTTTGCTTTTTTTTTGCTTTGTTTAACGTTCCTTTTCGCTAGTTGCTACCGGGCATTCCAAAAATAAAAAAAAAACATTCCAGCAAATAACTGCGCTACCGGTGTTCTATTATGTATGAGCAGATCAGCATCGGTCAGTCATGAGCAACCGTGATTTGTACCGTGAAGCCACTCAGACCGTACGGTACGACTCTGACTCTGGTTCTAGATGAAGTTCTCGTTAGACTTGCCGGCATGTTTGCTAGCTCACACTTCTGACAGTCATTTCACTCTGGAGCAGTCGAGAAGGAGGAGTGCTAGTGAGATTTGACACATCCATTTATTAGCTCCGACTCGTCCGCCACATGCTCGTGGCAGCTGAACCGGGCACCGGGAAATTGTACCAAAAAGTCAAATGAAATTGCGAACCGTGGTGCATACCGTGGCGCACACCGTGGCGATGGCCAAAAACCCTCGACCACCACCGTAGACAGCTTCATTAAAAATGAATCTTCTCATCATTTGGAAACGATGGCCGGACTGAATTGGACTGACCCGGGGTTTAACCTTCCCGCCAATTTCAATAAATCCAATCCCAAAATGAAGACAAACAAGCCGAGCACCGGGCTGGTACGTGATGCTTAATGTTGTAGTCAGGCAAAATGTAATTATGATGGTCAGCGGAACGCTTTCTAATAATTTCCTCCCGTTGAACCATTTTTGTTGGCCGATCCGGAACATTCTCGTAACAATGGACCTACAGGAGTACTGGCAGCGCAAGGAAAGGACGACGAAAAGTCCCTTTTTCGATTATTCCACCAATCTGGACTCCGGGAAGGCCTCGGATCCAGGAGCTACGAAGATTATCTTTCCATGTGGTTGCACACACCACAGCCACAGCCACAGTCGCTCCCAGTGGCCGGAAGTCAGCCCGAAAAAGGCTACCGTTTAGCGCTGCCTCAGACCAATGCCCTCCACCCCGGTAACGAAACGATCGTGAGGTTAAAGACGATACACATTCCCGTTGAGCTCAATCCGTCGCCGTCGATGGACGAAGCGACTTTCGCCGGAAGGCCGAGGACCTGTGATTGAAATATTCATGAGACGTGCGCCCCCCTCGGGTCGGTGGGGCCGCTGAATGTTGCGATGCTGAAATTGGCAATCGATGATGGCGATGAGGAGGTTGGGATCCATCATGAGAAATTTGGCTCGAGCTGTATGGTTGGGTGGTAGTGGCCAAAACATCCATCGCAATCACTAGCAAACACACATCCGAACGATCTGTTCCCGGTGGTGGCTGTGGCGTCGTCATCTTCTCGCGTGCGCCACGGTTCGTTGGCAGCCCGTTGATATATGAGCTTTAAATTTTACATCACGTGATGAGATGTGGCTCCGTTTCCGGTTTCGCCATTCCGTGGAGATGCTACTGGGCTGCGATGTTCAATCTCAGCGCTAGCGCCAGCGGCAGAATCGATGCTCTGATCGATGGATGGAAGCTTCGTTCTTTGCTTCAGCTCTCGACGAAGAAACGTCTTTTAGGGCGCTCAAACCACCATCATTTGGTGTCTTTAAATTGGTTGTGCTCCATTGGCTGATGGTGTATCAACGTGTCCAGAGACACAATTGGCGCGATGGTTTTCCACAGGACGCCTATGGCTCAAAGGAAACAAACAAAAACCACTCGAACTGATCACAAACCCTGAACCCATCAAGTTTATCTTGATTGCTACAGAGATATGTCAATGCACAGAGCACAGAGCACGGTGGGTTTCGTTTTTAATGAGCTGGTGCAGGCAGGAGCTCTGTCATTAAATCATTTCGCCTACATGTGCTGCCATTGAGTGATCGAAAGCAGATAGCATCGCAGTTTTTCATCAGACCAATGGGACACCCCTAGAGGAAGATGGGAGGCGCACGATCTATTGTCTTTCGCCTTCGCAAAGCGCATACGCGATGAGTGTTTGTCGCAAGAGTTTAATTACCAACACCTTCGTCACATAGCATCGCATCGTGTCGTGAGCGTTACGAGAACGAGAAATGATGTGTTTTCATTTGAAATTTTAATTAAAATTGGCCACGATGGTGATGGAAACCACGAGATTACGCTGACATATGAGGAAAAGAAGCTCGAGCGCACCGGAAAGCACAAACCACAGCCCACGGAACGGAAATGTGTATGGAAGGGACGGAAGAAGATGCTGATGGAGCGATCCGCCAACCCAACAAACCCCCAAGGGGACTGCAGTCAGGGTCTTTAGCTTGGTGTCGCACAAGTACATTATTCACGATGCCAGCGACAAGATAGCACTTTTCATTTTCTTCAAATTATTCTTTACGAACGTGGCCGTAAGCAAAAAAATGGCGCCTTCGCTCGAGTAAGAAAAATTACTTGACGTACGCAGCGCAAAACCACCGACAACGAAGGAAGGTGGGGTTAGGAGTTGAGGGTGGTGTTTCTTTTTTTTTTTTGTTGGTTACTGGAACAACATGGCACCACACCAGCGCCCTCCCCCCCTGTCACACTAATCAAACGTGGATAGACAGCAATTTCCACTGGACAAATTCATCACAATTAAGCGAAATTAAAACGGAAGCCAGCGAGACAGGGCCGCGTCTCGGTGAACAGTCAGTTCATCATCCCGGGGATCCCCCTCGATGCCACGGCGCGAATCCTGTGGGATGTGGGTTGCGGAAAAAATGGTGGAAAAATGGAGACGATAACGGCGACAAATGGGGCGCGCCGGGACACAAATGGCAAATGGAAGCGTTTGCTCACGAGACCGTAAAGCGAGCGGGGACACTACGCCGGGGCAGGACAGCAGTTCGCTAGTTGAGTTGTAAACAATCCGCATGAATCGGACCGCACCTCCCCAACTCCGACAGTCGGATGGCCAGTTGGTTGGTTTAATCTGAAACTATCGCACAGCCAAACCATCGTGCTTCGTCAGGCCAGGATCGCTGGCATTTGCTCGAACGTTGGGTGGTGGTGGCATAGTTGGAGTTTTTGCAAACGATAGTGCCTTTTTGTGATTTCAATTTTATGAGAATCGCTGGCTTGGCGTTCCCGGCGTTGCGCAGTGATTCGTTTGATTGCGCCAGATTGATTGCCAGAGATTGGACGGGATGCCGTTATCGTGACAAATTAAATTCAAATCACCGAACGGTTGATTGCGTGGAATGGATTTTTTTTATGGAATGTAAGAAAATTAATTTAATTTGGTTGAAACGGGGTAGAGAGGAAGTGTGTAAAGTATGTGTCGGAACGATCTATGAAAAATGGGTTTGATTACGTGCTGAAGATATCCGAAGGTATCTAGCACTGATATAATTTACGACCTAATTTAATGTTTTTAGTTTAAACATACGGCCTTATATATACAAAAAAAACTGTTTTAGTTTCTACATAACTTTATGATTACACAAAAATGAAATGATAGTTAAACCTCTAAAACGTTAACAAAACCATGGGCTATGCTAGTATAAATGAAAATCAACAAACCCTTATCCGCTTGTTGATTAATATGGTTCTAAAGCGGCTCATTCTGCTGCAAAGTTGATGTAATGATATTTTGCACACATTTGAATAGAAAACATCATTCGAATAGTATCTTAAAGTTATTTAGATCAGACGAATTCAAATTTTGTAGTCATCTCATTAACAGTTCCAACCTTTTGATATGTCACCAACCAATGTGCAGGAAATATTCCTCTAAAAGGCGATTAAATGTAATCTTTTTATTTAAAAAAAAACGAGAGGTTTAACATGTGTTCATACTGTTATGCAGATACAAATCAAATCAAAACGCGAAAGATTTTTTTTTC
>NC_064875.1:46952041-46979541 GCF_943734745.1 Anopheles darlingi | reverse complement strand
AATCAATCATCATGTGTCACCGTCCAGCGTATATGTAATATGCCACGCATGCCAACAGTGCATGAGTAGCTACCGTTGGCCGAACCGAGCGACAGCAGTTCCCGGCAACTCGCCGCGAACTTTATTGGCGTTTGCCGAAGCGAATGGTAAGCGTGAGCAAAACACGCCCGTCCGATGAAATTTATTATTATGAGGACGTTATTTTTCCGCTGGCTTTAGCAGGGATATCCTTCCAACTCCGCCATCCTGCCCAGCAGGACGCTTTATGGGCGTTTAGGCTAGCATTATGTTGTCGTTGCCGTAGTACAAGAAACGGAAACATCAGGCTTCTGTTCGAGGATAAACGGCCGGCTCAGCTGTCACGAACCACGGCTCTAGGATTTTCGGTCACAAGACTGATGATAATTGATATAATGGGCCACTGGAAGCGTGCGTGCGGATCAGGCCTACCGAAGGCCAACAACAATCGATTCGCTTAACCATTCCGTTACGCGATGCGATTAGATGTTTTCGATGTCATTTAATTAGGTGACGAAGCAAGGCAGCAACGAATGAAAAGAAAACAAGCGAGTTCCGAAAAGTACCAAAATGACTACCGGAAATACGGATCGGATCGGATAAAAAATCAATAAAAGCGAGGACGCACAAAACGGAACAAGGAGTTCGGGATAGCGTGAGTCCAGCGGTGCCAATCACTTCAAAGGAAAAGTGTCAAAGAAAACCATTGAATGATTGATGGTACAAATGAACCCCGGGACTCTACTCGAGAAAAGGGGTTTTTGGTTGGTAATTGAGACAGCTGCAGACGGGCATGAGAGTTCAGCGAGCCTTCGATTTCCTCGCTTCATCGATTGCGTAAGAGGCGTTGTCGATACGAAGCTTTCATTTGGCCAAACCAAACGGACCTGTTGACGCTGTATACATGAATCCATTTTGGATGGATTTTACGGAGGACTCACAAAAAGATATCCACAATAAACCAAAGAAATTTTATTCCAATACATGATAAGTTGAGCAAAATATAATCATTTTTGAACGAAAGAAAACCTTGTAGAACGATACCGTTCTCCTGGCATGGATCCTGCATCACTAGCACTACAACAGCACTCGTTAGTTCTGTTGAAAACATCTTTTGATAATGATCTTTGCAAATCGAAATCAGTCAGCTGGAAGTGCACCCGAAGCACAGCAAGCATCGAAGTTCTGAATGGGGCCAGCCGCTTATTTGGATCCTATCTCAAAGCTTAGGGAGTGCTATGGAACGTCCTGCTAACCACCCAACCGACCCAATACACCGGTTCAGCCTCGGTGAGCAAACACACAGTACGGTACACAGCGATACTACACACCACATGGTCCATTCGCAAGTCATTCTTCACTACCACCACCACCACCGCGCGGCCATCGTCTGCCTTCCGCAGAAACGGAGCGACTGAAACTGTTTCGGTCTGCTGCGTTTTTGGGCGGCTGGTTAAGCGAAGCACTACCACTGCGTCATTAAAGTTTATGAACATGATACACACCAACAATGTTGCGGCGAAGCAATTCAAACTTCTCGGCCAGCCATCCAGCCAGTGAAAGCCGCCCATGTGGAAAAAGCTTATGGTTTCGAAATTGAACTTTTAATGCCAACATCTATTGTCGAGAGATGATGTGGTACGCTCTGGTGGCATAGCATTGCGCTGTGCTGGCTAAAATAATGCTTTTGATGGAGTTTCTCTACGGCGTAACTGTCTGCGCAGGACATTGTGAAAGGAAGCAAGCTTGGCGCTCTCAATAGCTCTCCAAATACTGAAACACAAAACAAATGTTCCTGCAGAGCTTATCTTACATTCATTTTGTAGAATCACGGATATCGGTAACCTTTTTTCTTTTGCTTCTGCTACAGCGGCTAGAGTCGCTTGTAGACGAAAAGGATAAACAAATGCATTGATTCTGCCCTGCCCATACCCTAAACCAGAAGGTGATAAATCGAGTCACTCGAGGACACCATAACCCATATACGCCACAGGAATGGATGATTTATAGGAATGCAAAGCATAAACTTTTTTTTTCGCACATATCGGCACATGATCGAGCGTAAAAAATTACACAACCAGGGAGTGAGGTAGGGCAGAGGGGGAGCCACCCCATACACCACACACAAAACAAACCAACCGCCGCCGCTACTCTGTAAGCAAGTTCAAGCTGCGCAGTTCCCGGCAAAGCACACAGAATGCCTCCGGGCGTAACCAAGAAAGGAGTGCGAAACGTCCATTAATCTTGCTCTGGCTGCCTAAGGCTGCTAGCGATTTGGAGCTCTAGAGTATTTTCCCTTTTCCATAAACGTGCCACCCTACGAATGCCACCCAAAAAAGCCCTTCCCCTGGAGGGCATCAATTTGCAGCGTGAAGAGTTGCAAATAAATAACAATTACTTTTAAGCGAAGAAGCGCAAGAAAGCACTCGTTGGCATACTTTAAGGAGTCCGGCCGTTGACTACCATCGAGCCCCGCGAGGATGATGATGATGATGGCTGCCACTAGACACAGAAGGTAATGGCGATGAAGAATTCATCATCGTCGGTCTGAAGGACTGCAGTGCACTGCACTGCACTGCACCTTCTTCCCGATAATCACGCCTCAACTTCAAGACTCTCCGCTTCGCGTTACACTCAAGAGCGTTGATTGTTTCTTGTTGTCTTTTCGCTTCGCAGGATTTGGTGTTTGGTGGTGCTACTGCAAAAGAGCCATTGTTTCTCGTGAGAGACTCGTTTGTGTGTGTTTTTTGGAAGGGATGGGGATGCTCGGCAAACACGACTACTCAAGAGTCAATGGTGAAGCTGCTGCTGCTGCTGCTGCCGATTCCACCGGTACGGAACGCTACGTTTCTCTCTCTCTCTCTCTCTCTCTCTGGCGCGCTGGCTGATGGATGTGACCAAATGGTCTGTGCTTCTAAACTGTGCGACCGGGACCGGGTTGGTCCAATCCCTACGAGAATGGAATAATTCCAACCGGATTACCGAAAGATTGCCTGCCAAACATTCACTTATTCATTATCCTTCGAGCGAGGAGCGAACGAGGACGAGGAAGCAACGGAGCGTGGTTGCGGTTTGTGTGTTCTCTCGCTGTCTCGCCGTCGACATTTAGACGTCCGTGCAAGCTGCCTTCTGCCTTTGGTGTGAAGCCATCCCCCACGGGGGCGAGAGGGGAACGCGAACCAAGCAAGAGTGTGGATACGGTTTTTATCTGCTTGAAAACATAAAAACCACTCCACAAACCCCTTGTGGCAGGCGTTGTGTACGATGAAACACCAGTGGCATCACATGCGAATCCTTTTTACGACAAACACTCGCGCGCACATGCAGACACACACACAGGCAAGTGGCGTGTGATTGAGATGGGAAAGGACGAACGTCAACACGACGACATTCGGAGCATGGCTCGTTGGATCTTTGATTCCCCATCGCCATCCTTCGCAACGTCAACCTTTGGTGGACGATTGCCGGTGGCTCAAGCAGCCACTGTTGGCGTCGGGCATCTTGTCTGGTGTCGTCGGGCACAGTGACAGCAGCAGCAACCAGCACTAGCAACAAGGAATTTCCAAGTAAATCCAATCTCTGGCCGATGGAGTGCTGGATTACTGGAGTGGAATTTGAGTATCCATCAGAGCTTTGGCGTATATTGACGGCTTCGCTGGAAATTGAATCCCACTCCCGGGCGTACCCAGCCACACGTTGCATCCCACGAGCCTGGACGAACGGGTCGGTTTGTCGGAATGGGACGAGACCGAGGGTCATACATGCAAAGCACACCTGCTCGCAAAATGGCATAGATAGATGGACCGGTACCTCCCGGGCCAGATCAGGTGAAGATGAGGTTGCAATGTTTGTCCAAAAAAAAAACAAAAAGGTGCAACCTAGACGTGTTTGTTCTTGCGAAGGTAAACAATATGGATGCACAATGAAGCCAGTGGGAGGAAAAAACGAGCTGCCAATAGAATGATCCCCCACCTCCGGGGAACGGGGGATTTATCATATTTTTTTTTTATGATGCATTGAGCCCGATGCCGTAATTTATGCGACGATAATTCGCCCAACGGAGTAACCATGCAAACACAGACTCGACAACAACAGGAAAAAAATAGGAGAGACAGTCGAGATTGAAGGTGCCAATATGCTGATAAGCGGTCCGGTCCATTCTGGAGTTAATTAAATTTGGTATGCGACAAAAGCCAATCACAATTACTCGGGGCTGCCGGGACATCGAATGTGTGTGGCTCGGTGTCATGTGTGCCTTACTGGCTGTGTGTTGTTTGTGTTGCAAATTCAATTATCTGAAGCTATAGTTGTGATGGTTCAACGGAATTGAGTTGTGCAAGTGCATTAAAAGGTGCACTGGAAAACCCACTTTGGATTTTTTTGTTCTGTTAGGAAAATCCATTCATTCCGTTTCGAAACTCGAAAACCATGAGCAATTCCAACAAACAATATCGATTGGTATACATGTGATATCCATTGTGGTTCACAGACGTCATTTCTAGAACCGTATTGCTTTCGCATTTCAAGCAAAGCATGTCGAGGCGCATTTGTCATCAATTTTTATCGCCACAGCTTACCGTTTCTGCTTCCTTACACGCCATGAGCTGCGATTTTTAAGCGTCTACAGTGCGCCAACTTGAACAGCAAACGATGCTTGTAATGATTATGAAGCTAATTAGCGCCAAGAGGGCATGCAAACACCGGAACCTGCCGCTATTCGCCACCGTTCACGTCGGTGTGTAGATGTTTTGTTGTGGGTTTGAAAAAGGTTAAAACCAACGAAACGCTTGAGCGAACTTGTGTAAACATTTATATTAATGTTAAGCACCTAATGCGGTTGTTCCAATGTTATGCTCTGATTCAGATTTGAAGGTTCCTTGGTTCTCTTTGGTTTTATTACCAACGAAATTGGCTTGTACCACGGAGAAAGACTGACAAACGTAACCCACCAATACCAACAGGATGCCATACAGGATCACTGCTCATCACGCATCAATCCTCGCGATGTCGGTCGTGGGGTCATAGCTAATTCAGTAGCTCATCTTGACCACCAACGTTTCGTTTTATGTTGCGAAATAAAATCGAAACATCGAACATCTGAACTGCTCAATCCCCTCACCAGGCCCCTACCCTCCTTTAGGGACCAATTACTGTCAAATCTGTACGCGGTGGCACGAAATACACGAGCCACGAACGCTTGCGAACAGGGCACGAGAAGCATAAAACATGCAACATGCGTTCGAGCAGGTGCGCTAGTGGCTACTATCTATAGGGTACGATCGCCCACATTTCACATCTATCTGCTAGCCAGTGGCGACCGCGAGCGAAATCACATGCTCATCTCCCCCGCCCGAAAAGTGCTAAATGGAGAAAACGCCAAACTCTCGCTTTTCCACTGACACGATTCGATGCGAAACACATAATGTTTTCACGTTCCCTTTTTTTTTCTTTTTGGTGGAGCTATGCTCCAGGGATAGCGCAACGCGAAGCACGAAGCAAACAGCAATCAACACCGCAGCAAACCACTCGAGTTTCGGGGTTGTTTATGGGTTGATTTAGTTTTTACGAACCCGAACAACTCGAGCATGGTTGATGATGATCTTTTGCCAAACCATTCGGACCGGACACACCCAGTGGCATTCGGGGACGAGTCTTTTCTACGATAGACGAGTTTGCCCAGTTTGCGGAGGGCAATTTATCATTCGATGCCAATGGCGATGGCGGATGGCTTGATTTAGCAAATGGAAAGTAGCAGCCCATCGGCAAACAAACGGCCTCCGAGCGAGGAGATTACCTTACGTAATCTCACTGGCAAAACCACGGGAGGCCCCAGGAACGGGAACAGGAACAGGACCAGGCCAGCCCGTTTCGAAGCAATTCGATCGGCGGTGAAGGTGTAAATGAAGAAGATAAAACCCACGCGGATCATCTTGTTGTTACAGGAGGAAGCGGCGCCGGCATGGCACGCGAGTTCTTGTTCCGTTCGTGCGGCGCTGCTTGCGAAAGAGAAAGTTGAGCTAGACGTAAAAGGAGAAAATCCCCTCAGATTAACAGCTACACTGGCTAGCTCCCGCGCTATCTCGTCTCGTGTCGTCGTGTACTTTCGTTCTCTCGTTGTAGGCTGTCAATTTCATTTAACTCGATTTGATACCAAATGCCCCCCGTGTGTTTGTGAACGCGCGCGTGTAGTTTGACGTGTAGGCCGGCCGAGCGGTAGTGCCGCGCTTAGTAATTACTGTAACACGGACCTGGCTGTCGATGGGAACCGTCGTGAGGGGGAGACTTGGACTTGGAGGCAATCACTGCTCCCACGGCACAGTTCCCGGAGCAGTTCTCGTGGGACGTTCTCGCTATAATTAAAGAAGCAGCGTCCTCACGTAAGTCAAACTGGTGACTTGCTGGATGGTGGCATTGTGTGTGTGTGTGTGTGTGTGTGTCGTAATCCTTGGACCCACTTTAGCCCGGACTGCACAAATTGGTCATAATGATAACGGATGTTCATTAGGGAAGTGCGAGCGGAAGCACATATACACCGACTATCTGCGTAACTCTGCCGAAAGATTACAAGAAGCTGGTGCTGCTGCTGCTGCTGCTCTTGCTCCTACAACACCACCAAATTGCTCTCCGGAGGTTTTGATAACAGATTCCATGTGAGAGCACGATACTTGCAATCAGAGCCGAATGTGTGTGTCCGGTGCTGGTTCGAATCGAGGGATTCAAATCCACCACACGGCGAGGTGACAAAGGTCCAGCTTGGGAGCACACCATCCCGAAGCACATAAAACAAGGCCATTAGTTCAAGTATCTTGCAAAGGGTTTGACGTAAGCTTTTGAATGTAAAAGGTAGAGCTTTGCTGGGGGGGGAAAGGACATTCACGTGTGGGGGTAGCTCGTTATGCTTATCATACCGTTTAAAGGGACATTACTATTCAATTCATAGCGCCAATGGTTGCCCATTTTCGTTTATGATTAAAGTCGCCCGACATCCGAGCGCTACGTAGAGCGAAATGTCTCGTAAAGAAGACTTAAAATATGTATTTTTTATGGTACGATATGCATCTTGATGGTCTTAAATTGCTTCAAAAGATGTCAGACGACGGCAGCGGACCTGAATAATATTAATGTAATGAAGAATCTACATATTATTTAACCGAAAAAGAATGCCCATACATTGTCCCAGTTTCACAGTCCAAATGTGAAGCGCGCAGCAGGATTCGAAATAGCAAAATTATACTAAACAAATTGTGTGCCCTCCCGGACAACCACAGAACCTCAGACCAACAACCCCCGGCGTCACGGATGCTGCAAATGGAACTGAACTCCTTGAAACGGACGAACAAACCGGGCAAATTATACGAGATAAACAGACCTAAGCAAACAAATTAGTCCCCACGTCTAGCTGTGCGTGTGTTTGTGTGTGTAGCGGAAACATCACCCAACAACCAAACCCGTTCACTTGCCGCCGGAAGTGGTGAACGAGAAAGTTATCTCCGATGGAAAACCGATAACGCATAGCAGCGGCCGGTGGAAGGGTGTACATCAAACTTTCCGTACACTTTTCCGGCCACACCACGCCACGCCACGGTCCGTGGAGTTTTAAAGGATGGTCCAGACAGCAGAAAACAGCAGGTACGCATACCAGACTGCCAGCCTGCCAGAAGGCCTTCTGACATCCGACACGTACTCTCGGCGTAATTTCATGCTTTTCGTCACTTGCGACCGTGCTGTGCTGATGATGGCCGGTGTACAACGCGCGTCAGGATCGATAAATTAGGAACCGAGCACCACTGGATGCTGGGGCGGTAATTTAAAACCCCATGGATCCCTCGAGACCCCGACGTTGCAGCCGACAACGCAGCCACCGGTGTTCATGCTGGACTAATTAAATGAATTGATCCTACCTTCGCTTTATCGATGTCGCAAATCTCGCTCACGTTGACAAAGTGGCCAAGAGTGACGGTGGCAGCGGCGGTGCCTGGAGTCAAATGTTTAATGGCCACGCGCGTTCTCTCTCTTGCTCTCGCTCTCGTTCACTCTCTGGTGCAGACTCGAACGGTTTCGTTTCGTTGGTTCCGTTCCGGTTCAGCAAGGATACTCGCAATTATCGGCATCGAACAGGGTTAGCACACAACAGCACACAACACAACCACCATTCGCTCAACAATATGCTCTGGCGAACAGCAGTAGCAGGCAGGAGGACATTTTGAATCCAGCAAGGACTAAGGGAAGGTGATTAAAAGTGGCATGGAATGAATAGGACTAACAAACGAGAAGATAGCCAGCCTACTGCCGCGAACGGACGCTGAGCGAAGAGAGCGGCGCGTTGTGTGCGTTGTGTGTTTAGGAATGTGTCTACTTCGATTGGCCACAGCGAAGAGATGTTTGGTTCTTAAAGAATGCCGTGCTGTTCTGTGCGTTTTCCGACGGTAAACGGATTTGATTTGGATTACACTTCGAAAGATTGTGCAACGAAAGGACACAAATGCTATACCTTCACTGACACAACGAATGGAAAGCGAGCAGTGGAAAACACGGACTACGAATTACACCACACGACGGCGGGCGACGGACGATTTTCCGGCAAAAACGGTCCACTTTTCACCAGAGAACGCAAACACAAACTGAGCAAGCCTCCCTTCGGTTGCTGTGTATTTGTGAAAAGAGCTAGCGGCAACGGCGGCGGCGCCCGCTGTAGGGATCCGTTTGTAGTAGCATGCAGGCAGGCAGTTTCAAGTCCAAAACATAGCACCGCGCCACGAGAGCATGAGAGCATCCAGCACGAGAGGGAGCGAACGACGGTTATGCGCTCTCTGGATTCGCTCTGGAGTCGCATCCCTTCTATCTCTCTTCGGAAGAGAAGCGAGATTGATAACGAACATGCGCTTTCATTGTCGACCAGGCGGGAGGGGGCTGGGATGGTTATGCAAAGGAACATGAAGCAATGGAAAAGAGCAAGGGAGAGGAGAGCAAACTCCAATTGCCAGGACACGGCCGAGAGCCGTATGGCGAGCAAGAGGGAGCAGAAGTGGTACTAACAGTCAGTAGTGGTAGTAGTAGTAGGCGGATTCCGCACACCAGGATGGTTCTGGCACGGTCGTTGCGATGGTTACCAAACCCGCCAGTGCCGAGAATGTATGCCCGTGAGAGCACGAGGGACAAGCTTTTCGTATTTTGCTTATTTTAAAGACAGTTTCGAGAAGGGAAAAGTATTGCTTTCGGGTGTTGGAAAATTTTGGTTCGTTTGGTTTTCCCTACCTTTGGTGCGGTGCGCGCAGGTTGACACCCCATGCTTGTTACCCCATCCTGCATTCGGGGGGATCTGCAAGAAAAGAAGAGCAAATGGAACATATTTAATTCCTTTAAAAAATCAGCAAACAAACATTGTTTTAAAATAAATGTAGAATAAGCATTGCAGCCAACCAGTGAAAACGTTTAAACACATCACATTCGGCACGCCGGCACACCGGAAGGCATGGCGCCAAAGGACGTGGCTCTATCAGAACGCACGCTACGAGGCGACCCTCTAAGCATTGGCTTGGGTTCGAGCGGCGTCGCCATGCCGTGGCGCTTGCGTGTTATGCAACACACACATCCCGCTAGACCCCCCCACCAGTGCTGTTGTGTTCACGTACATCGCCAGCACCGCCAGTGAACCGCGTCGCTCCGGTAAAGGAATGCCGACGAAGAGCGTGCCAAGATGCAGATCCCAACGGCGCACCGGAAATGTAAAAGCTGCACTCGTAAACTATCATTCGCCATTCCTTGGCTTGGCAGGGCTTGGAAGCTCCCGTTGTTGCTTTCGTTGTGTTTTTCGGGGCCAAGCGAACAAGGCAGTCGGAACCGGCGGCTGGGAGACCGCCGAGGAATTATTGCAAACACCGTGAGAGCGTGCCCCTGGTCCTTGGTCGTTGGTTCTGTTTGTATTATTTACATCAAACTGTCTCCAGAGAACAATTTTACGACGCTGTAAAACGATGAATGCTGATTCCCCTGCCACCATCAGTGGCATGGTATCGCGACAGGCTGGAAATGTGATAAAAAATCATTTCCCTCTCCGGGTTCTTTCTTTTCCGGCACTCCCTCTGTTGTGTTTTGGATGGATTAGTCTCGGCTGGTGGTTTTTTTTCGGTAGGCAGACACTACCATTGATATTTATTGCTTCTGGCACATTATTAAATTGTTCGGCGTACGGCCACGCCAACTGATTAACCGATTACATCAACGCCAGCCAATCCGATCCGACAGTCGGCGGTAGTGTGCCACGATAAGGCCATTTGTGGTTCCGCTTCGGTCTAAGCACCACCAGCGCAGGTGGCAGTTGGACCGCTGGCTGGCTGGCGTCCAATTTTCATAAACATTAGATCATAATGGCCGTTTTTTTAATGTTTCACGTGTGCCGTTACCCTATTTCTCAATCAACCGCACGTTCTTATCGGTTCTGGAGGATCTTGATTTCTGTCGTGGCGCCCTTTCTTCTCCGAGAAGGCACTTTTCTTCATTCTGTCTCTTATCGAACCCGGTGGCTTTCTTCCGGCGCCCGGTAGATCTCAAGATCTCCCGGCCCAAGAGGCGGAGAAAGTGAAATTTGAAACTCGAATATTGATGCATTTCCCTTGCCGTATCGGGCAGTCGATTGGATTTTCGGCCGTTGGTAAGGTGAAATCGGTTTCGACTATATTCGACTACATAGTATTTGCATTTAAATCGATTTGCCATTGCCACGCACGCGGCTTATGCAGATGGAAACCATTACGGGGACACGTGAGTGAAAGGTGATTATCGGTAGAAAATGGGCGCGTAATGTATGCAGGTGTTTGGGGAATTGCAGAGCCTCGGATTATGGGAGCCCGTTGACAACAACCACCAGCAAAACTTAAACTGTTTGCCATGTGTAGAGCTGAATATTTTTTAACCTTGATTTCACTATTAATATCTTAGCATAATGCGGAACATGGATATGTAATCGTTTGAAGAATATTTTTCCATTTTCTAATGCTATGCTACCATTGCGTTGGATTTATAAACATGAATCATCGTGGCTTCATAATTTAGCACTAAGATTAAAGCATAGATTTTTAATTTTTTTATCTACATCTCATTTTGCCTATAAATCAGTCTAATCCAGGGATTTAAAGATTTAATAAGAAATGATGAGCTCGCAGACATTGTCCATCGTCGGCCGGGTTCACAGCAATTACCGTAATAAATATATTCCACCAGAGAGGAGACCGCATCTAGAAACAAACCATCGTTGCATCGTTTACAGGCGGCCCCGCCATGTTTAATGAGCACCCTCGGAACCCTGTAGAGACCACCCGTGGTGTACACAAATCTTACTCGGTGCGCAATTACTACGCTTCCTTCCTTCATTCCATGTACGCTGTGCGCCGAGTAGCCGGTGGTGCTGGGTGTTGCCTCCGCTAACTATTATCATACGATGACTTGCCGGGCACGGTGGCCGCGGTTAATCGTTAGTTCGCTCTGCTGACGGCCGTCGGTGTCGTCGGTAATTAATTTTGCAATAAATCATCGCCCGCAAAGTGCGACTTTTAATTCAACGCGATCATGTTTTCCTCTCTCCCCTCATTTGCCGGGGTAAACACAAACACAGTGACGGGCCGTCATCACCGTTTGTGAAATATGGATTCCTTGCTTGTGGTTTTCTTCCGATTGCATTCAAGACCACCATCGTCACCACCTCGGTTTAATTTAATATTGTTTTTTTTTCGTTTTGCTACTTTTCATTTGAGGTTTGCGAGGGGTGTAAGAATGACCCAGGGACAGCCTCTCTCTCTCTTCCTCTCTCTATCACTGTGCAAAGCGAACGGGTTTTCCCCCATCTTTTTGGCACGACCAAAATCGAACGAATAGATAGCGTTTTCCCCCTTTTCTCGGTTTTCCGATGGCAATCGCGTGCGTTATAACATTTCCATTTTCATAAGGTGTCAAACGGGCCGTCCGGACGTCGAATCCCCTGAGCTCTGGCCGTTAGTGAAGGGTAGCCCTTCGCACCCTTCTTCGTCACGTCGTATCTCCGCGTCCTGGTCCGTCGAGACGTCAGTGCCGGAGTCAGTCTGTCAGTCAGGCAGTCAGCTAGCCAGCTGGGCTGGCCATATAATTGGGGGAGAACGAGGCCCTAAAATCGAATAAAACTCACAGGCCGTTTGCCTGCCAGCAGTAACGGTAGACGTGGACCACCCTGTGTGTCTAGGGGTGTGTCGCTATTTGTGGGCGCGAGGGAACCACCTTAAACACACAAATCGGTAGCAAAGAGTGGGAGAGAGGGTGTTTTACGTTTATTTTACTTTTTCATTTATTCAATTCGTAGGTATTGGTTTTTTCTGAATTTAAGGGAACTTTCTTCATTGTTTTACAATAAGCATGTGGGATTTTGTATTTGGATGAGTGCATTTATGCATTAAAATGTATTCTTAAAATTAAAGATGTATTCTTAAAATTATATACATAACTTTAATTTAGTTATAAATATACCGTAAAATGTTGTACACAACTTCGTTTTAAATCCTAAATTCCACTACTGCGATTGCACTATATTGTTTTACATCGGTAAAAATTCTCTTAGGTAATTTAGGGATATTTGTTGAAATGGTAAGCGTGCCCAAGGACGCCTGAACCCCTCATGGATGCCTTCTAACGTCAGGGCGATTATTTGAAAACGTGAAATGACCAACCAAACGCTTACAGTCGAGGAGGAGCAATTGCATAAGCAGTACCCAGTCCCCTCGCACATGGATTAGGGATTTCGTCCTCCCAAGTTATGTTCCCCTCTCGGGGGTGGGACAACGAAAATGCAGAAACCATCGTTGGCCTCCCTCGAAATGAGGGAGACATTATACCAACGACTTCGTGTGGTGCAGTGCGCTGCAGTAGCCAGAGCCGTGCCCGCATGCTTTACACCTCCAGCGCGGGGGTGGGACTCCTTGAGTTTCTTCTGAAGTTTCCCGCGGAGCAAAACCACGGTGTGGCCACGTGGCACGGCGGAGTTGTTAGCAGCGCCCCCAAAAGAGCGCACCAAGTGGCTGGATGGGCTGGAGGAAGGAAGGACAAAGAAGTACCACTCTCACCCCCTCTGCTCCGGGAGACACTCTTTAATGGTGCAATTTCGTATTTATAGGCGCATGAATAAAAGATAAAAGGCGTAGGTGTAGCCACTCATCGCCCGGTTTTTGTGTACAATCCATTGATGGTACGGCACTGGTGGTAAGAGTGGTCGTGATGACGCGTGTGATGTTCATATCGCCCGGAGTTGAATATGGCGGCAGCACCACAGGTGAATCCTGGCCACGACAAGGACGAATCACGCGCCGTTTCATCGAGCAAATCGGACGGACGGTTTATGGACGGAGGTGGAGGTAGAAGAATTAGATTGGTACAGTGCAAAAAGCTAAGGTTGCATCAGGTGATGAGATGTGGACGTGGCATTCAAGCGAGGGCTGCGGAAAGTGTGCACACGTGTTGCTTGCCTCTTTACCCGCCTGTCCTGGAGATTGGTTTGTATGTGAAGGGTGCTTGCGAAAATTAACAAAAACATTTACATCAACACAGGAATGTAATGTAATAGAATACATTCAGGGTGTTTAAACGAATTCAGAAAGAATCTGATAATTGGAATAGACGTTTTTTAAAATTTCGGTTGAATTAGTTCGAATGAAATGAAACATTAGATTTCATGAGTAGATCCGTAAGGTTATCTCTAAATAAGTTTTAATCTTTACTTTTATACGGAGACAAGCATAACGATAGTTTGTTTATGAGATAAAAATCTTTTATCTTCTAGTTTGAGTACATCAACTCTGAATGATTATCACGGTGATAGGGAATTACATCACTAATGGTTATACTATGTCATGTAGTATTGAAAAAATGACAGTAAAAGAATTCATAATAGATCATCTTAAATAGTTAAATTAATTAAATTGCTGAGCACAAAAATGCTACATTTTTAATTCCAGTCTACTGCTCTAATAGGTCTCGTAATTCCAATATGTATATTCTATTACATAATTACATGCTACTTTACAACATTCTCAACTTGTGAATGATAAAACCTTTCAATTTTACAATGGAGAGAAATGTTAAGGATTGTGGTTACAATATTTCACTTCTAACTACCGCCATGTGTGGCACAACTAACTCGCGGTTTTCGACATATCTACATACTCTCGAGTATTACACCAGAAGTAGAAGATCCTTGAGAAATAATTGTGCTGGAATTAAATCATTGGTCGCATTACGCAGTCATTGAAAGGTTATGGAGTCATTCTATTCCATTCGAAATCAAACCGAAACCAACGAAACAAACAGCAACCAAAGCGAATACACGCGTATGGCACGTGTAGAACTTCCAGCCTACTTCGAGTGACGCATGGGCTAACGAAACGTTGGCGGCGATTTATTAATGAGCAACACATTTGGCCTTTTGTCCGAAATACCATTTCCATCCTCCGGAAGGGGAACCCCAGCACCTAACTGAACGACTTCCTAGAGCCACAACGCCTTCACAACGAAACCCCGGGTGAGCCGGAAGGTGTTGAAATTAAGGACCGTTTTCGGGAGAAGGAAGAAAATTCGGTCCACACGCTTCATTGGGAATGTACCGGTGCCAGCCAGAGCGGGACTCCAGCAGAATGTTGGGTGCGGCCTCGGTTGCTTTAATCCAATTTGTTGGGCCTAATAAATGAACTGCACTTACGCTGGAGGGTGAACGGCGCGGAGAACGTGTAGGCTTATTGCGGTCAGCTTTGTGGGTTGGCAGGATTAGAGAGACAGAGAGGGAGGGAGATGAGGAGATGAGGAGGCCGCTTTGCTGTCGCTGGTCATTTCTGTTGGTCGTCGGTGTAGAAAGCGCAACTTTCTACTTACTCGCCGGTACTCGGTAGCGCCAGATAGACCGGTTTCTGAGGGCCAGAAGATGTTGCTGCTAATGACAAGGTTCCGTCATCATTTGGTGGTGGCCCGAAAGCCACAGAACCAGAGAGTGACAGAAAAAGTGAAATGAAAACAAGAAAAATGCCTAAAAGTTATTATTGGGCCCGTGGGCTCATTTATGTTTTCAAATCATGCTGGGCGATGGTGTCGGTGGGGATAGGATTTGAGACAAGCGGATGGTTGATTAGAAGAATGGTTCTTAGAAATTTAATTAAAATTCTTTACACAAAGTTCATCCTGTTACACGACGAGATGATGGCAAAGATCTGTCACTGAAATGTTTGATTCTTGATGGTTTCAAGTGGGCGTACGTTGTTGAACGCTACATCCTTGCACAATCATTAAGACAATAACATGATACGGTGGTATCTACCAGCATCTGCCCCAATTACGCTCATAATTACTTGTCGTAACATCAAAAAACCATCCAACCAACTCGAACCTTCCCTGGCGCCCTGGCATCAAGGAACAAACAGCGAAGGCTTTTTGCATAAAAGACACATTTCTTATAATTAATCGCGCGGAATATTTTTAATTGATCGTGTGCGCTTCCTTTGAACAAAAAAAAAACAACCAACGCTTCTGCTCCAATGGTTGCTCAAAGGCTCTAACAGCCCCTCGAATGGAACACCTCGTTTCGGTGATTCTGTTTCGCCGCCAAGCTTGCCCCATTAATGCCCTATCTCCGGGCCCATCGAAGCATGATAAATGGACCGAACGATTCGACGAAATTCAATTGGCCATTAAGGAGCGGCGCGAAATGAGCGGGGTCCCCAAATCCCGGAACATAAATTCGAATTTGTTTTGTTCGCGATCGATACGCCTCTCTCCCTAGTCCTGTACGGACGCACGACGCACCAGGGCCGAGGCGATGCGTTGAAAGCATCAGCACCACGAGCACCACAGGGACCGCAGCAACACCAGCAAGGATGGGCAATTCAATTTAAATAGCGAGATCCGCTACTCTTCCCCGCTAAACAGGGCCTAATTTCGCTTTTCTTCTCGTAAAGCCCTTTTCCGGTGAGACCACCGAATTGCCAAGTGGCCCCTCGTCTATCAAAACAATAGAATTACCCGTCTTCCGGGGTGACAAAACGTGAAATATTGGTTGAAATTCGATGAGCCCTACCCTGAGAGAAGCGATGGTGAAGCGACTGCATCGCGACACATCAGCTGAGCATCGTTTTTTTCTTTTTTTGGTAGCCATGATGGGGAAGGACTGACGCTCGTACGTCCCGAGGGTGAGTCGGGATACTTTCTGGTCACCGCAGCACGACCGGAATGTGAATGAGAAACTGTTTTCGGTACTGTGACAGCATGGCGACGTGGTACCGGGAATCGTTGGAATGGGAAGTGATACTAACAGGGTTCGGGAAGGATGGATAGGACACCGTGCGTCCCTAGAGGAATGTGAATTTCAAAAACAAAAAAAAGGTTCTCTTATCGCATCGTTCTGTGGTTTCTTGACATGAAAGAATAGTAGCTTTAAAATGGAGAAAATTCGCTGCATTTTTAGAAGAGAAACATGCTACTGGCCAGGAGTTTTGCATATTTTGTTGATTATAAAAAGAAAATCTGAGCGTTTCTTTGGCCCATCTTGACTTGCAATAGAATATAAAGAATTTATGTTAGCACATTTGAGGCAACAGCAAGCATTACTGCCTACAAGACTAACGGTTTCAACTAAGGTTTTCATAGATGATGAAATTGTTTGATTAAAATAATAGTCCGGATTGAAGCAAAATGAAAGAAAAAACAATGCATAAATCAGCATCGAAAGCTATTGCTCATCTGCAACATTTGTCGAAATTCCAGGGTTATGGAAAGCTTCCCCTTTTTACAGGTACCTCTGACTCATCACTACAACGAACTCAGGATACGTTCGCTACGGCTCTGGTTATTTCAATAATATAATTATCGGTGCATTTCATGGATAACATTACGCTCTTTAACGGTGTATCCATTTCAGCTACTGCTACTCACTGCTGCTCACTGCCCTCACTTTACATGACAAACACGATTGATTGATATTGACATGCCATAATTCAATTATCAATCCTTTGAAAGTCAGCAGAATATCCATTATCGAACGCATCGCGTTGCTCACAATATGCGATGCCACCGCGAGGCTACTGCACGAGCGCCAGAGGCAGTTTGCGAATTATTAAAACAGTTTTTAGCTTTGATGTTAACGCCGGATCCCGGCCACGGGATAATATGCAATCGTTGCAGTACTGCTCTTGCCTCGCAGGCTCGGGACGTTCTGGATCGATCAGCAGCACTCTGATACGGTGCATCTATCCACTGTACGGTTGCAACATCCGGTTCTTCCGGTTGTCAGCTCTGAATCCCGGTCGAAATCAGTGGCTCTGGAACACATGGAAGCATCAAAGAGATTTCGAAATGGCGACGGAACTATGGCACCTCCTACGGTTCCTGTTTACCACGAGTCCAAAAAACTTCAAACTCAAAAAACTTCACAACATACGGGCTCCCGTTGGTAGCGTTAGAGAGTGCAAACATCCCGTACACGCGGAAGCAACTGACGGAATGTTTGCTGGCGTACCATTCCAGTAAGGATGACGGCATCGAGGTGCCCTCATATATTCCTCTTCGATGCTAATCCAAACTCCAGCGTGTGTGTGTGTCTGTGGGGGTTTAGGTTAACCTAAGCATGGCCCCGTGATGTGTGCTGCGGGTTTGACAAGCGGCTTTATGGTGAAAGCTGACGCGCTGACTCGTGCGTCATACCGGCATTTTTTTTTTGGGGTTTTGGCATTCCCCATCCAACGGTGCAGGATGCGAATTGCGGAGTTGGAAAATTATGTTAATGAGAAGCTGAAAACTTTGCTCAACCTCCACGCTCCACGCTTCGGTCAAGCGTTCATCAGAAGGATTAGCATCGCAGCGGTTGTGCATGGTTGTATGGTTGTGGGAATGGTAGCCAAACAAAAAAAAATATGGGGAAAACCCTCTTCAACCAGGTTATGCAGATGTGGGGTTGGTGTATGCGGAATGAGCTCATTTCAATTTTCAATTTTCAAAGTCCCTTTTGTGCTTGCTACGGTTTTGCAAATGAATTCTTAGTCAGAGTATTGTTAATTCAATTAAAAAATACAATGCTGGATGGAAGAATAATGTCGATGTTGGTCCTTCGCTTTTTTTGACAAAACATCACTCATACATCAATATTTATCAGAATAAATTATGAATGTACAGTACATGTTATCAAACATTGCGCAGTCGTTGTCGTTAAACATTGATAGAACACTCAATCTCGCTTTCTGTTTTTGAAGCAAAATTCTGAACCGATTAAAAGGTCCCAGGACGAGTGCAATGCAATCGAAAGGCAATTACCTGAAACACCTGCATGCTCGGACACGTACCGAAGCCGGATAACTCCCATAAATATAATCCTCGCCAGCCTGCCAGCCAGCAACAACCACCTCAACCGGTTCGTCTGGTAGCTAATCCATCCATTCGTCCATCCATCCAGACTAAAACATGATCATGACGATGATGATGGCTTCCGGTGTCCACTTCCAGCAAATGATAGGGACCGTCATCCATTCAGTGTTTGCCAATCGTTTCAGCCAACACCACCAGCCATTTGGGGCCCGGCCCTCGGGAGTGCAGAACGATTTCAAACGGTTTTTGTCAAGCCTCACACTAGCACCAAAGAGACTGCAACACATTCACATACGCGCTGCTCGCACAGAATCCTGCAATCCGGTGATAAAAACCACACGCACACCACACCGCACTGCACTGCACTGCACTGCACTGCACTTGCACTTGACCGCACGCCAAAACGGAACTGCAGGTTCGGAGCTTCGCGTTTGGTTCGCTGCTTCACTTGCCTGGATTTCGGAAACTGTTTCCCGTCGTTTTCATTACATAATGGCCATTGCCGCGCAATCCTGGCACACGGAGTACTGTGTCCGAATGCACATACACACACACACACAGTCGCGCGCGAGTGTTGTGGACACGGATTAACGATAAGCTTCTGACTGCACCAGGCAGCCAACTGAAGACAAAAGGACCTCCGAGGATGGACCGAGCACCGGTGGCGCTGACTATCGCGAACGTGAAGCACTTGGTTTCCGGGCTGCGAACCGAAACTGTTTGCCGCTGAACGATGTTGACGCGACGGGCAACGGTCGGCGACTGCATCACATCCGCCGCCGTCAGCCGGTTGGAACATAAAATTGATAACAACCGCAATCAAGAGGACGGGGTGATGGCGTGAACCGACCTGAACCGAACTGAACGACGAGTGACACCACGCCGTGTTTCCACGGGGATGTTCATCCGTGCAGACACAGTGTTGGGCGAAAATAGTGGAATCCTTACCCGTGGTAAAGGGAGAACGGGATATCTTTTACTAACTTGTTAAATTAGCGATTAGGATTAGCGAAAATAAAAAGATATAATTGAATTTTATTCAGATTTACTCAATTAATCAGTTTTAAAATGAATAGATATTCATTGGAAATGTAAGTTTAATGACGAAATATACTAAGAGAAGTTAAAGAAGAAGAGAAGTAAATCAAAAATAATAAAACATCATAACAGATCAGTTAGAAGACGAGTTAATACTACCATTTTCATGTTAAATTATGTCCTTTTCGAATGTTACACTACGCCAACAATGCTCCTGTTTCCATTAGTGTTCGTGAGAGCGTACTAAGCGATTCCATGATAGGGGAATTCCTACCGCCGCATGAATTTCTAGTAGTTCATTTCCCGGCACCTTCGGAAAATGTCTACTTCGTGCACCGTTCGTTCACTGAACCGAATTCCATGCCATTGCCGGTACGACGTGAAGGTTCCCGGCTGTTTTTGGAATATTTTTTTGTTTGCCGGATTGCGTTTCTCCGATCCGATGCTACTACACTTCGCCTCGCTGCGCAACCATTAGTCATCGCCGATTGCATCGCCGATGATCCTTATGCAGCGCCGTGTCGAAGTGGAAGTCATTCTCGATGGACGATGCATTTGACGAGCGCAGAATTTCGTTCCGTCGGTGAACTTATGATTAATTGCTGTCGAAAGCGTAACAGGCCACATCTTGAGACGGAGATGACGGTGACGAAGACGACGGCCACACGCAGAGTACATGCTTGGTTTGACCTTTCCCACCACTTGGCTACCGCTGCGCTGCTCAAAAAGGCTGACGACGGCATCGTGACGAAATCCGTGAAAATCGGTCATCGTTTAGGTTGATTAATGATGGTTTCTAATTGAGGAGCGGTACGGATGACGCCTGCTGATGGATGGCTAGTATTAATGGGAAACTTTCCTTAACCTCTGGATCTGTGTGCTCGGTTGAGGAAGGCCAAGAAAATGGATTTTGAAAACTCAATCCAGCCGCTTTGAGCTCTGTTCTATATTGTATCGATAAGCGCTGTACGATTGCAGTATTGAACTGTCATCAGCAGTTGACGAGATAAGAAACATTATTTTCCGAAAAAACCTCTTTTTTGATTTGCAATTTCGACAATCCAATAACCAGTGACCTCGTAAATGGTCACATGTAGCACACGCTAGACCAGCAGACGATGCTACAAGCGATTAATCATCGAAGCAGCAAATCTCTTGCTTTCCCTTATCTGCATCTAGAATGGTCTCGGGTGGGCTCGCGGGAATTCAATGAGACATGAAAAAAACGGAAGCAAAATGATAACGGATCGATGGTTGACATAAACATATGAATTATAGGCGTATTGGCGCAAAACGGGCAAGCGTGGGAGATTGTTTTGTGTGTTCTCATTTCTTAATTTGTTCTCAAACCGTCGTACAATTATTAAAGAAGTGTGCAATGCATAGGCAACCGAGTATAGTTATTATGATCATTGACAATGACTCTATGACTATGAAATTTTTATTATCAACAGTAGTTTCGTTTAAATGGTATGAAATATCTTATTACCAATTTTAAGGTTATAAAATCAAAACACCTTTTTTATCCAAAATTCCATCAAAATAAAGTAAACATTTGATTGGAATATAAATTCGTACTCGCTCATGCACTTCAGTTTGCACTTACACTATGCAAATTGAATAACTTTACAAGGAAAGGATTTGAATGGTTTGGAGGATTTGTTTTATATTTGTCGTCGTCGAGGATTTGTTTTATATATACATAATTATGATTGTCTTTTTTATTGTTCTTCCTTTCCCGAATTTAAATACGAATTAAAAAAAAATGAAAGTACATCATTCCTCCTGAACTTTTATTAAGGTTCTTTTTAATGTTTGATCTTTCGTTTATTTTATTTGAAGAATGTTTCCTGTCTAATAAGCACGTTCGCTCTAATGCTTTTTCATAGAGAATTTTTAAAATTATAGAATAGAACGGATAGCAAAAATATTCAAGTTCAATTGAATTAAATTTATAAAGAGAGCAAAGTGTTACTTTTTTACTGTAATGATACTCTAATGTGTTCTAATGAATTGTAATGTCGACTTCTGTTATCAAATGTTATCGAAAGAATAAAATACATGCTCAAGTAAATGTTTTACTTTAGATTTTCAATGTTTTCAAGAATCTGTTGCAAAATGTATCATTCGTATAAACCGATTTTGCAAAATATAATTTAATAGCATTTCAATGAAATATACATTTACATTTGTCATTTTTGTAATACATTTTGAGAATTCTATTGAGAAAAACTATTAAAAACGATTTAAGAAATCAATTCTTTTGTAAGCGATAACAAAACATTTGGAAAATATCTCAAACAGTCTCTAGATTCTTTTGTTAGGTACTGTACTCCGCAGCGGCGCGTCTACGCATGCTCGCCTTCGCGCTGATAAGCAGCGACCGGTTCGAGGTGGGAACCGCGTGCCAAAACCTGCGTGACCAACGTAGCGACCGTAGTCGATCAGCAGCGCTCGTACGCACCATACCAACCTCGTTGGCCGTAGAAAGCACCTGTTGGCCGTTGGAACACGTAAAGCTCACCTCAGTAGAGTACCATTTTCCTTCCGTTCTCCGTCCCCTGGGGTCGTTTGGGGTTCGTTTGGTTTGATATGGGTGTCCGAAATGGTCGACTTTGCCCTGTGTTATTTAGTGCGCGTGGTACATCCATCAACGGACCCCACAATTGGATTGTAAACAATCTGTCCATCGTGTGCGTTGAACGCGAGCGGGCTGAGAAGGACAATTCTTTTTTCGCTGAATCGGAACCCCCGAAAAACCTACTCGTCGTTTTCCTTTTTACTATGTGCTGCTCGACGAGAGAAAAGGAAATTGTTTTCCGACCAAACCACATCCCATCTTGAGCGCTTCTTCGGGCGGACTAGTGAGGTGAAACTGATGTGAACTCGGGTAAAGCGTGCGCCAAATATCCGAATCCGTTGACAACCGTCTAAACGGTGAAAGACAATTCATGGCATGTGACAGTGAGTGAAGTGGTGATGGTGTCCCGGGTGCAAACAGGGTCAGAACGTAGTGCGGGGCCGAAGAAGATGAAGAGTTTCATAACCAGAGAACGCCCAAACTAGGTAAACCAAGAAACCCAAGAAAAGAATGCGTATTAACAGACGACACCCTTTCGGTTGCCATGGTTTGTTTCGGAAGGCCTGCGCCCATGTGTCCCTTTCTTCCTTTCAGCTTCTCCTTCTCCTAGCGCTAGCGCTGAAGAACTTACGAGTTTTATTCGAGCTACTTCGATTAAATATTAACTCCTCGTGAGCTGGAACCGGTAGCGGGAACAACAAGTGGCATTTCGAGTATTTACGTCCCCATTCCCATGGCAACACCCCTCACTCATGACGACCAAACAATGGGCCAGAGTGAGAGAGACTGCTAGCGACCGCCACTTGGACGATAGAGACCAACGAACGAACGAAACTGGGCCAAGTGCTGTTGCTGCCATTCCGGGTGCTGAAGCAGGAGACCATCACTCAACAGGCAGTCACCATCGTCACCGTGGTGACGCACTCCTGCCAGACCGCCACCGCCAGAGTTCGGAGTTGCCTCGAGAGTCGAGGCAAATCGTACGAGAGGAAGGAGCATTCAGCAGCTCAAAAACCAACCGGTTTAAAGGGATCTTGCATCACATGCTTACGGCGTTATTACATTTCTCGAGATTTCAATCATTTCCGCTATCCGCACACCATCCTCGTGTTGCATCACTCGGAGGGCGTTACACAAGCGTTCAAAATGGCGCACACCATGGCGGAATGGCAGCCCCGGAATGTGCCGAGAAAGGAAGGAATGTTTCCGTTCTGGATTGTCTCCGGCTAGATTCCGGGCACGGGCTACTACAAACGAGTTGATGGTCATCCTTGGTTCCGTTCAGGACCAGTCCATCCTCGTCTGCGCTGCACCTGTGGTCCAGGTCGAGGCGGAAAATACGGAAATCGCAAATGGTCGACGCAGGAGGAGGAGGAGGATCTCGCTCGCTAGCGGCCAGCTGGAATGCTGGGACCCGAGCTGGGACCAAACTTTTGAGGTTCGAACAATGTACCCGGCAGAAGTTGATTGATGCCAGTCACTCCGGTCTCGGTGTGTCGGTCTGGTTTTGGTCGAGCCAGAATAACGCAGTCAACCACTACCACCACCACCACCATCACTACCACGGAGAGAACGGTCCTGGCATGGTCGTTTGTAATTTAATTGGAATGGACAGATGACGCCAGCCAGACGCACTCTCTGGCAAGCAACGTGTGACCGCAAAATTCGTCGTAAAATTCCCGCTTCCGCTCGATAACACACAACGCGTACGACATTGGGTTTCGTTTTATTTTACTGTTTCACCGTCTTCCGGGTTTTTGTTTTACAATTCGTGGAAGGTTGGCGCAAAGATTCTTGGAAAGACTTCGAAAATACTTTTCCGTCGGTTCGTCGGTTACTTTAACGAACTTTAAAGTTGGAATAATATAGGATGTCTAGTATGTGTGTTTGTGGAAGCGTACGGAAGAATGTTCATTACAGCATCTCGGCATTGTTGTGACGTCATGTTGCGAAGCATCTTAGCTGGATAGTGTGTAAACATGTGAAGCAAAAGCTTTCCACAATTCATTCGTTGGACCATTGTTCGCCCTCTTCCGTAGGAGCAACTTGGCGCATGGCCACCGATGGCCATGCGCCTCCACCGGCACCATGACCGAGACACAATCGGCCAGACTCCATTTTATCCACACTTTTTGTGTGTGTCACTTTCCTCTTACATCATCTCTCCATTATCGGGCTCCGGCAAAACGGGCTCGGAAGATGTATTGTTAATGACACACACACACACACACACACACACACACACACACGCACACACTGTAACGACTGCCAGTTTCAGTGCCACTTTCCTCCGTGCTGATACACACACACATACATGCTGTGGCACACGCAGAGTTGCGAATTCATCTTCATCGTGCCCCGGAAAAATGGTTGATCCGTCGTAGCAGGCAATGATGAATTAACCAAAAGCTGTTTTGGCTCTTAACGGAATCTCCATCAACAGCTCGGCCGAGTAAATCGAGTTAAAGGTTTGGGGGAAACAACGCAATAGAAACGCCATTAACGCGAGGATCCTCTTCCTCTCCAACCCAGGCACGTCTAGGCGTGCTTCTCTCGCGAATGTCTTTTTAGAAACAAAAAAAAACCCCGGAACCAAACCTTGTAATGTCGGATTGTACAAACATAAAGCTATCAAGCTCTCGCCAAGAAGCCGGAGCACATGCCGTTTGATGATCCTTGTAAAACATTGCAAGACAGACGGTAACGGGACCGGTCGACGGTTGAGACAACCATTGCGTCCAACTACTCAGCGGCAGCAATATCAAACGAATGCTGCTTCTTTCCAGTAGCAACAGCAGCAGAAGCAACACCGGTAGCAGGAATGCAAACAGAAGCAGAAGCTTTCATCTCGACCTTCTTGGCCGCTCGTTTGGCCGCGCGCTCACCGCCCGTAACCGTAGCGCCCAAGCATGAAGTCAAAGAGAAGGCCACCGGCTTTGCAGCGTGTTTGCACGAAGAACAATTCCCACCCTCTAGCCGGTTGGTTGGTTGGTTGGTTGAGCATGAAATGCAGTACGCAATTCTCGGTGCAAGCACATCGCTGTTTGCCGTTCTTCTGCGCGCGGAAGCATCGCAAGCGAACTTTGGGCCCGGCTATCAGCAAAACTAATGAATGATCGATTCCGGGTTTTGCACGGACCTATCGGTCTTAGTGCAGCCTCTTAGAGCCTTAGGATACCATCCGGCGAAGGGAGAAGTTTTCCACAAAGGAATGCTTTCGCGATGGAAACCCGTGGCGCGCTATCGGGCACCGGGGCGTGCAATTCCCGGAGTTCATCTTGCAGAAGGCAAAAAAACTGGCAGAAGAACGGAAAACGCGGTGCAGCAGAAATACGCCGAGCGTGTGCGCTTCAGCTGTCCAAACGGTCGTGACGCTTGATTGAACCGCAAAACGTATTGCAGGAGATGGTGTTTGCTTTCCACTAAATGGAAATGATCCCTATCCAGCATCCAGAGGTCGCTGCGCTGCTTCGCAAGGCAAACGATGGCCTGGTGCACTGGTGCAACAGCAGCAGCAGCATCATGGATATTGCATTCATATTGCAATCATACCCCTCGGGGGCGGGTCCAGTCTACTGGAAGATGGAATGTAATGATTGAGCATTTTACTTTTGGGAATCAATATTCTACCAGTCGAGCGTACACGTGTGCCCGTGTGTGTTGGCGTGGGTCCGTGGGTTTTAACTAAACCTTTCCATTGAAATCCAAACATAATTTGGCAAACATAAACAAACCGGCTTCAGCACCTCGAGATGGCAGCTACTATCCGGCCTGCCATCACTGGACACAACAGACACAAAGGAAATGGAATTAAAAGAAGAAGAAAAAAAAGCTAGACGAGCCAGTAGAAACATAAACCCCAAAATCGAAGACGTCATCATTCGAACCACGCACGCATCTGGGTACAACCGAATGGGCTCCGCACGGATTAAACCGTTTCACTATCGCTCCTATGCTTCTGTTCTGTACTGATACTGTAAACATGTTTGTGCGGTTTGTGTGAAAGGCAACAAACCACCAGATGGTGATTTTTGCGTGCGCTACAAAAGCCCGGCGAGTTACCGATCATTTGATCGTTCATCGTCACGCCGAAGATGTACGTCACGGGTTTTTAATACTGTACCGTGTCTATCGCGCCATTAGCAGTGATGAGGCACCCCCCCCCTCTCCCTCCCCCACAACCCTTTGCCTAGCAGGTGTTTGTTTATCAGCAGATTCCTCTGCACAAAAAAAAAACATCTCAAGGTGTTGCTTGCTTGCATCGAAAGGCGGCCGGCTTTTTTTTCCGCACCGCTCGATCACTAACTCAGCAGCACCGGGAATGTACAATCGAAGTAGGTGTTAGATTCCATTCGCCTGCTCCGAGTGAGTGACTGTGTTTGCGGTTAGTTTTTTTTCTTTTTTACTTTGTCCGAGGAAACCCGGTGGCGCCAGAACTGTAAAGTTACGATCTAGTTGGCGCCAGGATCCCGCCAAATCATCATCATCATCATCGTGCTTACATGACACATCAGTGCCACATTTGTCGCACTTGCCTTTCGTCGAGAGCGACACGTGTTGGCACGTTCGTCACAGATCACAGCATCATCATCAGCAGCAGCAGCAGCGTGCCGAGAGAAATGGGCATAATTTAATGATCTTCCATTGCCATCGCGCATCGCGACGCCACCAACGCCGCGCTAGTGCCGGTGGCATCCTTCCAGCCATCATTACTACGGGGCGTGTGTGTGTGTACTGCATGACTGCACAATTAGTACGCGTCGTTCGTTAGCGGTTTCTCTCGTGCGCCGCACCCGTCCATCAACTCGGACTCCGCACTACGGCACTACTAGCGCGGGACTCGTGTTCGGTCGGCACGATCGCGTGCGACCACCGCGCGCGCTGCTCCTTAATTGAGTCGCCAGCGAGTCGCTCGATGTGAGGCGATTTGCCCACTTTTCAAGTTGTCACACGCGGTGCTGCTGGCCAGTGGCCGGCCAGGCAGAGGCCAGGAAACATAGTTTTGAAGTTCCCATCCCTGTCCGTGTGGCGGGAGGGTGCCGGGCGCACGCCATAGTGCGATGAGATGATTAATAATGCCACGTGCTGTGGCGGAGATCGTTCCGCGATTCTGACCACCTTCTTCTTCTTCTTCTTCGTCTTCTAAAACGCGGGCACATGATGCACATGTTCTCGACCAGCTGGTCGAGCTTCCCGTTCCACTCCGAGCTCTAGGATACTGGTAGGAATCGAAGACATTTTTCACTACAAGATCGTGAGGATGGATTGGCTTTGGTGAATGTCTTGCCCCCTTTTTGCTTATCTTGGACGCCACGGAGAGCCACGAGGTGGTGTCGTTTGTTGCGTGTGTGTGTGTGTGTGTGTGTTTCTTTTTATTATTTTCTTTTACTTCGGCCAACAAAAAAAAACCGGCCGGAGTCCGGCATTCGGTCTCACGCTGGTGCGCTGCGTTTGGTGCCACATGTTTGATTTTCTAAATTTAGTTCCTCCTGGCAGGGGTTCTCCC
>NC_064875.1:46939541-46947041 GCF_943734745.1 Anopheles darlingi | reverse complement strand
AGTCATTCGATGCGACGGAGGCGTTTAATGATTCGCGCGCAGTATTGACGATCGGGACGAGGATGCAACTTACAATCCAACATTGCCCGTAAATTCGGGCAATTTATTTTGAGGACAAAAAAAGGTGCACAATCGAAGCAACCAAAGGTCTTCCTAGTAGGCCCCGGGCTGCGCTGGGGATGCACTTTCGGTGCAGCGCAATGCACTGACGGTGGAAAGTCGTAGCAGGAAACAATACACGTCGATCGCGGGTTGCCATTTCACTCAATTTCCCCCGTTTTTTTTTTTCTCTCTTGTGTTTTCTGGTGAGAGCAGCAGCACAAGCAATCGACAAATAGTGCCACAGTAGCAGCAGCAGCCAACGCGCACCGCGCGACTCGTGATGCAGTGGCAAAGGAAAATGTGAAACGCTTTTCCCCGGCCAGCGGAATTAGCGGATCTCGGATGTGTGATCCGGTAGTGTAGAGTGTGCCGTAGCCGTAGTGGTAGCAATGAAACACGAAAGTCAACGGCGGCGGGAGTGAATTGTAGCTTTAGTGAAAAGTGAGAGAGAGAGCGAGAGAGAGAAAGTAAGAAAGCTGGTGTGTGTGTGTGTGTTTGCGTGTGTGTGCGTGTGCGTATGTGCGCATTAGCGTGCATGCAGATTGAGTCATCGCCGGGAATCGACCACCGTGCTAGTGCAATCGCTAGTGCTGCATAGTGAAAGTGGCATCCAGCCTTCCCCCCTTCCGCCAGTGTGCCGAGTTAGTGTGGTCCTTTGCACCAACAAATCGCAACAAAACAACATCCTGTTTTTCGTTCCCGGTGCTTAACGTGTGTGATTATTAATAGTGCCAGACGCCAGACGCAATGTCGACGACGTCGATATCGCGCGAAGAGGAGCGGAAACCGCTGATGGAGGAGTTTTACCGGCAGCGGCGCATACTGCTCGGTTGCACCGTGCTGATCGGCGTGGCGGCCGTCATCTGGATCGTCGCGATTTCCACCGATCACTGGTTCGTCGTAACAGGTGGCCAAGGTAAGCCGGAGCCGGAGCCAACTGATTGGCCATTAAGATTGAGGCGTACGGATTGCATGGCTGCATTGGTGGAGTAATTATAAATACCGGCGGCGGCACCAAACGCGCGCGAAGGGGAAGTTATGCTGCTGGAATGCACAAAGTTAAAAATAATCTCCACGACTCGCTCATGTGTGAATAAATCCGTGGTGGGCGCACCCGCGAGACACTGCAGTTTGCAGCTTTGTGCAGAGGGTTCAGGTAACGGGCTAACCACCGCGTGACGTGCTAGGCGCCTCCATTGCCCAAACGGATCGATGCTAGCGTGAACGCTTCACGCGAATTCGCAAACCCCTTTTTTTTTTAAATACCAACTTTGTCTGCTGTGCAAACGGTTTGTTGTTGGCTAATTTTACAAATCACTGCCCCAGACGCACCCGTCTCGGTGTGTGTGTGTGTGTGTGTGTGTGTGATGAGGGGGTCGCGTGAATTGTTGATCCGTTGCCAAACCCCGGCATCGTAGCCACAATAGATGGATGGATGGATTGTGCGAACACGCGGCCGCCTGGTGGCGACATTGCAGCCTCTTGTGCAGTTGGCCTCAGTCACTCGGGTGCCCCGGCAGCAACTCCGTACGATAAGAGCTGCTGGCCGCAGGGTAGAGGCTTTCGGTTCGTTCGTTTCGGTTTCGGTACCAAGCGAAACGTGAAGCCGTCACGCCAAGTGAAGGAGTTGCTATGGATAGGTAGAAACGGTGTCGAACCACCGATACCTTTTCGAATGTTATTTCGGTTTTTTTTTTGCACCAGTAGCTGATCAGAAACACTGAACCTCGGTGCAGCGCGCCACGTTGCATATTAATAGGATCGAATGTCGCTCAAAAGTCGCTCGACAAACTTTTCTCATTTGCCATGAATACGATACGATGGTGCATTATTGTAGTCTAATAATGTTCCTTTCCCAATTGCGCAACGAAATATCAATTCAATCACTGATGCACGGAGCAAAACATCTGCTGCGGAACCCATGGTTAGCCATTCAAATACCATCGCGCAATGCAGTCGAGCGTAAAAATAGCTCGATTGACTGCATCCGAAACCCAGCCTCAGCCATTGCCTGAAAACATATGTTTTGCCATTCTGCCATTGCTAGCCATTCTCCTTCCTCGGTGACAAAGATCAGTTAATCGTTCATTGCGCCAGTGGTCTTAAAGCGACCCCCCCACAGAAGTGTCACTATTAAACGCAGGGGGAGAATGCAATGCCGAGCACACCAACAAATACGCATACAACAACGGACAGACAGACAGACATCACGCAGTTTGATTGACCACACTCTACGACGCGTCGTACGATCGTCGGAGGGAAGGCGCCACACAATCACGATCGGGGAAAGGTTTTGAAAATAAATATGCAAAACATCAAATAAACATCTGATGTGTGGTGTGGCCGTTTTAATTGATCGGTCCCGTCGGATCATCCAGCCTCGCACGCCAGCAGCAGCAGCCTCCTGCCAATGTTGGCACAAGCAATTGAGTGGAGGGGAAACAAATCGCGCCCGTCAGTCGGTCAGGAATCATGTTGCCCTTAAAACATGAAACGAGGCATAGATCAATGGGCGATTTTCGATGTAGTGCAGGTTCGTGTTTTCCTGTTTCTTTTTTGGTTTTTGTGTTTTTTTTTTTTTGTTGGTAAAATCAGTCTCAAAGTCTGCCTTAAAAGAGCGCAACCCAGGAAAGCTTGCTCCCAAAGATGCTACTTGCTCACCAAAGATGCCGAGCTGGGGGGACCGGTGAGGCTCACGCTTGCATCTGGTTCGATTGTTTAGATAATAAATAATGAAGATGAATTGGTCGGTCGGAGGGAGATGGTAAACGTTTTACTTTCTTCCCTCTCGCCTGTTCGTGGTTTATATTTAATCTGGATAATTCGTTTTTATTTTTGGCAGTGTTGAATGTTTTCTTTTCTTTGCTCTCCTTCAATTTGTGTTTACCTTAAATCTTTTGGCCGTTTCGATAGCGATCACACAATTTATTCGGGATTCGGTTGCGTGATGAAATGGTACTCTGGTGAGCTGATGCTTCACTCTCATTATTTCGTAATCGGTAAAATAGTTCCCCTTTTATTCTACTGCTCATTACAACAAGCACCTTTTGCTCAATGAACTATCGTGACAAATTCAATCAAAAAACAAATTTGTGCATAAAAACTCACCTATCCCTTAAATATATCCCCACTGTATAATAAAAGTGTGGGCAATTCGTGTATTTAGTAAATGGATAACGACAATGAGGTTTCTTTTCTTTGTTATTACCTGCGTTTCAATTGTCTGCTATCCAGCTAGTATTTACTGGAGCTAGGATATTCTACTAATCACTGTAGACACAATACACAGTACCTATTTACTAAGGAAAGGCTCCAATCGCAATGTCGAAGCAGTTAGTGCGAAACCTATTAAGAAAATTTTACATTCGACGTAATGTAGGGTTGATTTTCAATCATACTGGTATCATGCCTCCATTAAGTGGCAGGTAAGTGTACCTCGAAAACTATAGCCTTTGCGTTTCGTAACAATGAGCCTACTAAATGAAGCAAATATTTGCAGACATTTGATAATTGAATTGGTCAGAAATGACAAAAGCGTAGGAGTAGCCCGTAGCGTTACGCGAGTGCGTTACGGGAGAGGTAGGGTAACAACCGTTAACCAGGGAAAGGATAAAAAGGCGCGCGATGCGCTAGAAGAGATGAGTCTACCAGGAACTTTGAAACAGGACTAAATTTGTAGTTCTTCTTCCTTTTACTAACAAATTGTCCTACCTTGGTGCCTCCGACTTGCTATCGCAACAGAATTAAAAAACCTAGATTTGAGTTTAGTACCTATTGAGTTATCGTCATAAATCGATCGGAAAAAATTGAAAAAACTTTTAAAACAGTAAAAAACATTGAGAGTTCTGCTAAGTTACAAACTTTTCTGCCGCCGATTCGATGAATTTGTGCTTGATTGCCGGTATTGATCAAATATGGTCTTGATGCAGCACCAGCAGACTATGAAAACCACATTTTCGAACCAACAAACAAAACAATTCAGTCTATCGAGTACCGTGCAGGAGCGTACTCAACCGCATAAAAGAAAATGCCAACCAACATTGACAGCCTAAAATTCCTCTTCCAACAAGGTACACGACGATGGCTAATTGAGAAATTCCTTGGCGCAACTTTGTAGTACGGTTGATTATTTGTTGAATGTATCCAGAAGACAGAGTGCGGTTTCGATCTACCGTAACATGACATTCTGTAAAGCATCTTACGTATCAAGGTATTCATTCGTGATATGGGTTCATTTATCTTCCGAGAAGTCTACACCTTAAAACAATAGTTGTTCATTGGTTTGACTTTCAGTCATTTGTGTAATGAAATGTTGTATAACTTTGTTTTAAATATCTAAAGCAGTCCAGGGCACTGTAGATTGTACTGCCAATCATGTCGATGCGGTCGTGTCGTTTAGCAATGGCAAGGGAGAAGAACAACCAACGAAAAACCTCTCGCCCCTGTACGGAACATTGTTGGTAAATGAGGAAAGATTTAAAATAAGACTCGCGTTCGCTTCCCTCTTTGTCACGTTAGCGTGCGCCCCTTCCATCTACCCACGATGCAACGATCCGGCGATCCGCAATTAATGCAGAAGACAAACGGCCACTGGGTGTCAGCAAGCCAGGCTGTGCCGCCGTGTAGCAGCAGAAAAAGAAGAAAGTGCGGGACACCGAAGCCCACGCCAGCTCATTAGTGTGTTCTTTCTACTTTCTCCCGGGCCAGGCATCTTCATACCGGAAACGAGACGTTACTTCAAGACATCACACTCGGGCTTGTGGAAGATCTGTCGCTACGGCGTGATACCGGCGGTCTTGGCACAGTCGAACGCAACCCGCAACTTCACCACGCTGTCGTTCGTGAACGAGAACCGGATCACGGCGATGCGGCACACGATCGCCAAGGAACCGTACATACAGGAGTTTCTGGCAACCGAACTGAAGATGGACAATCTGACCGAGGTCGATGAGCACTTTCGACGGCGACTGTTCGCCTCCTGGATCGTCGGCGATGGGGAGCAGTTCGGTGAACTGAGGGCCCAATTCCACGAGATCACCGGTAAGGTGCGCCAGCAGGAGAACGTCGCGGTGCAGAAACTCAAAAATCCACCGCTCATGATGCTCGATCCGACCGATCTTAATTCGGTGCGCGAGACACTGAAGGAACCGGTTGCAGCCGTCCTGTCCACGGTCACCATCAACTCGACCGAGATCAACGTGCTGCTACCGATTACGCTGTCGGAGGCGCTGTTCGAAGACTGGGAGCAGCACCCGGGCGTCATCTACCTGCTTTGGAGCTTCGCCAAGGCAATGAACATACCGTCGTACATCGTGAGCCCTAATGGCACCAAGTACATCATACGGCCGCCACTTCCACCGAAGAAGGGACGCATCGGCAATGGCTACGAGTACACCCCGTTCAGTAAGTGATAGCGCATTGGCCCCGCGCGAGTTAGTGGCCGTTATGCATTGATTCCGTTGCTTTTTACTCTCCAGAAAAATGTAAACTTCACGATCTCTTCCCAACCGACGACGAAATCAAACAGGATCCGGCGATCGACGACGAGCTGCTCGGTGAGTTTTGTAAACGAATTTGAGGGGAAGATCAACAGTAAATAGGGGATATGCCACACAAGGAACTGTCTTTAACCGCATCCAGCTCATGGAGAGATTAATTCGGGGTTTGATTTACAGTTTTTCTTTGGTTTTGGAATTGTTTTGAATTGTGCGTTCACCATTGCATTGATCATCTGTTTGGCCAATTGAACAAGATCCCTTTTGTCATTTCATTATTTTGTTTTTTTCAAATCCATTTTCGATTCGATCTCTCGCTAACCTGCACCATGAAATTCCAAATTGAAACGCATCCACCGCTCAACACCACCATCCAATGTCCCTCCCCAACATCAACTGCATCCAACGTAAATAACGGCACGCGATGCACGCATTAACGCGAGGTTTGCAACTTCATCCTGTTCCGCTGCAATCTCATGGCTGGCCGCTCGGTAATCCGGTAACCGGTGCCATTAGAGAAGGGCGAAGAGTTCTACAATCCCGAGTTCCAGTCTGAAGGTACGCGAACTGGCAGCCTCGTTGCGGGCTCGTTGGTTTGCACTTTGAGATTGTCTCATATCTGTCTAGCCATGCTGTTCGCCATTTTACGATGGCGAGCGAACGAACGGGATCGGGGATTCCATTAGCTGATCATGTGTAGCGTTACATCACGTTTTGTTTGTTACCTCTGTGCTGTTAGGAGTGTTTTGTATGAATGGTTTCTTCATTGTTATCGTGACTAACAGGCACTATAGTGCATAACATTACCCACAGATAGCTTGCAAGTAATGGCTTTTAGCAGATTTGCATTATTCACTCAGTTACGCACGCACTGTTGTTCTGTCGTTAGAGTAGTTTGCCTTTAAGTCGTAGATACACTAGAGACAATCAATTAAGTAACATTCTTTAACATTCCTCATTAACATTTTTAAGAGAAATAATCGTCTGCAATTCGATAGTAAAACTATTGGAATAACTTTTTACTTTTTACTTCAAGATACAAGACATAGAACTACAATTTGCTTTATGTTACTAACAGTGATAACAATAAGCAGCGCAGTGTTATCATAAAGCGCTTATGGTTCACTCAATTATTAAAACATTAATCAAACATATTGATGTTGGGATTAAAAATAGAAGAATGTGACAATCAAATTCAAAACAGTCATCACTTATTCCTGTCACCTGCTAATACATGTTATACATTTTGTAGTTTGTTTGCATCATCGATTTATCAGAATTCTTATTCATCAAACCGCACATACCATACATTGTAGCACTTCTGGGACAACACTCAACATTGTGGTTGTTGATGTTGTTTAGAAAAACATCCCTTAGTACTACGGGAGTACATTCCTGAGTGCATGTTTACCAGCAGCTAAGCGATGTTCGAATGTCTACCTAAACGTCCCTTAGTACCACTCCGGATGCTTTCTTGAGAACATGCTTACCAACAGCAGAGCGATGTTCCATCCCTTGACATAAGCAGACAACAACAACACAAACAATTATGTTCTTCTTGGCAACAGCTGCTGCTGGTCGGTCGGTCTGTTGGAAGACTAAACGACGCCCATTGTACAGTTCACGGTCAAATGGGGTCCATTTTTCATCCAAGTGACGCAACAAATTTCCACATCATAAAGGACACACCTCCTTCTTGTCAATGCTGCAATCCTGCCAAGATGTTGTTGAGCTAAGTTGACTACAGGCGATCCCTGTGGTAGTAACAAGACATTATTACTGTGCAATGCAATTATCATAAGATAAACTTTTGCCAGGCAAAATCTTTTTGCCTTTCTGGCAAAGAGCCTGCATACATCGTCATGTATGCGATTTAAAGAAAGCGCGTCCCACCTTACATCCT
>NC_064875.1:46864541-46937041 GCF_943734745.1 Anopheles darlingi | reverse complement strand
TAACTTCGAAGTTGTTTTTTATGCTTTTCCCTTTTCTTTTTGTTATGGTTTATCTGTTACATTAACTGTTACGAGAGAATAATAAAAGTAAGAAAGTCCGTTAAACTCTGTTTCTTATTCCATTTTCTTTTTTTTTTTTTTTTGGAAAATGATCGTTGAGCGATCTTCACCGTCCGAAGGGGGCTTTTCGATATCTCGCGATCGATGCCTCTTGAGGAAGGAATAAGACTTTACTTGCTGAAGCTTGTCTACCATTCTTATGACATGCTCAATTAACCTGTGCCTATTTCTTGCGCCAAATGTCCTTCGAAGAATCTATTGAACAGGATTTCGTCTTGATTTTGCTACATGATATTTCTGGAGTATATTGGTATCCGTACGCTCATGTATGGTCAATCGATCGTCCCTATCCCGGCTCTCAAACGCTGAGATGTATTCAACGACTATTCAACTATCGTAACTTGGTAGAATACAGAGCAATAGCTCGGATGGTTGGATGATGTACAGTGCAACCATCAATTGGTTTCGATTTACAACGACAGTAACTTACCTTTTTATTTTGATTGAACCAACTTTAAATGAAAATGCTTCTAGGTTTGATTATTGCAATGTCTCTCGATGAAACGATTTATTCAATGTGTGTTCGCCTTCCAAGTTCGCACCAGTTCAACCCAACAGAGAATGTTCCACGGTTTCGATGTCACCTAAACACTTGCGACAATGGGGATTCGGATGACGTTGCGTTAATGGAGACTTACCTCCTATTTGATTGATTGACTGATTTGTGCTCTCTGCACACTGTTATTTTGGGCCCCACAGAAGCTGAGAATGATGATTTGTCTCTGCCACATAATGGATGATAGGTAGATCCATAAAACCGCGGTTTACCATCCTACTCGTTATCTCTCTCTCTCTCTCCAGAGGTTGTTGGTCGGTCTTGGGCCCGCTTTCAGACTGAAAAGAAGTGAATACAACGCAGGAGACGAGTAACTGGCGCTCTCAAGAAAATCTTGGATCGACTACACATAACAACCTGATCAATCATGAGCGTTCCCTCGGCATGCTCGGCTTGATCCGGAAGTTACCGCCTTGCTGCACGTAGCACGAAAAAGGACAACTAGGCTCTGTGATATGCCCATAATCCAATCCAAACAACGAACTGGAGCTATCGAAACGGTTGAAAAGTGGACAAAGAGTCGGTATGAACAGATCAAACAGAGGGCGTATGGTATGGAAAAGAGAGAACTCGCGAAGAACTGGTATGAGTGAGGCGAGGAACATTGGTAAAGAGCATGGATATGTGTGATACGGGATGGCAAAAGGGAATTATTTTTGAAATACTACTCTACACCCCTACACACATCTCACTAATGATGGAACACGTAACACGCTTCTTGGCTGAAAATGGTCGCAAGTGTTATATGCTCAAAACAGTATAATCGAAAGAAAAGGTAATCAAAGGTGTACAACGTCATCACTACCTCTCAGACACGGCCATTACGCTCCCATTGCTCTTGCCACGGTTTCGAGCCGCTGGGGGGAGCCCGGGAGCCCCAGTAGTGAATACCCGCCGGTGGGCAGCACTCTGTGCGACACGATCCGCATCTTGGATGGAGTAGGATGATTTAGAAACACACGATTAGTACCACATGAAGCCATCTACTAGCGCCCTTACCAGCGCCACTGCTCGGTATGTGTTTTAAGCATTATGTGTTTACTTTTTTTTTGGCTTCCATGAGATGAGATCCATTTTGACCCAATCTTGACACAATGACTGTGCGCTCCGTCGGTGGCGAGGGTTGTTCGTCATATTCTTGACCGCTTCGCACTCAACGTCATCCAAATCTGGCTGAAATAAGATAAGACAATGTAATGAAAACCGTTCGCAACTAATCAAGCTAGGATGCAGAGATAATAAAGATGGTTTTGTGATTTGACAAAGGTAATTTAGACTGTCCGCAAGTTGTTCGCTTTCACCAAGCCATCGATCCTTTATGCTGGTTGTAAGGAGTTCATTTTATTTCCGCACCGTACGGGATCGGACCTCTAGGTTTGGCCTTTGGCTACCCCGTTTCCTCTCTACCATTTTATCATTAGCTAATCTGAATATCTTTGCTCCTGGTTCGCGCGACACTTTGTTCCATATTACTGTTTCTTTTCATTGGTCGCTTAATCCAGACTGATTGTAACAGAGGGTATAAGTATTAAAACTCATTACTGTATAACTTTACCAGAAAAATTAATCAAAAAGGACAAATTAAAACGTTCAGCTTCGACGACTCCCCGCTCACGGTCGGACGAATGGCAAGTAACATTTATGAACATTTCGATTCACGATTAAATATCGTCATGAATCGCTACGTAAGATTGTTAAAATAAAATTTAAAAAAAGATATGCTTTCCTACTAAGCTTCTCTACATCATAGAACACTTTAACATACAACTTCCAAGGTGAGAGGAGGGATACAAATGGACAAAATATATATGAACTCCTAACTCGCACATTCTTCCTCTAGTTCAATAGACAGTACACTCCATCACGACTCGCCTTTGATAATGTTGTACAGTGCGCAAATGAGAAATATTGGTTTTTGTTTCATTTGGAATTTGATTTAGATCATTTTCTCCCTGTTAAAACGACCGAGATACAGGACACTACATGAGTGTTGCGTTTAGTTGTTGTTTACCTCTCGCTCTATGTCTCTGTTATTTTTGCACCTCGAAAAATACTAGAGATTACGGTCTCTACAAGGTTCTCTGACGGCTGGTACCTAGGCTCGCACGTTCTTTTGCGTGGAGGGTCGGTCGTCTTCCTTCAGTTCAAATCATGAAGCGGTCGTCGCGAGCACCGATCGTTGTGAAGGTAAGAAAAGGGATTGTGAATAGGTTTGTGGATTGATATATGCATGTATAGTAAATATATATATAGCAGTGAGCGTTGTTTACAGAATGCTTATCCATCCAAAAAGGGCCTAGAATGCTGTTCCCGGTGGTATACGCGTCGAAGAATCCTACACCTCTTACAGCTTGTCCTGTATGAAGGGATGGGCCAGTGCGTGGTTCAACGATATCCGCTTGGCTGGATCCAGGGCGAACATTTTGTCCAACAGATCGCGCAGCTGCGATACCTTACGTATCTGATCGTCGGGTAGATTCTGGCCTGCTATCAACTCCTGCTGCAAATCCCGAGTCGCCTTTATCATCGAAACAACCACAATCTTTTCCTAAAAAATGAAACAACAAACAAAGCCACACCAGGCAAGAAAAGGGGGGAAAAGCAACAAGAACAAGACGAGAAATACGTTAATTACTAGAAACAGAACGATGATCGGTGCTTCAAGTGCTGGCAGGTTCACTCCATTATGTTCAATATAGCACTAAATATGGGTACTTTTGACGTCTGACGAAGGCGTATGTACATCTCCAAGGCGCCGGAAGTAAACAACAAACTATGAAATTTCAACAGATTACTCTCAAACGAACGTCGTTGGATTGACCCTGTAGTACGTTACCGCAGTGAAAATCTAGGACAATTGGAAGGATTTTCATATACTATTTCAAGGCAGGAAATTGGAATAGACATTGAGTTTGCCATCAATTGAAAGCTTTTTGCAAACTTGTACCGAGAAAGTGTTTAGAGGTGGCAAGGTTACAAGATGTTAGAATAACGTCAATTAGCAGATTATAATGACGCCAAATTGATCAATTTAAAGGGTCTAGGAAACGTACAGAGTACCCAAGGAACGCTGATAATGAATGAATCTTAAAAATGATCCCGAATCCATTCCCAACCCAGAAGCCAAGCAAGCCTGTTATTCCCGGAACACTTACCCGTTCGGTGATTTTATCGATCTCGTGCGACAGGAAGTTACAGTTCTGATCGAAGTGTTGATCCTTGAACTGACCCTTCCGTATCAGCTTGTTCGGTATCTTGCCCTTCAGATCCATGAACACCTTCAACATCTGATTGTTGGACTGGCCGCTGAACAGAATCTTGCCGGTGTACAGCTCGTAGATCGAGCAACCGGCCGACCACATATCAATACCGTAATCGTATGGTAGTCCGAGTATGATCTCTGGTGCACGGTAGAAACGCGAAACGAGATAGGGCGTAATCTCGTTATCGGTGATCGACGAAGCGGACCCGAAATCGCACAGCTTCAGCACGAGATTGTTTTCGTTCACGAGAATATTGTCCGGCTTGATGTCGGCATGCAGGATGCCGGTCTTTTTCAGCAGCTTCAGTGCCAGTAATAACTGCTGCGTATAGCTGCGCACTGCTTTGATGTGTAGACCGACATTTTTGCCATACTTTTTCAGTACCTCACGCAGATTCATTGACAGTGGCTCCAACACCATGCACAGATGCTGCAAGAAAGAGGGCGAAGGAAATTGAGAATTAACGCATTAACACATCATACGCGAGCGACTTCTTTTGCCATCGTACCTGTTTGTGAAAGAAGTGACGATACAAGCGTAAACAGTGATAGCGATCTGTGGGATCGGCATCGTTCAGTTTCTTCAGAATCTCCAGCTCCCGTAGTCCCGTTTTATGCCTAGACGAACAAATAAGCCAAATGAGTGAATGAACGACTTCCTCCAGCTTCAGCCAACGAATGGCCACGTTTACTGTACTTACATGATCTCGTTGTTCCGGATGATCTTCACTGCGACGAAAGCACTGCCACGGGCCTGATCGCGTGCCTTCACGACCGTACTGAACACACCCTGGCCGGTGTAGTTGGCGACCACGTACCGGTTGTCGAGCACCTCACCGATCCGGACACGATAGTAGCCTTCCGCGTCGTCCCAGTTGTCCGTGAGGGCCGGATTCTCGAGCGCCTGTCTGCTCCCGCCCACCACCGTGCCGGGTGAGTCGAAGTTGGAGTCGATGTCCTGTTCGGCAAACATGTCCCATTCGGGACGTTTAGCATTTTCCTTCGCAGTATGTTTCGGTTCCTTACTCTGCCTGTCCAGGTCTTTCGTTGCTTCGGGTTCTTTCAGCTTACGTTCTACCTGTTCCATCAGATCCTTCCGCTCGCTCGGTATCGGTGGGGTGAGCGATTGATCGGACCGGTCATCGTCCGAATGCTCAATTTCGATCGTCGCATCCTGACTGTTGCCAGGTGATTCATTCCGCGAGGCCGGTCCCGCACTGGCAGCACTAAGTTGCCGCAGTTCCGGTGGTTCCATCATCTCCGTTCCTGTGTTGCTATCTTCATTCACAGCACCCAGTTTCTGAAAAGAGTCCGAATTCCATAAGCGGGAAAGGTGCGTTAGCAGGTCACTTGACTTACGGCATAACAACGGCACTGGCACAACGTACCTTAAGCAACGCTTCCCGCTCCTTACGACGCTTCTCAATGATCTTCTCCTCGTCTTCCTCATCATCAATATCGATGTCCGCGATTTCACTGTCGCTGCTAGATTCCTTGTGCTGCTTAAGACCCTCGCTGAGCGAATCCTTAAACCGATCGTCTTCCGCCTTACGATTGGCCTTACCTCCAGCACGACCATCACCACGTCCGTCGCGACCGTTCCGCTGCCAACCGCGATTATTACGATCGCGATCCCTCACATCCCAACCACGATCACGGTCCCGTTCGCGATCGAACCGACCCGCACCTCCGCGCACCTCACGATCACGGCTGCGACCTCGCTGGAAACGATCGCGTCCTGCCAACCCACCGGGACCACCGGGACCACCGCGACCACGATCACGATCACGCGGAGAATAGGCTCTTCTGTCTCGAAACCGCTCCACCGAACGATCCCGTGGATCCCGTTGTCGAGCTCTCGCCCGTTCCCTATCTCGATCACGTTCACGTTCGCGAGCCTTCTCTCGTTCGAACCTTTCCTCAGCCATGCGGCGCTTGTAGTTGTCCTCCTCCCGATTACGCCGCTCATCCCTGGCACGCTCACGATCGCGATCCCGTTCACGTTCGGCGTGTTTCGCACGATCCTGTTGCTCTTTCGTCCGCTTGTCGGAATCGTTTAAGCTTCTACCGGTGCCGCCGCTTGCAGATTGGTCATGCTTAGTGCCTCGGGAGGCACGGTTCGTGCTACCAGCCGACGCTTTCCGAGACGGTTGATCCGCATCGTCCGGTGTCGAGTCTCCGTCGATTATCGTTATAACGCCATCAGCTTGACCATCGACCTTGGCCTTCTTGGCCGGCACCGAACGTGAGGATCTGTTGCGACCCTCGGGTTCTTCCTCATCACTCGCATACTCACCCAACCGTGCCTGGAGCAGTGCCTTCTGGCGCATCAGCTCCTCTAGATTGAGCTCATCGTCTTCGATCACTGCTACGTCCGGACTGGGTGCATCTTCCACCGCGGTGCCCTCGCTTTCGCTCTCCACGGATACGACGTCCTCTTTACGCTTCTCGAGCTCCTGTGTCAGCAGATGCACCAGTTTGTCCGGATCCGTCGATATGTGTCCCTTGCGCTTCTCAACCACCACCGTCCTCACGCTGCCGTTGTTGTTCTTCGACCGCATCCGTTCCCTCTCGCGACCCACATCGGAATTCTCCTCCGTCTCGCCATCGCTTACCGAAGGGCTACGGCGTTTCGACGATGCTGGATCGGTGGCAGCCGGTTTGCGCCCTTCGACCACTTTTGCACCGTTCCGCGGCAGTTCCACCACATCCGACGCACTATCGTCCTCGGCGTCATCTTCATCGCGATGCTTCCGCTTGTGTTTTTTGTGCTTTTTGCTTTTGTACAGCTTCTCCGCCTTGTCTGTCTTGGAGGATTTCTTGTGGCGCTTGTGTTTTTTGTGTTTGCGCGAGCTGCTACCGTGTTTGCTTGGATCGCTCCTGCTGGTCAGGGGGCTTTTTTGCTGCTCGTCCTCCGCCGTTCCGCTGTCATCCGAAGCGATTTGACTGAAAGCGAGGAAGGTGAAAATTAATCTCCCCCGGTCGCTTCCGGACGCCGAGCGCACAACTTACATCACTTCCCGAGTAGTCATCCTTGCACGATTCGATTCAGCCACAAAACTAAGCCACAAGGTCAGATTTTTGATGAAAACTTTGCGAGCAAACTTTCCGTGGATCTGAGCGCAATTTCCACAGTTTTCCACTTTCTTGGTACTTTTCCAATGCGAATGGCTGCGGCAGTTGCTAATGATGCTAATTAGCTCTGAAATCGCGCGAAATTATAGCAAAATGATCAGAATTTCGCTTTTTTCCTTGGATTTTTACCTCAAATCGCTAACCTCACACCGCGAACCAAAACAACGACGAAAGCGAGCGAAATTGCAAAGTGCCAGCGAAAATTGTGAGCGAAATTGAAAATGCGAGCGAACAGTGCGAGCGAATTTTCGCCGCAGAATTTTCTCGTTACTCGGAATTTTTACTCGTTAAAACTGGATTAAATCTGAAGCCACTTGTATTTGTGAGTCGAATTCGGCTCGCTTTTTCAATATTTTCCGTTTTAATTAGCCGCCCCCAAGCAATTTTCGTTTTTCTGCGTACCGACCAAGGTGTTTACACAAAGGTGGGCCATTTTCCGCTGCCATTTTGAATTTGTGTTTTGACAGTAGGGGGTAGAGTCGAGAAGTGCTGCCAGCAGCGCGGGGCTATATTCAGGTGCCTATTCCCGTCAGGCTTTACTTGACGCCTCAGGCGCAAGCAAGGTACTTTAAAAAGACAGGTAGCTTCTTAACCGCTTTGACAGGTCACCATTTTCAATTTGTTTGACATTCATAGCAGGGCGCTTTTGATCAACAAAACCACGTGAGTTTCAAGAAGAAGAAGAAGAAGATGTGGGCAAGTTTGGTGGTTTTATCAGGGAAAGTACCTGATTTCACTCTTTTTCGAATGTTTAAATGATTCATCTCTCTATTTAAGATCATTCGAGCGACCGAGTTGTGTTTTACAGCGAGTGAGCACGGTCCAGGAACGCTAGCTAGCTTTTGTTCTAGGCCGGGTGGCAAGACCTACGGACCGATACCATATTGAAACACTAGGAAGAATTTTGAGAATATTTGCATAAACTTCAACTTTCGTGCCACTTTTCGTGAATTTGAACTGTCGTAATACCACAGAAAAGCGAAAACAGCTCCGAAAAGAGCGTTCCCGAAGTAAACATCCCACCATCCCGTGAATGTCAAACTCTGAATTTTTTTCTAAAATACGATCGAGGATTTGTTCTGGATAAAGCTACCTGTCTTTTTAAAGTACCTTGGGCGCAAGGTACTTTAAAAAGACAGGTAGCATCTTAACCGCTTTGACAGGTCACCATTTTCAATTTGTTTGACATTCATAGCAGGGCGCTTTTTATCAACAAAACCACGTGAGTTTCAAGAAGAAGAAGAAGAAGATATGTACAAGTTTGGTGGTTTTATCAAGGAAAGTACCTGATTTCACTCTTTTTCGGATGTTGAAATGATTCATCTCTCTATTTAAGATCATTCGAGCGACCGAGTTGTGTTTTACAGCGAGTGAGCACGGTCCAGGAACGCTAGCAAGCTCTTGTTCTAGGCCGGGTGGCAAGACCTACGGACCGATAGCATATTGAAACTATTGAAAGAATTTTGGGAATATTTGCATAAACTTCAACTTTCGTGCCACTTTTCGTGAATTTGAACTGTCGTAATACCACAGAAAAGCGAAAACAGCTCCGAAAAGAGCGTTCCCGAAGTAAACATCCCACCATCCCGTGAATGTCAAACACTGAAGTTTTTTCTAAAATAAAATCGGGGATTTGTTCTGGATAAAGCTACCTGTCTTTTTAAAGTACCTTGCTCAGGCGTCAATTTTTTTGTTCACGGGGAATTGTCCAGTTCTCGGGGCGACCGGGTTGACCGGAGGGCACTGAAGCAAGGTACTTTAAAAAGACAGGTAGCTTTATCCAGAACAAATCCCCGATCGTATTTTAGAAAAAACTTCAGAGTTTGACATTCACGGGATGGTGGGATGTTTACTTCGGGAACGCTCTTTTCGGAGCTGTTTTCGCTTTTTTGTGGTATTACGACAGTTAAAATTCACGAAAAGTGGCACGAAAGTTGAAGTTTATGCAAATATTCCCAAAATTCTTTCAATAGTTTCAATATGGTATCGGTCCGTAGGTCTTGCCACCCGGCCTAGAACAAGAGCTAGCTAGCGTTCCTGGACCGTGCTCACTCGCTGTAAAACATAACTCGGTTGCTTGATTGATCTTAAATAGAGAGATGAATCATTTCAACATCCGAAAAAGAGTGAAATCAGGTACTTTCCTTGATAAAACCACCAAACTTGTACATATCTTCTTCTTCTTCTTCTTGAAACTCACGTGGTTTTGTTTATAAAAGCGCCCTCCTATGAATGTCAAACAAATTCAAAATGGTGACCTGTCAAAGCGGTTAAGATGCTACCTGTCTTTTTAAAGTACCTTGCACTGAAGTCAGTTTTTGAAAAGTCGAGTTAGGAACCAAAAAATCGAGTTAGGAACCAAAAAATCGAGTTAGGTACCAAAAAGTCGAGTTAGGAACCAAAAAATCGAGTTAGGTACCAAAAAGTCGAGTTCAAAACTCCGACACCTCTATAATAACGTCTATAATTTTGCGAGAGTATCCCTACGAAGCACATGTGCTGCAATACACAACGAAACTCGGTGTTGGATTATCTCGTTTATAAAATTCAACTTTCTTTCGCTAGATATTGAGTTTTTCGCCAGGTAGCATCAGCCACATGCTGCTGATAGTCGCGAGAATAGAAAGTAAGCGAAGTGGATAACTGCGATGAGGCCCGAAGAAAACCTACCCTGATGAGCGCCTCAATTGAATTAAAACATTTAGCCTTGAAAAGTACGGGCGCTGTGCAATTCAATCGATAGCTCATCATTCCGCTTTGGCCTGGTTAAAAAATCATTCCAGCTCAACTATCACCCCCTTTGCTTAATTTTGATAATGTTAACCGAACGGAAACCACGAAGAGGCGTTTGAATTATTTTTGGAATCGCATTATTCCTAACTCTCCCTGTTGGTAGGCTCTTTAAGATGGCTCTGAGCTTCAGCAGTGAAATTCCCCAAAGCAATAATGAATACATTTTCTGCGCTGTCAATTATGATGGAGAACACTGGAAGTTGATCGAGCCGCTAGCAACACCTACCAAAAAGGCGGCTCGGGCGTACGATTTACCAAACGCGTTCGGGGTATGGCTCTGTTGTTTGCTGCTGCTGCTGAACCAACAAATATGTAAAAAGGCTGATCTCCGGCAGAAACCTGCATGGTAAGTTAACATAAATATATGGGTTGTGCCTTATGCACAATTTGCTGCATGATTAATGAATTAAAGTGAAATTAAAGACAGATCCAATTACACCACCAAGTAACAAGGGACGTTGCGGTGCCGGGCCTGGTGTACAGTAACAGCGCTGATCAATTAGGATGCCGCCTTTAAATTTAGCGCAATGCTTCATATCAGACTTCCCTTCTAATCTGGTATTACCGGGAACATCATTTACAACCACATAGGTCATGGTGCTGCCAGAAGCTATCGGAATGTGCACCACGATATCTACGATAGGAACATAAAACAACGGAACCCATTGAAATCCGGATTCGTCGTTAAATGGCTGATGCAGAAATAATTATCGTACTTTATTATTTTTAGCCTCCGTTTGCTTCTGGGAAAAAAACACTCCAACCAAAAATTAACATAAATTATAGCGAGCGTTCCAAGTAGCGCGACGTCACATGGACGATTTCCTTGTAGGAAGGCAGGGAGATCAGCGAGGAGTTTGAACATAATTATCTATTTCCAACTGTACGCCGTCCACTCGATGGTGACACAGGCAATAGCTTTTCGCTAATTTATTTATATGCATTATATGATTGGTATGAACCTGCCTCCGTACAGTCCACAGACGACCAGTTCCTTCCGTGGAAAGAGTCTCGCTGCTTTCGCTGGTGGGTATTTGATCACTCGTCCAGCTAATTATCTGACTCAATTAACTACCATCTTCAGCAGCATCTCGCAGACAGCAACCACCCCAATCGTCAGCAAAACCATGGCTAATCCTCGCGGCGGTTAGTCGATTGCGAGTGGACTCGTACCCTCCCGAGCAGAACCGCAAGAAGATGGATACAAAACTCGACTAAAATAACAGGCGGTGGGGTGCGATTGGGGTGCGATCACAAACCGTTGAGACCATGTGCGCCCCCATCTAGAGGGTGGCTTGGGTATTGTTGTTCCATTAAAAAGTTACGTGAATTGATAGCACCACCGGTGTCGCGGCGAACCGGAGCAGCAGCCGAGTCGTGGTAGAGTCTGTTCGGAACGGCCAACCGCCCGGTACTGGCCCGTGTGGGCCGAAAGTAAACAAACATCCGACGGAAAGCATGGCATTCCATTCGTTACTTTTTCTCTTTTGCTCTCTCACACTCTCTTTCTCTCTGCGCTGTACCTCCTGTTGGCGGTTGTTTCTGTTATTTCCTCCTCGACGGAATGGACGGCGGTGAACTGCGTGTGGCCATCGGCATACTTTTTTTTTATTGTTTTCGCTTCAAGATCCACACCCTCAGAAGCTGCTTTGTGGAGGGGGGAGGGGTCCGTCACGTTCGTTAAGATTCGTTAAGTTTTTTCTTGACCACACACACGCACACACACGCACACATGCACAAACACGCTCGCCTCGCTTTCTCTTGCGCTCTCTTCCTCGCTCTCTTCGACGAACGGAAAACAGATGTTGGCCCGAGCAACACCGTGCCGAGCGTCCTCGTGCCATCCGATGGAGGCGCCTGGTAGCCGATGGAGGCGCATGCTTTCGCATCGATTCGCGCCTAGGGCCAAACCAGCGGGAAAGCTAAAACCCCGCTCACGGTTACAGATTTCATTCAGTCTTTCGAAGCAGGTTGAAGTGAATGGTCGAGCGTGTGTACTGTGCCACGTTCCTCAAATCAACAACAAGTACGACTACGACGACGATTACGATTTTGTGACGACGACGACGAGAACGACGCCGGCGAGCTGTGTGTCCACCGGAGACCGGAGCGAAGAGGTGCCGAGTGTTAATGTTGGCCACATGGCCACCGGGACCCATGCCGTGGCAGTGACAGTGAGCAAAAACGCAAAAGTTAAGGTTCAGTGGCGCTAGAGTGTTTGCGGCTTCATTCCGGTAAAACCGCCATCCGTGGCACTTCCCGGAACACGGGGATTGTTGTTGTGCCCATCCCACCCCCTGTCCTAGTGACCGACCGAGTCGAGTAATAAATTAGTCCCCAAAATGGATTGCTCCCGGGCGGTATTACCCTGTGCCATCCAGTAGTGTGTGTGTATGTGTGTTCATGCAGCGTAATCTGGCTGGTGCTGGTGCAGCTTCTGCTGTTGTTCTTGCTGCTATTGTTGCTGCTGCTGCTGGCTAGCGTGTTGAACGTGGTGACCACAATGTTGTGATTTGGCCAAAGTGGTACGCGCTCGTGGTTTGATAATATCCGATGCTCACGACTACATTGTTCGCTCGCGAATTGTTCATCATCATCATCATCATCGTCGTCGTCGCGGCCACCGTGGCCTAACATAACAAAGTGCGGCATATTTAGGGAAATTATTATCATTCCGCTGGTGCGTGGTGCTGTTGCTGCTGCTGCTGCTGCTGGTGGTGGTGGTGGTGGTTATGGTGGCCGTTGCATGCCGCCCATAATATCGGCCGCGAATCGGTATTCCATCGGTGATCCGCTGTGTGTGTGTGTGTGTGTGTCTTTGTGTCTGTGAGTAGGAAGTAAAAAGGTAGGTAGAGCTTGGGTATGTGGCTCAAGGAAGCAGACGAAGCGATTACATGCATAGTTTTCCATAATTTGCCATATCACTTGTGTTTGTGTGTGTATGTGCATGGAGCAAGAGTTCCAGGAAAATCGGGAACAGCAAGCAACCCAGGGAGTGAGAAACGAATCGCGAAGGAGAAAGGTAGCGTTGGTGTTGACAAGAGAGAGAGAGAGAGAGAGAGAGAGAGAGAGAGAGAGAGAGAGAGAGAGAGAGAAAGAGAGAGAGAGAAATTCAGGGCGCTCGTACGTAGCTTGCTACTTTCATGCTGTCAGGCGGAAAAGTGCCGCCCAAGGAGTGGTGCAGTGGTTGAAAGTCGAAGCTCATCATTATGCTCTGCTGACGATGGAAGATTGCATCCGCAGGCGGTGATGCGATTCAAGAGTTGGTAGGAGGGGTGGTCGAGGTGCATCATGAGCATCGCTTGCGGCAGGCGCACGTACATTCATACGTCCGTGTCGGCGGCATGCTTACCTCATGTGCTCACTCACAATGTTGATCGCGGTTGGTCGCGCAGCCATGAAGTGGAGGGGGGGAGTGCATTATTGCTGATGTTTGCTGCATAGCTTCATTGGCCCGGCCGGTTCTGCAGGGTAGTCATTGTTCCGTTGTTTTTTTATCCTTTCTTTTTGCCACCACAAATCCTTCCGGCGCCTGCAACATCTAAGACCAAGAAGCCGGTCAAGGATTTATCACACCGATTCGCCGTATGGCCGCTACTACTTAGATCTCCACGAGTCAACAATCAGTGGAGTCGTTTAATTATTGACCGCGTGCGAGCGCAAGTGCATCACCGTGTGGTGTGTGCTTGCGTGAGTGTTATTAGAATGTGCGAACTTACCGGACACTTATAAAGCGGTCTCCGTTGGTCGGACATTAATTACTTTTATGTTTTCGCGATGGATTTTTTGTTTTTTTATAAATTCATTTCAGTTGAGATTGACTAGATTGACTTAAGATCAACTAATCTCTCAGTTGATATCAATTTGAAGGTTTTTTAACCTCAAGGTTCCACTTACCTTCTCTCTTGTTCTGGGTGCTTTGCAAGATGCAGCTGTATTATATTTTTCCGTTCACATATAATGCCGTCCTTATTTAATATTCCGTTTCATGGCACGTGCAAAAATTGCGCCTCATACAATGAAGTCTCCCAGGAAGTTCGTACATTTTAATTCTTTGCTAATGCTGCTGCTATTGCAGTTGCTATTAATGCATGAGTCCATGAGCGATGTCCTTACGTGTCGGAACTAATAGCTTTCACACCAGCTGACCATCGATGGATTGGCGAGAGCGTTGGACCATACACATTAAAAATTCAACCCAGCACGAGCGTTTGATTGATGAAACGAGCAACACTCATCTCCGGGCAAATGTTGTAAAAACTTGTAAAACAAAACAAATAACCGTAAATTCACTCTTCACGAGTAGTGTGGTGCCAGATGTAAAACAACAACAGGAAACAGCGAGTTAAACAGTCGGCATGTCTACTTGCTAACAACGGTCCTGACAACCGGGTATTCACGCAGTACACCGTGAGCTAAGTAGCCTGTTAAGCCTTTCTGTCTGGCTACCGCACCCTAGCTACGACAACCGGTTGAGTTCACTTTAAGCCCTCCGGTGCGGTGTGGACCCTGTCAGCATCTGAGCGACACGTGTACCGGGCAGCGCATTATGTGATGTAGTACTGTATGTTTAAACACGACAAAGGCAAAAAAAAAGGATAAAGGAATTGCGAGGCTACATGTATTTGCTCATGCTGTACTGGGCTTTCCGTACCAAGCACAGCAACAAACATTGACTCACTCAACATAAGCACCGCGGCGGAGCAGCAGAAACCGAGTGTAATCTGCCAGCATGCCGTTGCTTTCGGGGCACACGGGTCTGCATCGCCAGACCGTTCACCAGACGCGTAGGTAATTAAAATAAATTTCAAGAAAAACAAACAGGTCAGCGAGCACACAAAGCCGGTAGCATAATGCTTAGCTCTGCCCCGGGGGGGGGGGGGGGGGGAGGGGTCTCCATCCATTTTGCGCGATGGAAAGATAAAACCTGCCAGTTAGTGAATAATATGCCCAGTCTGCGGTAGGCAATTTGAGTAAAACCCGGACCGTACTCGTGTGCATTCCGAGTTGAAACAATGATTATTAGTCACCTCACTCTGCGCCAGCCAGGCCGGCGTAATGGGTCATTTTGTGGCTGATTAGAGAGAACGGCCGGTGGTCATTAAACTGTCCACTGGATCCGGATTGTTAAATGTCGATAAAACCGACCGTTGATTGAGTGACAGTGAAAAGCTGCATCGCTGCAATTAATTCTATTTATCATTGCCTCAACAGCCCCCCCAAAACCCCTGCCCTGCTGCCGTGGAGTGTGTTTTTAACATTTTAATTAATGCCAGCGTAATTCTCCAAGTGTTAAATCGCTACCGGCAAGGTGCCACGGTGCCGTACGTTTGATGTGTGCCGGCACTTTTCTGAAGCACCCCATTCAACGTCCGAGATAGAGAGAGAGAGAGAGAGAGAAAGAGAGAGTGTGTCCTTCAGCCGCTTCCTAAGTACCTTGAAACGTTTCATTACCTTCAACGCCGGGCAATCGACAGCGCATGTAACGGCTTCCCATTTCATGGCTGGCATTTGGCTCCTAGCAGCTTTCCCAATCCCATCCCGCTTCGCTATCTCGCCGCTGGTGTGCGTGTTTCAATTTTATTAACACAAACATCATGTCCCGGCGGTGCGAGCATACATTCGACGGCAAATCCGTCGCCATCGCCAACAGACCTGCGACCGCTTTATGATAGGCCGCATTTTCATTTCCTTTCACTCCCGCCTCCTCGCTTTCTAATGGTTTTGGGGAAAGGCGCGTGTGAAATGTGAGTTTCAGGTGATGCGATGAGATGCGCACGTGGCTTTGGTGCGGCCCAAATTGAAACGAAAATATCTTTCGCACCGTATCGACGGTAGATCTGGTGGTGGTGGTGTGCTGCAATCGATACGTTCACGTCTGTCTACCTTCGAAACCGTCACGAGTCGCAGCTTATGCTCTTCCTGATGCTGATCCTCTGTCCGATGCCTGTGGTCCGTCTTTATCCCGAATCGAATCGATATGACGTGCTGGATAGAAGCCTTGCAGCTACCGGAAGCTACTGCAACCGTTTAGCCGTGGCCACACGGGGCGAAAACCCTAGCGCAAACGAAAAAATTAATGCCAAAACGGTTTCGCTTAACCCTTACACGCTGTCAAACTTTTATACGTCCGCGGACTTTTTCGCTGAACCCTTGACGCTATCGAACGCTTTATTTACGAAAATGTAGGTTCTTTTCGTATTGTTTTTGCATTTTTAATATAAATATAGCAGCAACAGCAACAAAATCGTTAAAAACTGCAAAATTTATTCGGAAATCAACTTCAGCGGCCAAAACACAGATGAAAACAATACGTTTGACATTTCGGCATAAATTTTCGGGTTTTTACCCCTGCCACACGAAGCGAAAACATTTTGGCATTAATGTGCAAATTTGCGCGCAAATTTTCGCCCCGTGTGGCCACGGCTTTTGAGTGACGTACTTTTGGTGTTACACCAGCATGTGAATGAGGTTTGCTGACCGGACAGGCCAGCTCGCAGAATGGGAGGGTCTGCAATCTGAAAACAGCACCCAGCGAACACAGCCGTTACTAGTGTGTGTCTGATGCTTACTGTTCGACACCTCGCCAGCACAAGACACTTCCGAGCAGGGTCCTTACGGCAACGGAAACCTGTTGGCAACAAGCAAGCAAGCAACCAAGCAACAGTATTGTGTATTGTGATTGTTCGGTATGTCACCGGTTCTCAAATGCAACCCACAAAGAGCTTTACTTCCTGCTGTTCTGTTGGAATCTTTTGCCTCTCCGAAATGGTGACCAAGGGTCCAATTATTTTCAGATTGTGCTGTGTGCTTGAATTTTCTAATAATTGGCATTTGATGCAACATATGGTGTACAATGGCATCCCTGCTCAACCTTATGCACCTTTTGTGGGCATACAATCGAAGGGCAGGTTCGGAGTAATGAAGGTTGCGGTCAGAGGTACTCAAACAGTAGTGTGCTGCTGATAACACTGGTGTGTGGTTGTGAAAACTAATTTATTCTAAATTCATTACATTAAACGAAGACGACGACGATGAGGACGACCACGACGAGGACGACGAACTCACCACATCAAGAGGCCCAGGTATTTGAAAAGTTATGCAGGTGTTTTGGTCGTCATGCTGCTTCGAATGCGATGCATATGAGAAGGCTTCTAGTATGTGTGTGTGTGTGTGTGTGTGGGTCTCTGAAGTACCTGAAAGAGGATCATTGTCACGAGGACCTTCATACGAGCCAGCCTTCGCTTTGGAAGGTTGAGTATGAGGTTGTCCAGCGGAATGGCCACTCTACTTGTGAACCGAAACCACTCAGCCGGTTTGGCAGTTATCGAGTTTCTTCGTTTGGCTTTTGGCAACCGCCACCTCGGACCACGAAATGCTGACCAGCGAACGAGCCCGAAGATGCCTGGGGCGCTCATAAAGCGCCTCACATGATGGCGCAATGACCGCGGTGTCTGCGTGTGTGTGTGTGTGTCGTCGACGCCACCGTGACAGCACATATCAGTTGTCGGCCATAGATGGGTGGCCACTGCCCTAAGTGAACGTTCAATCACGGGACCTGCCCACCTGCGGACAGCTCGCCACACACACACACACACACACACGCACACACGCACACATACATAACCACACGACCTACGCAATCATACCCGCCGGCGAGAACCGCCACCTACACGTTTCGCCCATTACGGCCGGAGGGGAAGGTGTACGGTGGCTGAAACCGACCATTCATTCCTCCAGCTGAGCGTGAAAAATGGAAAATCTCCTTCATTTTCCGGTGCGAGAGCATTAAGCGGAAGCCCATACATGTCCCGGATATTGACTTTTGGTGGTCGGTCGGTATCCCTTTGTCAATGCGGTGAAAGCGCTTAAAGAGTGATTCGGGCGAGTCACACACACACAGACACACACGCACTCGGGCACACATGAAGAGGAGGATTCATCGGTATCCTCACGGGGCGTAAACCTCAGGGGAGAGAGCAGTTCGATGGCGCCATGCCCAATCCCTTCCAGATCAGTTTGCTTGATCGGCTTTCGCCATTTTCTGGTACACGCCACTTGCCTGCCACGTCATATGTCACTGGTCTCGCAACCAGTGGCACGGCCAATCGTCATGGGTGAGGTGACGCCATCATGTTTGCGATCCATTGTATTGGGCACAAGAAGTTTATTTTTCTCCCACTGTCTCCCCCACCCGTCGCTAATCCTGTCGCTATTCGAGCGCGAAGGTCGATCGATCGAACGTGATAAGCTTTAGCTCTTCTCAATACCATTAGTCTCAACAATGCAATCATGCCCCCCTCAGGCCGGGATGAGATGTGGAGAGCAAAAAGCGAATACCGGAAAGTAAACCCCCCACCCGCACGAGTGAAGAATCGAAACAGGCAGAATAAACGATGACGACGACTTAAGTAAACAATGCCGCAGCCCACTTTGATCCATCGAGACGAGACGATTCGAACGATTTTTCGTCCGTCGAGATGCGAACCTAGCGAACGCGAGCGTTCAAGTTTGCAGCTTAAAATGGCCGATCTGCAAAGCGCGCGCACCTCCAGCGGTAAACGGAGCGGCACCTCCGTACACCTAAGCACCGGAATCCATTTGCATCTATCAGCAGCAACCATTCGGCGAAGCCGGGCGCGCTTAAAGCCTACACCATGTTTCCGGCAATCGAGTTGGCGGTTGCTGTTGGAGTTCAAGAATGGTAAGCCCAGGCAGGCCCAGGTCCACGGGCACAAACTTAAATTGCTCCTTTCCGGGCCGAGGACAAGAATGCCAAAATCTAATTATTCAATTTTCCTTCTTCGATCCCCTTCGCTGTTGGTGCCATCGCTCTGGTCCGCAGGTCTTAGTGTCCCGGTGCCGGCCGTTGTCTTGGGTACATACTATTCCGGTCCCTTACGGTAGGCTGCAGTACAGATGGAACTCGTGTAACTCGCGTTGTGTTTGACTTGTAGCGCCAAAGCCGTGTAACGAATTATGAGTTAAAGTCGCGGCACGGGCGCGCGATTCTTGACCTAGAGAGCGGAGACCGACCGATATCGGCCATTTAAGCAGCTTTTCGACAATAAGATAAGATCAAGAGCCAAGAGCCGATTGCCATTGGCCCGTAAAAAGGGAGGCTGGCGAACCGGCCATGCTTGGGACAACTTCAAAGTGCCAAGGATTAGCATCACTTGACGACGACGTCGCCGCCACCGCCGCCACCGCGGTGTCGCACCGCCTCAGATCAGATGTTTAATTGCTTGATGAAATTTGTCTCGCACTTCGAGTCTCTCTGCTCTTCCCCCTCCCACCCACCATTGCTCGGTATTCTCGGGATGCAAAAATCCAATTTCTCTTGACCCAAAGTTCATTTGTTTCGGTCAGCATCGCCAAACCGGTCACCGGTCGCCGGTTGCCGGTTCCGTTTTTGTGTTTCACCGGACCCACCCGCCATCCCCCATCCGTACATGCCGGACCGTAGACCAAATATGCACAGTGAAAGTTTTTTCATTATTCATGCACAACATCCTGGCGGCAGGGCGGAAGACGATGACGACAAGGACGATGGCAAACGAACGATGAGCGCCAACGCACCAAACCGTACAGCATCCGTCACGTTTTCGGGCACAAGTGACTCATTCCGGTGTTTGACGGATGAGAAATAAATCCCGTAGGCCGGCGAAGGCAGTCATTTCGCATTATCGCCACGGAGTGCGATCTCACACTCCCGCAGGCCCGATCCCGGCCGGCAGATCGGCGCCACTGACGCCTTGTCAACCGATCATTAGCCATCTCGCCAGCGCCCCGCCCCGATCCGATTAGCTGTCGGCGAAGGAGCGTGATTTCGCAAAGGCGACCGCCAAGAAGTAGCAGAAGACAGGAGATTGATGTCGAGTGGGTAGGAGAGAAGGGGAGGGAGGTGCAAACAAATGGAAAGCGATATTTAATGCCAACACGCCAGCAATTGGTTTTTGTGCCATTCGTGGCTCCGGGGCAAGACCGACCGATGAAAGATGTTGTTATTTGATTTGATAAGCAACAGCGCCCGTGATACCGAAATGATTCCTGTCCGTTGCGATCGAAACGTTGTTGTGTTTGTGTGTTTGTTTCTGTGTGTGCGATTAACGGTGAATGAAAATGAAACAATAAATTGTCCCTCACCCTCCTCCTTCTTCAACTTCAATTACAAGCAACAAACGAAGCAAATGGAGTGAAATGCTTATCAAGGTGGGAAAAGCAGTGGAGGCCACAGTGCAGTGGGCTGGACAAAAGTAAAATATTCCAATCTTGTCCGGGGAGCATAAATCGATTCCGTGGCCCCGGTTGGACCCCTGGCCCATTGAGGCACGTTTCATCTATCATTACTCATCATCATCATCGTCATCATGGTCGCCATCAACCATGGGTTCTGCCATGGGTTGTTTGGTAAAAAGTTGTCCTTTCTCTCTAGTTTATTCAATTCTTAATGAGAAGAAACAGCCCCTAAACAGGTCTGTGCGTGCGTTCATTCGTTCGTTTCGGCATCGCAATGTCACGCGCACCTGTCCACTTGGTCGACCCCTGGCCAACTCCGGCTCTAACCGCTTCTTGCAAACGATTACCGGACCGGATGGTCGATGGCCCACCCTCCCCGTAACCATCGTTGTATAAATCCGTTCTCGACAATAAACAACATTAAAGCAGTAGCAGCAAAGTGATTTCGGGCCCCACTCTACCTTCTTCTGACGATCGCCATGAAGCATGTGGGCGCAAAGAATCAATGAGCGCCGTTTGAGCAACAGAAGTCCACCCTCCATTCCGAATTTCGATGATTGAACCCTTTGAGTCGGTGCACTCGAATCGGAAACGGGCCCGGTGCTAAACGGAAACACACGGTTAGCGTTCGTGTATTCAACTCAAGAAGCAAACTCTCCCCGGCGTGTGCCGCTTTGTGCCGAAAGGGCTTCGTGTTTGGCCATCATTATTATGCTGCGCGGATGGTGTCCTTTCTTTTCTTTTGTGTGTGTGTTTTTTTTACATTTTATGGCCTTTTGATGATTGCTTTGCACACCGGAATCGATCGGTAAAACGCGGAGCGGATAGCAGGATGGTATGTGAGTGGAGTACAAACGGATGCCATTTCCCATGCATGCAGCAACAGGATCAACCAGAAAATCAACCATAAAAAGGGAGGTGAAGGGCGATATGATGGAGTACGCGAAACTATTTGCTAAAACCGGACCGTTATTTCTCTCTTTCTCTATCGTTGCTGATGCTCTCTGTGTTGGGAAACGCTCGATCGCACTTCGAGGGTGCACGAAGCGACCGCCAACGGTGCCCTTTCGTTTTCCCATAAATGGAAAACGGATTTTCCGTTGAATATGGATCATCTCTACAATGTTCGCGGTGGACTGGTTGGTGCGCTTGGTTGTTGTGCTATTGTACCGCTCTCGAAAGAAGCAAACAAACACATTCCAAAATCGATAACCAGCTTTCAGTGTGTTCAGGAAATCGCTAATGGAGGGCGGGGAGTTTAATCTCGTTTTTTTGTTTTACAAAAATCCCACTTTTTTCCGGATGTGCGGCAGGATCTGGACCATTTCGATCGATTTCGGTTGTGTGTGTGTGGCATGGAGACCGTCGGTCGGAATTTAATAATTAAACTAATTTTATTGGTTTCATCAAATTCGAACCCAATTGCGACTTGCGCTGCTATGAATCCCGTGGGCCATGCTCGGCACTCTCGAACTAATAATGACCTAAATGAAGGAGAATTCCTCGAAAAGGGTAGATTTGATGTCAGGAATGAATAGCGAGTATTGGATCGCCCATGATCGAACTAATTAAGCTGCTAACTGCAGCTCCCTGTGTACGATGGTATCCTTTGGGTAAAAATTTGCTCCATTGGATCGCGGGAATAACCGGTTCTCAACGATACGGATGCTTTTACGGGATTTACCATGAAGCTACTAGCTTGCTTGCAGCAACAATAGACTGATATCTCCGCGCAAAAAGCTCACACGGCCTTACTAAGAGTCTGAATCTTTCGATAAAGGCATATTTCAAAAATAAATTTTAATTATCGCAATAAATGCGAACACACAGAAAACATTTTCATAAATACTTTGTCAACTAATAAGAAGTTTGGATTTAGTTAGAAAGTTAGATATGACCAAACAGAACCGGCAATCCGTATGATAATTTATTTTTTTCTTGCAGTTCTCTTCTCTTTTGCCCCCACAGTTGACTACAAATTTAAACAAAAAACTTACTATACTAACATACCTTAAACATACCGCTTGCCCGTTCTTATAAATGTTAAAAAAAATACTTACATAACGCAATAGCTAGAGATTGGTCAACGATCGAGTTCATTTCTTACGCCATCTCTAAACCATCTATTTCCGCTTCATGGAATCATTTAAACGAATATTCGAAAAAGCAGAAACATGACGGGCGCGCCGAACGGGAATGTAAGTGCTAAGAAAAGGAATTTGATCGGCGTGCCAACTCGCTATTACTTACCCTAATGAAAGTGGCACTATTTGAATGAATTGGGCCATGATTTACGGGATGCAGTACTCGTCTCCAAAGGCCAATGCCAAGCTGGAGTGTGGCCGTACACGTCCGCGGCATGTGCTGGTCATTCCTAGGACGCGAGAAGGGGGCAGCTAGAAGCAATTCAACGAATTCTACCTTCACATGATCAATGACGCTAGGTGTGAGTAAGAATAGAACATTTGAGACGATAGCAAATTCAGAAAAATGTATTTCAACCTCTGAAGCACAGCGGGACAGCTACAGGACGGTCAAGAACGGCCAATCTCATGCCACTGGGCACGGGTCGCTCGGACTGGGATGACTAATTTATCAAGGAAGGGCTAAGGTTCGTTTAAATATTCATCATTGTCGCAGGTGAGCCACCACCGAACATGTGTGTGCGTCTCCATATTCAGGATTCGGCGACCGGCATCAGACCGGAACCGGGGCAGATTCATAATGACAGATTCTCATTTTTCCCTCGAACCGGGAACGGCGAATCCTTTAGGGCAGTGAGTGAGCAGATTGAGCAGCACGCAGAACGTCCTGGCAAATGGGACGAGTCCATCTTGGGGCAGAGTTTTCCCTTTTCTTTTCATCGGCAAAGGGATGCTGATGGAGCGTTCGTTAATGCGACCAAACACACATGCTTCTACGGTCACGGCCTCAGACACATAAGCACATACACATACACAGACACATTGTGTAATAAAGTTTGCCTGCTGATCCCTTCGACAAATAAGAGCAGGCACACGAAATCAAGTAACTAAATCAAGGCAGCTAACATAATCGTGTCGACTGATTAGGAGAGCTGATGGAAGGGTACCTGAACTGCTTCCCCCTTGACTTCTTCTTCTTCTTCTTCTGTTCATCTACCCATCTCGTCCCTCGTCCACCACACAATACCCGGAAAGGAGCTGGCCAAAAAGGACACACCATCGTGTTGGTGGTGGTGCTACCAGTATTCGATTAAATTACGTTAATGGGTAAAGGTACACTCTTTCGCACTGCTCTGGTGGCAAATCTCGTTAGTTGCGTTAATACCGACGTAACGATCACCTCCTCCGTCCTAGGAACGAAAGCATGAACAGCTAGAGCCCTATGCATCTGCTATCCTTCTCAGGTAGCAAAGTATGGGGCATCCGCCATGAAGTTGTACCACGGGAAGACGGTTCCTACTATCCGGCGCACGTGGCAGTGGCATGCGATTGCCGGATACCTGGTATAACCCTTGGCAATGGAATGAGGTGGGAGAGATATACAGAACTCGTTCCCGGTGAAAACGGTCTACGTAAAGTGTCTTCGATCAACTTTACTCTAAGAAACGGATATTGAAGATTGTGGCATTCTGGAGCAGCAGTAGCAGGAGAGCATCCTTTCATCCTGTAGCTTGTATGCACTGTACCCTGTCCTTATCTCGGGTTCGATTGGGTGCTCCCTCCTTCACCGGGTTCAAAATGTCAATCAATTCAAATCCTGTACTACAACAAATTCACGGAATTTGAGCTGATTGATACTCCAGGCTACCTGTTGTGCCACCAAACGCTTTGCAGTACAATATTCTCCTTCGTTACGTGTTGCGTTGCCACTCGAAAGCCCGTGAATGCTGCTAAGTTGAATAGTGTTAAAATGAAAGATGTACCAAGGATCCACTCAGAGAAGCTACGAAGAATAGTACTTTGTGGAATGCTTTGTCACGGTGAGATGTGGACCATCTTTTCATTTCCTTGTCGTGCCTTCCGTTTGAGATCTCTAGCAGATAAGCTGATTGATATGGTATATTTTTCTGTAAACGTTACTTCTATCAACGGAACAAACTGCGCCAAACGCCAGTTCGTGAAAGGCGGCTATCTTTTACATCTGGTGCATTTTTTGCAGGCTTTTCGCACCTCGACAAGTGCTCACATCGTTACACTAGGCGGCTATTCGGCCTCGGCAAAGGGCAACGTCTCGAAATGTCACCAAGAGAACGACCCGACCCTTTGATGCTGAATCTTATGATTCTCGGAAGTGGAAGCCCCACGGGCGTCACCCCGGGCAATTTGCTGCTAATGTTTGTGCAACGTCTAAATCAACTGGCGAGTGGCATTAACTCTGGGAGGCACTTTGGTTCCGAAACTTTGCTGGTGCCCACCATTTTGTTCGACAAGAAATTAACTTTATCGCTTGCGATACAACTTCCCACCCCCCCAAACTTTCGTGACGAGGCGAATGGACGGACGGGGACGGCTTCGTGTTGAAAAGCTCAGCGCGCTTCAGTGACTGCTGCGCCTTCCGCCTGCGCTACTGATACCGCTCTACATGTTTTATGCATCAACATTACCAGTGACGCCGCTCGACTCCCCCCCTCTAAGGCAAGGGGCGCCCACCGGGCATGTTAGTAAACTTTTCCAACGTTTCAATCCTGTTGCTTTTACGCTTTTTATGTGTATGTATATGTGGTGATGATGTTGTTGCCTGACCCGCATCTCCTATTGCGTTTCGTCATGCGACCCCCTAATGTACGACGGTCCGGCCCCACCGGGCTCTAAGGTCTCTTCTCGTTCATCCAACACGGAAAAACCGCACCAGAATCCGGATTTTTTTTTCGTTCTACGTTGCGATTCTACGTTGCTTTTCTGCTGTATTTTTTTTTTATTAACTTTTTGTTATCGTTTGCCACTGTCCGATCCATTGCTGCTGGCAGCAGGCCGCTACCATGCCGACCGGCGTTTGCATTTGGTTGCTAGGTTAAAAGTTTTATCAGATCCCGGGATCCCGTCGTTTTTGCGGGTTGCACTTCCGAGAAAGGGGTGTTGGGTCGGAAAGCGGAAGCCCATCAGGGCGGCGGCCTAAACAAAGCGGCCGCGACTCCTGAAAGATGTACCGAGGGGGTCTCCCTTATGTGGTTAGGTCGGGTTTCCTCCCCACCCGAATGGCCAGTGATTGTGTTGCTTGCGAACCCGCAGTTCAAGGAGAGTCTAGGACTCAAGAGGGAGTACCGGGGAAAAAGGATCCCAAAGCACTAAACAAACCATCGAATGGCGGCTGTCGCACGCGTGTCACTTCGGAGCGAAAGGAGTGATAAAGCTCGGGTATCGGACACCAGAAGCTTTAAAAGGGTTGAAGGAGCTATCGCAGGGCCACGCGGGGCTGTGGCGATGGCAGCCTCGCCAAGAATGTTTACATTCTTTCGTTATCATTATTTTTTAGAAGATGTTTTCCGTTTATCTACTGAGAGCACAAATAGCTTGAAGTAGAATGAAATCACCTTAAGCGATCAAATTCACTTTTGGCCACTTCTCTTCGATAGCTCTTCTCGCCTGTTAGTTACCCGGAGTGTATAGCTATCGGGAAACTATTTCTTTAAATAAAATAACGACAACTAGCTGTGTCCAAACGCTGCACTGAATACCAGAGATAATGAATTGTAGCAGACAAGAGTTTAACAGCGTACGAAGTTTGTGCATTTCGCGAACGGGAACCATTTTCTCGCTGATTCTTCGAGCTGAAAGAAGTTGATAGCTTCTTTTCCAAGCAACAAAACTCGCTAGTCATGTTTTCGCTCAGATACTTCGTCGTTCTAGTAGTAGATAAAATTAAACACTAACGGAGCTATTGCTCAGGAATGTTGTTGGATGAATATGCTGTGAGCATCTCGGAGGTGGCTTGTTTTAAATAGAAGCTTCCGAGGGCCAAACAGCCCTCACTCGCCTTTCATGTTTTTGAAGAATTCGTATGGCATAAGAAGCAAATGTTTTCGTAGCGCATCCGCTATCGTTATGAGCAGGTTGGACGCTCCTCCCGTGCGTTCCTAAGATACCGTCTCCTTAGCCTACCTTGCTGCTGCTGCGGTACACATTCGATGAAAATCGATCTTTCACATTTTCCACCCACATATCAACCCACGCGGATTCTAGTCAAGGGAAATATGGCGCCTAGGTACTAGAGTGGGAAACACCAATCAGCTTTTATTGCAAAATGTTCGATTCGAGAAACTCTTAAAAAAACCAAGCTGTAGCTACAAACATTGTTGATGCGAAATTTCTACAAGTTAACGCAAACCATCAACAACCCATTTCCGAGCGATCTTTCGGTAATCAAAATTGTTCCGATAAGGCTTGCCGGTGAGTAATCATTTGGCCGGTTGCCAGTCATAAAAAATGTAGAATGAAAAAGTACCCCCCGCAGCAGGAAAAGGGCAACCGGCGGCATCGAAAAAAAACCGCATGTCTGTGGGGGAAGGTATCGGTAATCAACTTTTGAGGAAAGTTTTTCCTGAAAAGGGTAAAACCGGTGCTACCTGGTAGGGAGGTAAGTTGGCTAAGAAAACTCTGTGATTTTTTTTCTTTTTCCGTGTGATAAGAGAACGAACTTTACCGGTCTTCTAAACGGCTCACGGCAAGCGAAGTGACATGAGGGATGAAATCAAAGGTTGCTCGATCGATTACCCGTGTAGCGTTTCTTTCTGTTCTTTAAATTACATCGAATCGTCTGAGAAGAGCACCTTCCTCTTCCTCTTTGATGCCAAATGTCCCCCATTCCTAAAACGAACAACACATCACTACACAGCGGTATGGCTTTCTTGTGCTTTATTGTCTATCTCTTATTCTAACGAAAAAGAAGGTTCTACAAGCATTTTGAAGGGGATCGGTTGGTAGGTTCCATAAGAACATGCATTATAGGACATAGACGTTAAAGATGTGGAACGCAAATCAGGGGGAAAAGAATCCTCACCGATGAAGACCATTAGCAACGGGGAGGTCGAGATAAACTTTAAAACAATTGAATCGCTCTAACCAGCACCGTCACCTTAGGGAGCGTGAGGTGGCGGAGAAGGAGGGATGGCCATGTGGGAAGTGCCGTGCATCATTGGTGGCGGCGGAGGTACGAAACTGGTGGGTGCCGGAGGCCAAACACATCCCAGTAGGGAACTTTGACCGGCAGTACCACCAACACCGGTCGTATCGTCACCGATCGCTCCCGGGGGCGCCACCATCGGCCACTGCAACAGCGATGGTACGTGTGTCGAAGGGGGAGGAGGAGGGGGTGGTGGTGTTGGTAGAACCGCCGGCGCAGATGGCGGCATCGGGGCTGTCAGCATGCTGGCATTGTGTGACCATAGCCCACTGTGATGGTTACCACCACTGCCACCACCACCACCACCACCGCCGGATGACTTGCTTCCCGTGCTCGGGTTGCTACCTAGCAACGATGATGGTGCATGGTGTGCTGTTGCCATCAGAGGACGCGGAGCCGAACGTGGTTCAAACATTCGATACGAACCTCGATTACCACCACCTCCTCCCCCACCACCATGACCTCCTGCTGTGTCCTGCGGTGGTGCCTCACCCAGTTCCGCCATCAGACTCATGTACTCTTCGTCGATCTTGGTGGCCTGTGGATCGGCCGCTGCTTGCGATCCACCATGGCCCGGGCGCTTCATACGACAATCGCGGGCTATATGTCCGGTACCACCGCAGGCCGAGCATATGATGTTGTTCGTCACGTTCGGCTTATCCGGACAGAGCCAACTCTTGTGATCATTCGAGCCACAGTTATTGCACCGTGGACCATCCGTCTCACGCAGTGTACCGTTCAGTTGGGCCAGTTCGCGCAACTGCATACGCCGCAGATCATTATGCCCCTCCGGTACCTCGATGCCCTGCCGGATCACTTCCTTGATGCGATCGACCGCCTTCTTCACCGACTCCGGATTGCTGGCCGTGATGAAAGCGTGCAGTGGTTCGTCTTCACCGGGCAACGGCTGACCATCCTTGCGTCCCACCTTTCCCTCCTTCACCGAACCTTTGCCACGGATTATGATTTTCGCGCCCGTGTCCTTCTCCATCGCCTTGAGTGTGTTACCACGGGGACCAATTAGCAGTCCCACGAAGTTTATGTCCGGATGTTCCTCCTGTGGTATCAGCACTTTATCACTGACGCGAATGACGGGAGGTTTATAGTCGGACGGAGGCTTAAAGTCCGGATTAATCGCTTGCATGCGTTGTATCAGCTGGTGCCGCTGTTCCTCCAGTTTCTTCCGTGTCCGGAACTCGCGCGTGTTCAACCGCTTACCGTCGCTGCTGTAGATGGGTTCCGGCGACGGTGACCGTTCTTCCGGGTTCTGCGGTATCATGAGATCGCCCGTTCGCAGCTTGCGGCTAATCTCCTCAATCTGTAGCTGTACCAGATACGCTTCCTGCTGATCCGGCGTCAGTGTCGACGGTATGACGGTGGGCATGCCAGGAATGAAGGTTTTTTCCTGATCACCGCCGGCCCAGCGTGACTTTTTGCGGCGCCGACGCGCGGCATCACTTTCACCACCGCTGGCATTACCACTGCACGAACCGTTGTCACCTCTGTCGAGCAAGGAACTGCCACCCCCGCTTGACCCTAGCAGGTGGTGCTGCTGTTGCTGTTGTTGTTGCAGCTGCTGCTGTTGTTGTTGCTGCTGGTGGTGCTGTTCGATCAGGGCCTGCTGTTGTTGAATCTGCTCCTGCTGCTGCTGCAGTTGCTGCTGTTGGCTGTAGCTGTTGAGCAGCCGGGCGTACGTTTCCGAGGTGGCCGCCGTCGAGTAGATGGAACCGAGCACACTCTGCGTAAACTCCATGCCACCGAAACCGTACTCTCGAAGGTCCGGCTCGAGTCTCGGTTCCGGCACCGAGCGGGCCGAGTAACTGTCACCATTGTTATGGTCCCGGGAAGAGGTCCTGTGGTCGCGCTCCTTACGGTGATGCCGGTCCCGGCTGCGGCTCCTGCTCTTCCGCTCCGCGTGCTCCCGCCGACGATGTTCCCGTCCCTCATCTTCCCGCGTCCGGCTGTGACGCTTGTGGCGTTCCTTGCTGCTCCGTCGGCCGTCTCTGCTACCGCGTTCGGCGCTCCGGTCACGGCTTCGATGCCGATCGCTCCGTCGCTCGCGGTCCCGGTCACGGTCCCTGTCACGGCCCTTGTTTCCTTCACTTTCCCGGTCACGATTGCGGTCACTACCGTGAGAACGGTCCTTGTGCTTCATTTTTCACTCACTCGTTCGCGATTAAAGTTGGTATAAAATGGGTAAAAATCTCGAAAAATTTGCACTCCTCCGCGAAACGCGTTCTTGCTGGTGGCATCCCAATTTCTGACGTCTGCCCCTTGACGTTTCAGGGCGAGCTGTCAAACGGGCTGCTGGCAACCCGGTTCGAGCGTTGCTGGCATCACGGCTCGGGGGTTCCGTTTATAGCAACGAGTTCAGTTTGAATCGACCGTTGAGGAAGATGCGGTGTGAGCAAAACTGGACTTTATTTCAGTTTTTGAAACAAATTTTATCCAAACACACCTGTTACTTTTTTTTGTTGCATTTTTAGCTTCCTACACACCTGGTACATATTTAATTATTGTGTGTAGAGTCTCGCGTTTCCTGCGTGGAATCTATCGTTGCTTGCGCCCTTACCGTCGGTGATTTAATACCCTGCCTGATTAGCGCAAAAGGCAGACGTTGAAATTCAATCTTTACATCCACTCTGCAGTGCTCTTTCCACCGCACCGACAAACTTTGGACAATTCCTTCGAAACAAAATAGAAACGAAAAGGCTGCAGGATATGTATGGCAAAGTTGTGCAACCAGATTGGTTGAATTGTTCAACGAACAAAACCCACTTTGAACCCGGCCGCCCATCACCACCCCGTTGTAATCTTTGTCTAACAATGGTGGGCTCTTCACGAAATGAGTAAACTTTTGTTTGGAATCCGCACACTCACAAAACCCCTTCCAGAATCAACTTTCTCCATTGTTGACTGGAGTTCAACAAGAGATGAACCAGAAATAAAAACTCGCCCCCTCCCGGTGGTGGTTAGCCATCAAAATTACCACATTCCAACATGTACGTTGTGGTCAGCTAACGGTAATGGAAATTAACCTCAGCTCGCCTAGAACGAGTGGTTATCGCGGTGGTCGCGGTGAGTAACGAAAGGAAGAATAGGTCTAATTCCGTCTCGAACTACAGATGAAAATCAGCAGAGAGCTTTCCTCTAACCGCACCAATCACTGGCAACCCATCAGCAGAATAACTCTCCCCACATAGATTACAGATCAGCGCAACCGGTAGTTGGGGTTTCAGATTAATCAGTTTACATAAACGATTATGCGACCAGCGAAGGGCACTGGCTGGAGTTGCCGTTGCGCAGCTGGGGAGATGAAAATCGATATCCAAAGCAAACCGCACCATTATCTACCTGTGCGTGGGATGCAAAGGGATACGAGTAAGAGGTGGGGGAGGGGGAGGGTGTTTACCGTAATCATTTACTCCATACGGTGACACCTTGTTTATTGATAAAAGGTGTCGCCTAGGGGTAAAATGCGTAAACATTGTTCGTGGTTTCCCAGGACGCTCCACCAGAAACCCCAATGTAAAGGTGTGAGGTAGGTCGATCGTAACAATCCCTTTATATATGAATGAGAGGTGTCCTCACAGCAGCAATCTCACAGTGGGATTCCATAATTTAGTGCCCGTGCGTGCGCGTTCCGCTTGCTCGTCGTCTCATCCTCCCCCGTAAAGCTTCCCTGTGCGCCTGTTAAGCGTGTTGGCGCGCTGACAGGAAAATTAAATTTCGTCCCCAATTTTATCAACCAACGTCACTGGGAGTGAACGAAGTTTTGTTTTTCCGAATTGGTTTTGGTTTGGAGGAAACCCACGGCATGTCCTACCCGCGCTACGGTTTGTCGCTTTTATTGCTCCGCTATCCGCTCGGTGGCACGCAAAACGTCAAGAATCCGCTGCGCTGTCCCGAAAGAAAATGGAAAACTCGATTGTGGGTCTCTTTTGTTTTTCCCTGCACTGTGGCGAACCAATTCCACCCCCAACCAACAAAATTAAGCCAGTTTTTCCAGTGATATCCCGCATGGATTGTACTTTAAATTGGCCCTGGTCATGCGTCTCGTATTTCTAGCTCGCGCCTTGGGAGCAGGTTTACGAGTGTTTGGATTTGGCCGAAGGGGAAAATGACTGCAAATGGCTCAGCGATTGGCAGTAACTTTGGAATCTAATTTCGTGATTCAATTTTATTACGCCCCGGGCCTGGCCAGCCAGCCACGGATTGTTTGTTCTGCTGGCATCGTGTGCTTGGATCCGTCCCTATCCGCCCACCAAGAGAGGAGGGGGACTGTTCTAGAGTTTCGGCTATTCAAGTTAATGTTCTTCCCGAAGCTCGCGGTGCAATTACAGGCGCTCGCTAATGATGGTTGCTATGGTAATGAATTAGGGCAATGGGTTTCACACGTCGAATTCGTTGCTGCAATGCCATTTCTCATCGCTGAGCGCAATTTATGGAAATCCGTGCGATAAATGAAACGTAAATCCCAAGAAATGCTTCTCCGGAAAAGTTTACTCTTGTTTGAATTGAAACGTGGTAAGCTTTAAATTAGGACCAACGCGTGTCGAAACATGTTACCCGTGTTTGCGAAATGTGACCACGAAAATGGTTTTGGAGTGGTTAAATTTAACACTGAGACAAACAACTCAATTCTGTCATGTTCAAGAAATGCAGCACACAGAATATTACTTTTTTAGAAAACGGACCCTTTCCTTGCACACTTTAGAAAAAAACGATTGATGTTTGAGCAACGCGTTTACAAAAGATATGTTCTTCGGCATTTGCTGTTCATTTAATGCAAAATTTCATAAAACTTACTGAACAAATATTCCACCTGCAACATTGTCTGTGCAACCAAACCATCGACAAAGAACTTCCCCCGTGGTTCCAGGAACGAACGCACTATAATAACTATACCTTCTAATAAGCCCGCCAATCTATGCATCCCGAAATCACGCATCACCGAACATAATCACAAACCGGCATTGCGAGCTGCGTGTGATGGTTGAGTGACATCACCATGCAAAGATCCGCGGGCGGCACTCCTCGCCAACTGCATCCAACCGATAGCGCACCGCACCGTTCTCGGCAGTTCACTAATTCTCCAGCGCTCCAACACAAAACCGCTTACAACGAGCTCAACGCTATCGTCAACCTTTTTCGCGAGGTCAAGGGTGCCTGCTCTGCTATCAGACTGATTACATGCCAAAAATTCATGCCACATCGAATTCAGTTTCACCCCGGCCGCGCATTGGATCGGTTTGAATCGACGGTGAATTTTGCAATTAACCATCCTGCCACGAGCAGTGGGTCTAAGCTGCACGCCAGCTGCGAAGGGAGCGTGAATTAGACACAAACCATTCCATCGAGGGTGCTCGATTACCGACCGCGAGAAGGAAATTGAAAATGCACTTCCAGCGCGGGCTACAGTAAGTAGTGCATTGTAGTGCAGGCCGATGGCACTGCTGTGGTTCTTAGTGTGCTGTGGTATTAAATTATTTCGAAAACAGGCTTCCAGTAGGCGCTGTGTTGATTGGATGTGTCGTGCTGTTGGCCAGCAGTCAACGGGTCGGTACTACGGCAACGGAGTTCGAGTGCCACGCTAGCAAAAGCAACAGATGTACCTTCAACAATGTTAGCGTGCTGCTCACCGACCGGGATCAACCTCCGACGTACCAACTCCGGGCCAGTGGCTACGATGGAGTGTCCCCTTTGGCGGTCCTGTTTGCGGACACCGTACTCGAGTACATCCCGGAGCGAGCGTTCGCTTCGATTCCAAACGTGACCATGCTACGGCTGCTGCAAACTCGAACCCGTATACTGCACGAGGATGCCTTTCAGGGTTTGGACCGCTTATCGGCACTCATGATAGCGGAGAATCCACTCGAGCGTCCACTGCCAGCGAAGCTGTTCCGTGGGATGACCTTCCTGAAGACGCTCAAACTTATTGATGTTGGTCTGGAGGTGTTATCGCCCGAGTTGCTGCATGATCTGACTGACCTGCGCTACTTGTACGCGAGCAAAAACCGATTGCACACCCTTGACGAGACGGTTTTCGCACACTGTCCGCACATCTGGACGCTCGATTTGTCCGATAATGCCATCGGTTCGCTGCCCGAGCGCGTCTTCGATCCACTGCACGATGTGGAAACGATCAAGCTGGACAACAATCTGCTGGCGGATGTGCACGAGAATCTGTTCGCGAATACGGGCGATCTGCAGGTACTGACGCTTAGCAACAATACGCTCACCCTGCTATCACCCATTTTGCTCCGCAACTTGAGCCGCCTTCAGGAGCTGCACCTCCGCCAGAACCGTATCGCCGAGTTCCAGCTACTGTACTTCCCGTCGATCGAACCGTTCGCACTGGATCTGCGCAACAATGAGCTGACCATGTTCAACCGCACTTCGCTGACGGCGCTCGAGAATCTAAAAGCGATTTGGTTGAACGATAACCGGTTGACCGAGATTGGGGCCGACACGTTCACCGAGGCGGTCAACACGACCTACATCGAGCTGGACGATAACTATCTGACCGAGCTCCCGGGGGATCTACTGGCGGGGCTAACGCACCTGCGCGTCTTCACCGCCAGCAGCAATCAGCTGGCACGCGTCCCCGAGGAGCTATTTCTGGAGAATCTGAAGGTAACGGAAATTCGGCTCCACAACAATCTCATCGAGGAGCTGCCGGTGCGTTTCCTGGCCGAGCTGCCCATCCTGGAGGAGGTCTACCTAGGGCAGAACCTGCTGACGCGCCTCCCGGTGGACGCGTTCATCGATTGTCCCAAGCTGCGCGTCATCAATCTCGAGCACAACCGTCTCGTCTCGCTACCGGATCGACTCCTGGAGCGCCAGGCCGATAGTCTGCAAACGCTTGACCTCGAGGGTAATCAGCTGACACGTCTTGGGTTCTTGGGTCGTCTAAGGCGCCTTACACGGCTCGATCTCGAGGGAAACCTGCTGGAAACTTTACCGACGGGAACGTTCGCCGGAACGCCCCATATCGTCCAGCTGCTGCTTGGCGCCAACCACTTGACAACCATCGCCCACGACACATTCGCCGGACTGACGGTGCTAAAGGTGCTAAACGTGTCCAACAACGCACTGACCGCCGTCTCGCGTGACGCGTTCCTCGAGCTGACCAGCCTTAATGAGCTGTATCTGCACGATAACCAGCTGGAAAGTCTTCCGAACGAACTGTTCGATTCGCTCGCGGCACTAAAGAAGCTCACCGTGGCCAACAATCGGCTCGCCCAGCTACAGCCGGCCTTGTTGCGCTCGATTCCGAAGCTTCAGGCACTGGATCTGTCGAACAACCCGCTCGAACCGGAGCTAGTGCCCGAAGACAGCTTCCTGAACAGCACCAATCTCGAGACGCTCTCACTCAACGGTCTCCCGATGAGGCGCCTGACAAGACAGTTCCTCGCCAAACCCCGACTCCTGCGGTACCTGAGCGCGGAAGCGTGTGGGCTCGCGGAGCTACAGCCGGAGGCATTCTGGTTAGTCGGTTCGTTGAACCCATTAGTGTTACTGTTACGCGGAAATCGAATCACGACGCTTCCGGACGGATTGTTCCGCACTTCACCGAAGCTGACGGTATTGGATCTGTCGTTCAATCAGCTCACCGAGCTGAACACGGCCGCCTTCGGGCCGACCGCAACGCCACGTGGTGGGGAGCTACAGGAGCTGTATCTGGAAGGAAACCAACTAACCCGGTTGCCGGTGGGCGAGTTCCACAAATTTGCCACCAAACTGAAGATACTGAACGTTCAATCGAACGCCTTGGCTCAGCTACAGGTCGGTGTGTTCGACGGTTTGTCGGAGCTTAAAGTACTATCCATCGGTGGCAACCAGCTGGTACACCTCGAGCCGACCGTATTCGCACCCTTGGCGGCCCTTGAATCGATTGCACTTAATGCGCTCCAGCTGGCGACGCTGGATCGCGATGTGTTTGTCAATCAGCCGAATCTCCGGTCGGTGTATTTGCACGAAAACCGGCTCCGTGAGCTCGATCCGGATACGTTCCGGCAAAACCACGCTCTGAAAACACTCAACATTGCCAACAATACGCTTACGTCGTTCGAGCTGCAACACTTTAACCAACTCAACAGTTCGCTCGCGTATCTGGATGTTTCCGGTAATCAGATCGAAACGTTTACGGTGACACCGGCTTTGCGGGGACTGCGTTTGTCCGGGAACCGGCTGGTACAACTCAGTCTTGCCGACACGAGCGCACGACCGTTCTCGCTGGTTAGTCTAGACGTTTCCTCCAACCAGCTCGCCACGATGTACGGTTGGCGTGAGTTGACGCTGCTGGAGGAGCTAAATCTCTCCGACAATCCGCTCGGTACGCCGTTCGATTTTACCGAGCTGGGATACTTCTTTCATCTCGCCCGCCTGAACGTGTCCTCGCTGGACCTCACCGATGAGGAGCTCAGCACCGAGGGAATGCTTCTGCCAACGGTGACCGCACTCGATCTGTCCAGCAATGCGCTCGATGCGGTTCCGGAGGAATTTTTAAAATGTTTCCCCAGCCTGCAGGAGCTGTACCTGCAAAACAATCCACTCACCGGTGGACCGGTCCAGTATGCGCAGCTCTTCGCGATGCTCCCATCGCTCAAGGTACTTGGTACTGCCTAACGGGTCACTAACGGGCACAAATGTACGAGCGAGTGTGTGCGTGCTTTCGTGTGGAATAAAGAACGTTATCCAGCAGCTAATCTCGGTCCATGTATCTAGCGATTCGCGCGTTTCATCGCCTTCATTCGCACCATCTGCCAGGAAAGGCCAGAAGTTGCTTCGTGCAACCCCGAATCCCGGTCGTTGTTTGCATTTCAACAAAGCAGAACGACGGCGGTTCCGGCCCTTCTCATCGGCTATCTTATCTTAGTGTTGTTGGGATGACGTGCCAAGCTCGTTCTCACCACCTCAACTTTGGCAGAACTTACCACCGACTAGGCGCCTCCACCGACTAGGCGCCTCCACCGACTGCAGAAAAAGGAGAATGATCTACCAAGAATATCTCGCCGGGCTTACTTTTATCGCTACCGTGCCCGAAACCGAGTAAACAGATTAACCGACATCAACGCCAGCATCCCGGAAGTGGTTGCTTCGGTGGCAGGCTCCACTCTTCGTAGCAGTAGCTTCTTCGCTACGGCTGCGGCTAATCGGGCCCGAGTGATGCTATCACTTTGTCACCTTCTTCCCGTATTTGCCGTACCACATTTCCGGTGCCGTTCGGCTCTGTTTCAGAGTAAACAACCGTCGCAGCACCCAGCAACCGACCGGTGCGGAGTGTTTTGTAGGTCATTCCGGTACAAAGCACCTTCCGACGCTTCCCGTTGGCCACTTTATCCGGAGCATCTTAAATTCGGGCATTGAATTTCATGCTAAAGGCGCCGTGCTTCGTACCGTGCTTTCAGCTCAACCGAAGAGAAAACGGAAAGGTCATCCTGCCTTGTTTGTCCACGCCTGGCTGTCTTGGAAACGGTTGGCCATTTTAAGCCGGCAAGCGAGCTTATCGTGCAGAGCCGGTAGAGGATAAAATTGGGTGCCACACAACTTGAAGCTGCCAACTCGGAGTTGCTTGTCAAGGTTTGTCACTGTTAATTGATGTCGAGAGATTGTTGTTTATCCTTTCGAGACTAAATCACATTTCAGCGTACTTCGAACCTTTTATGACCGATTAAGTGGACTGTTCTGGAAAAGTGTTTCTTAACAATCTGCTATCGATACCAATAATAGATGCTCTCGTTCTTTTCAAAGAAGTGTCATTTTGTAATATTGTCATTTGTCAACTTAAAGTAATTTTCATTCTTCCACAGCACACCATAGTCACAATGGATCGTTTTATCTGCGAAAAGAAGATTTTAAGTAATCAAACTGCCGTACACAAAAAGCGAAGAAGAATGACTGGTTTGTTCGCCGCCATTACCCCATGCTTCATTATCTGTATAATTCGCTCTCCATTGTTGCCAAACTTATATTTATTATCAACAAGTCAAACGATACCGTCGTCTTAAAGCCATTCTCGTTTATGGCTTGGTAATGTGTTCGATCGAATGGATGAACGCAAAACGGTCAAAAAGATGCCGCATGTGCTGCATCTTCTTGTTGATGGGACGGCGATAGCATAAAAGTATGCCGCCGTCCCTCCCACTCGATGATGCATGAAGCTGGATGCCACGGAAGCATGTGCTGTTAACAAATTGGAAAAGTGGAACCATTAGCACACGGCAAGGTGCCACCTGCACCTTTCGATTCGAATAGTTTCCACCTTCGCTTCCGAAGATGTTTTCCATTATTATGCTTCAAACTTTCAAACGACACCGCATAGAGAGGCGACCATTTCTAGTGGCGTCGAATGGATGCCGTTCTTTCGAAACCTTACGATTGGTGACGGAACCGCCTGCCGCACAAAGGCGAGAGAAATCTAGGTCAAATGCAGGAACTGTTGGACGACGGAAGGATGAAAAGTTGAAGGCAGAAGTTGGTCGATTTTCATTGTCGAGCGATCAGTTTTCTTCAGTGTGTCTCGTGTTTAACGGCGCTTGATAGAATTTCCACATTAAACTTTAACTAATACCACACAAAAACTTATATTTTATAAAATGCTAAAATTGTTTTCTGGCAACTAACTCTAAGCAACAGCAACGAATGCGATTATGGTTATCCATGAGAATACCTTTTTTTCTTAAAGGCCCATATTATGCTCACCCTGAGGGGTTGTTTCATCGTCTTACCAACAATGTAACATTTTAACCTTCCACCGGAGGTGTAGATTTCATTTCCGAAGCAAAACATCACGCACGATCACGCGCCTCCAGCGATCCATCAGCCATCGATTATTTCCGGTCCACGCTTCTGCTGTCACGTGCGTTCGACGTGCGTGGACCCGGAAAATCGCCCCCCATCTCTATGAACCGTTGTGATCAATCTTAATATGTTGTTGCATATTTTCAATCACCTCCTCCACAACGGTGCGGTGTGTGTGCATACGGTGCGAGGATACTACTCCATATGGAGACTCAAAAGAAATTTGTAGCCCAAAATCGTTTCCCCCCTACAAGGTGGTCGCTTAATCTTCTTTGAAATCAATCTTTAATGTAATTTGTATCACGATGTAGGTTGAACCCATCAAAGTGTTATGCGAAATCAATCACCACCTTTCCCTTTCGTTTGAGGGCTTCATCGATGGGCACACTACACTAGCGAGAAAACGATGTTATGATTCATCAATCAGCCAATGTCAAGAGTATGTGTTGTTTTTTTTTTCTAAAATTTTAGAAACATAATTCTGCTAGAGCTAAAGCATCCCACACAGAGTTGTTCCACGTTGCAGCAGTAATTAATAGCGGTACACGTTCCACTCGAAAGCAAACACCACAAACCACCAACGGAAAGCAGTCAGTGCCGTTTCGTTCTTTTCTGTGTCCCGTACACCATATTTCACGGGAGCATTCTACGCTTCGAACCGCATAACATATCGTGCACGATTCAAGACAAACATTACCCAGACGAACCGAAGAGTGATGGAGCTCTGGGTATGCTGTTGAATGTTGAAAAAAAAAAAAACAACGGGCATGGAACAACACAACCGAACAGACAAATCATTCCGCGAAATTGAGTTTGAATCACTCGTATTCAGCAAGGAGAGGGGAGGTGGGAGAGGGTAAATCTCAAGCATCATCATGCTGATGATGATTGTGTGTCTCCGGCGTATATCGGCGATCCCCAGCTCAACTTGTACGATTCGATGCTACGACCCGGCATAGAGCCCGAGTCAGAGTCACTTTCTTGACATAAATTGTTTTGCCCCCTCGAGCGTGGCCGTGGTAGTACGGCCCCACCGGTAAACCGGGTTGTAAATCTTTGTGCAGTTGACACGCATCCGCGATCGAAACACGCACTCAAGGCGGATGTGGATGTGTACGAAAGTGCACACAATATGTAAAGCGATGTTGTAGACGGTACTTGCCCTAAACCGTCTCGTATCCATCCTATGCTAACCCGGAACCCGGAAAGCTGGGAATCGGAATTCTTCTCTGCCGAAGAACGGCAAGTAGTCGCCAGGAAGGTAGTATTACCTTTGCCCTTGCTTGGCGTAACCCTGCGTAAACATGCCTACCCTTCGCTCGCACACTCTCTTGCTTTCTTTCTCTCTCTCTCTCGCTCTCTCTTTACACTCCATCTACACGGGCGCGAGAAAGCTGAAAATGAAAAAGGCGAGAATTTTTGCTCAAATTTTTGAGAAGTGAGCTATTCTCGTTTTGAGTATGAGTAATTCTCCGAGCTGCCGCTTGGAGCGCTGTCTAAGGATTCCAAAGGTCATTTATCCTTAGCAACCCCGACTGTTGCTAACACAAAAAACGCCTACTGCATTGTTTCAAAGGTAGTTTGCAGGTAGCTCAATTCTCAATTCTCCATTCTCTCCTTTCTCGGTTTCTAGACGAGCGGAAAAATTCTCGCTCCGGATTTGTATGGATTTGACATTCTCAACTCTTTCATTCTCATCTCATTTTCAGCTTTCTCGCGCTCGTGTAGAGAGTCGGTTAGGTTTCGAAGGAAATAACAAGCCAACCATAGCAACCCCTTACGGCGAAGATCAAGCATGCCGTTGGGGATTTTCAAGAGCAGTGTTTGTGTGTGTGTGTGTGTGTGTGTGCCGGTTCTCCGGATGAAGAGCACCGCACTAAATTGGAAAAGACTGCAAACATGTCACACACAATGTTGTAAGGGGCTGAAAAGCTTTTTCCTGCTCAGCCAACTTGTGTCGTGCATACCACTACCGAGTGGCCAGAGTGATTTGGTAATGGAAGTAATCTTGAGAAAAAATGGAAGAAACCGTTGTCCGAAGTTCCGAGGAAGCAACGTTCGGTCTAACGTTACCACTGGCTACGAGCAGCAGAGAGGCGGTGTGGGCGATAAATTAGTAGCGAGTGGGTCCAGGTGGGCAAAACCCACCGCACCGGGCGGCCCCTAATGGCCTAGAGTCAATGGCTAATTAACTCGAATGATGGAATGATGGTCGGTTTGCGTAGGAAATTGGCCGTTTGGCCGCCAACGCGCGGCTCTTGATTTTAATGAGCCCTCGTGGCATCGTGTACCATCACCGCCGTGCCGTAAAGCAACAGTTCGATTCCCGGAGAAAATGGCGAATTGTTATTGAACTTCGAACTAAGCCGACTAACGGTGGGTGCGGCTGGTCAGGGATTAGGTTCGCGGTACGGAGCGGTCAGAAGCGTTGATTCTAATTGCCACTAGTACCTTCAGCGTCTCGCGTACTTCCACAGGGCCTTTTAGTGAAACGGTAGGTAGGTGAAACGGTGGCGGTAGGTCGTAGAATAAATGCAGCTACTTAGGGACTTGAGTTTGTATGGAGCTTTGTCTGCCGTGCCTTTCCGTGGAATCGATCCCAAACGACAGCTCAAGCTAATGCCAAGATAGGTCTGGATGGGTGTTATCGTGTAATCTCGTGCTGATCCGCCTGCCTGGAATGTCTGGCATCTTAACTCTCCTGGCTATTAGCTTCAGATAATGAAAAAATGTCTTCCACGAACTCTCTAAACTGGATTTTTAACTGCCACCTTCCTGTGCAGCTGATGATAAACCCTTTAAACAGTCTACTCAAAGAACCATTTCTCTTTTCGTTGTGTCAAAGGAATGAAAAGGAATTGTCACGTTTCTGGAAATTCAAGAAAACGAAAAACCAAACCCATAATCTAATCATCATCTGTCATCGGCCAATGTAAGCTCATTTCTGCGACATTTGCTCTGGAAATTACTTTCCAGATGAACTCAGGGATCCTGCTAGACCTGCCGGCATTACCTTCCCGGAGAGTTTCCCCGGGTCCCAGGGAAATGTTTGTGCTTGTACTTCTTTACGCACGACAGTGTGCGATGTTTGAATTACGCAGTGTTGAAGACTCCTCAGCAGGGTACGCGGCAAACACGCGCACAGCAGTAGGTCTCAGGTTTTTGGCCGGATGACGTAAAATCTTTCGTCGCACGGGTGGAACTGTTCCCGGATTACCTGCTAACCTTATAGCTTAATGAGATTTCACATGCATTAGTGTTTGTTATAGTTTTCACGATAAAATTGAAATTCGAAGCAAAACTCTAGAAAATGAATGAGCTTCCAGCACTACAAACAGCGATAACGTTAGATAAACTGATCGGAAATGCATTCCAATATGATGGCAGCAACAAAGAGATAAAAATCCGCGTTATGGTATTATGTGGGAATTTTATTATCATTATTTTGAAATACACAGTAGAGATGGGAATGTCACATTGTCATTTATCAAGATTTAAAGTGTTTCCTTCGCCACTTTATCACCAGCAGGATCTTCTGTTTCTGATGAATGCGCTCCTTTAATTACGCTACCATAATGTATGTCACGCAGATGCATATTATCTGTTTGCTTTGACGATGATGAATGTTTTCTGCCTTTCTCCCCTCAAATCGGGATCAAAAGAGTAACCTATTACTGGTGCGTGACAGATTTATTAAAATTCAGTCTGGAGAATGAAAATCCTCATTCGCGGGAATAATTGGGAAGGCTTCCATTCGTAGCATTCATGATCCAAAATTACCGTCACCAGATTGCGTACGACCACGCAATAAAATGCACAGAGTGCACCTACATCGCAATCGGGATCGGGTTTGTGAATTTTACAAATAAGTTGTCAATAACACGTGTCCAATTTGCGGAGTCATCAGCAGCAGCTAGTAGTAGGGCAATAAGAATTGGCAGAAACAAATAAAACGCCTTTTTACACAACATGCCATGGTTTCTATTTACCATTTTCTGATCTGATGTAAAAAGCACACGACCTTCCGGAAACCGAAGCACCTCCGTGCATGCCAACTGGGTAATACCGACAGGGATTCCCCGGAAGAGAAGCTCAACTGTCATTTCATCTTGGAGCTCTCCAGGAATCAGAACTCCAGAGCTCATTGAAGTGCCATTCTCGGGAGAAGGGTCAGTAGAAGCATGATTCTTATTGACCGGTAATTTTCGAAGAAGAACCGCTGCTGAATGGTCAGTTTATACTTTTTTTTTGCTGAGCACGCTAAACGGAAGATGGATCGATTTCCATCGTCTCACTAAACCCCCAGTGCGGTGCGGTTTCAAGCTGCGTGTGGTTTTTTCCTTTTATTATTTTGAAATCTGGTACGCCTCCTGGAACATGCTCATATCCCGCTGTTATTTCATTTATCTACTTCTAAATTCACAACAATCAGCTGTCACTGGACCGATGCGTTTTCAAAAACGCCACGATTGGACACATCTTTCGGTGTGACATGATTGATATTGCCTTTTGCTGTTGTTGTTTCGTTCGGTGCTTTCTTTTTTGTGCTGATCACAACTCACCGCACATTGTAATTCATACAGCCAGTCAGAACAGTGCGATAAAAATGGAAACGAGAAAATCGATTTGTCAACAATCCATTCAATGTTAAATATGCGAAGGAAAAACAACAGCATCCTTGTGCGCCATCACCTCGAGCGGAATAGCGCACGGCTCGACAGGAGCCGAAATACGCAGAACCTTGGATTATGAATTCTTATCCGTCACAATAAACATGTTCTCGGAACCGTTCGCACACCGCGCTACGTAATCGTTCGCAAAAAAAACAACCCTGATTTAAATCGATCCGTTGCTTCAGTTTGATGCAGCTAAAATCCTTGCTTTGTCCTTTTTCTTACAGATTTTGCCATAGAGACGATCGTTGATTTGTTTTCTCTCGTTCGGATCACAACTGATACCCTAGGTGAGTGGTACCTTTGTTGGTGTGGTTTAGATACGTAGATGCTTTGTAAATGTTGTGCATGACTCGTTAAACTAATCAACATCCGCCCTTCAACATGGTCTATAGGACATCGGATAAATGAATGCAATTGCGGATTACATTCCACCGAGCATCGTTACATACTGGAGCACATCAAAGAATCTCATTTCAAGCATTAGTTGGAAAAGCAGTAGTAAGGATTCGCTGGTGTCTAGTTGGTCTCCATAGATGCAAACAGCTTTTCCATTCTCTAACATCCATCTGATTAGCCATCAGCTCATCAGAAATAGATTTATTTCCCTTCAAACTGGCTACACCTGCTAGGCGATGGTTCATTATCTCTCGCTCTTTCTCTCTCTCTCTCTCTCTCTCTCTCTCTCGGTGAAAGAGGATCATAGATACATCAAACTAACACGCTCATGATTTTCATGGAATCCTAGCTACCACCCTCGAACAGATGACAGCAAATTATTCCATAAATCCATTCTGTATGCAAATCACCTACGGTCTGGGAAAGAGTTTCTGAGCCTTGCCCATGTTATTAGCTTTGACAGTGTAGCCACTCCAATTAAAAGCAAAAACATAACAAAAAAACAAATCATCGCGATGCCTCGAGGCCACTTCGAGACGGGAACCAATTTGCGGGGCAAATCAAGCGAAAACATACACGAGCCACAGCGAGCGAGACATGGGCCGAAGGATATTGCTTTTCCAATCGATTGCATCCGGGCCGGCACGAGTACGTTATGGCACGGGAAAAGGTCAATGACGCTGGGTGGAATACGCTTGTAGGATATCATTTCATTTTGGCTCCTATTGCGATCGTTGCGAATACCTTCAACAACCATCTTGAATAAAGCTTGCGAATGCGTTATTTTGCAAAACATTTTCGTTTGAATTGATTCGCGCCACATACTGCTGCACGTGCTACGGTGACTATCGTTCAACGGCTTCAGCGGTGCCGCGGATCAAACAACTCCCTCTCCAAAGGGCCGACGGACACACACACCTGGCAAAGTAATTGAATGTTGAATGCCTCCGGGTTGGAAGCGAGCGTCGAAACATTGCGAACCTCGAGGTTCCGGTGCCGCTTCGTATCGATGTAAAATCAATATATGCGAGACGAGAAAAAGGCCTACCAGCTGCACCACGCTGCTGTGGTTGGTGATGAATATTTCACCGGAATCGAGCCACCCGTGGGAGTTGGGGTGAAAGTGTTAACAAACATATAATTTTTTGTACCTCGCCGGTTGCGCTGAAACTAGCTTCAAGGACACCATTTCGGCCTTCCACCATCCTTACGCAGGTACGCTCCTGGTTGTTAATTAAAAATTGCTGTTGCAAGCACCACCAAAGCCTTTCCGGTGGCAACCACGAGTGGCTAACCGGCGTAAGATTTGATGGTTTCCCACCGGGGGGTTGGCCCCGGTTGTGCTTTGCGTTATGCAAATTACATGCAAAGCACTGGGGAGGGCAAACAAGAGTGGCCCGCACTACTGCGGCAGCTATATTTCATTCCCACCCCTCGAAGGTTAAGGTTTGTGCTTTTGGATGCTCAACAACCAAGTGCACAGGAAAGTGGTCGTGAGCAAAGTAGAGCGAACACTACTTGCGTTGTGCTTCATAATTTCTAGAACTCAATCGACACACACACTCACACGTTTGCATCACGAGCGGAACCGAGTGAAACGAAGTCCCACCTGTTTCCCAGCATTTATCGTTTAAAAACGCTACAGAAAAAGACGTTTCCATGGTCATGTTTATGCATTACGAGGGCCACCATAACTACGGCCTCTTTGGTTTCGGGAAGTAATTGGCTACGCATGGTTGGGCAGGACAGTAAAGCACTCCTTAATTGAGATGTAAATGTCTTTCTGTTCGTAAACGGAAGAAAATGGTAAAAAAAATATCAAGTGGTCAAATGATATGGAGGGCATCGAAATGAAAATGGAGTGAAGGGAAAAAGTAATTTACCGTTTTAGAACATTATAGGAGATAGAAGCAATCATGTACGGTGAATACGAGTACTGATGATCGTTAAATTGGTTTCCATTTAATTTGGCAAAACGACATACTACCGGAGATGAACCAAATTCATTCGAGGAAAATATTCCACAATGAGAAATATCAAACGACTAGACAAGTGTATGTAGTATTTGTGTGCTTTTGCTTTAGAATATCGTTTTGCTGATCCTGAAATTGTCATTGTTCTTCCCATTCACCATCACCATCATTTGTCCACTTTCCGCCCGTTTACGGTGTCCGCGTGGATCGGGAATGGAATCAATACATTTCCTGTTAGCTTCCATTTTCCAAAACATGATGCCGTGGCCAGTGTTGGATGGGCACAATGTGCATGGCAGCGGTTATTAATTTATGCTAAAAATATAGGTTGTCTCCCTCACGTTATTCTATTTTAACTATCACGTTCCCGGATTACAAGAGGGGACAAAAAATGTTGGGAATCCGTGAGGTAATGGTGGATGTTGTTTCATGAAAATTTATTTTTAAAAACAAACATTTCGGCTCGCAAATGAATTTGCAAAATGCTGCTGCCTAGCAATTTCGAAGCTGGCAATTTTGCATTTTTATTAAACCGGAAATAGCACCGACCATCACCGTTCGTCAAATAGGGGCGAGATACCTGCGGGTCGAAAAATGAAATGAAAATGAAAAATGAAAGTCGCTTTTTTTTCTGGTGAAGAATTAAGTGCGGAGCCATTTTTATAAGTCGGTCGCTTTGGTAATGTTGAATGTAATTTTATTAAATATCTAAGAAAAAGCAAACTTGAGTTTAAGAGCTGGAAATTCAAGAATTTTCCAAGCAGTGCAAGCACTCGCGTGCTTCAAAATACCCGAAACTCGCTGCCCCGTGAACAATCTGCGTATTATTGAACCTTTTACAGCCTTTTTATGCCAAGATGGTTCCTTGGCATGCCTGCCGCATCAGCGACGGCGAGAATAAAAACCATTTGGCTGGAAACAAATGCGGCGTCACTCATAAACTAATATCGAGCAGAACAAAATCAAAAATAAAAGAGAAGCCTCTGTGCGAGACCGCCACGGATCGGTTCTGATCCATAAAAGCCAATATTTGCTAGGTAAACACCCGGAAAAGGACCAGCTTCCCCGGAAGTCTCGGACACACGCGTCTCGCTGTTGTGCGAATCGAATGGACCGTGTTTTATGGCTCGTGAAAGACAGACCACCCGGTCACCCGGAGCAACTATTGAAAAATATTCGCATTCCACGATGCTTCGTAATAAAAACATTTCTCCATCCACCCTACCAACCGTACCTTTGTGCACGTGGTTTCTCCTAAGGGAGAGCATAAAAACCGGTGCTGGCGTTCGGTGGGAATTGATTGGCAACATATTGTGGGCGGATTTCCCAGAACGGGCCCCATGACAGGTCGAATATGTTTTGTTCGGAACGCTAATTGATCCCGGTGCCGAAGAGGCGCTGAGGTGTAAACCGAACCGAACACAATCCATTATCTTTTTGTGGAAAAAAAACTCACTATCAATTGGTTCGTTTGCCCTTCGTTTTTTTATCGTTTCACCTGGGAATTATGTTATGACGCATTCCTGATGCTTGATGTATGCTTTAGAAAATGTATCTACCATTGTTGCCGCATTGTTCCTAGAAGCTCTTAAAGCAAACATAAAAAGCATGTGACAAGAGAATTATTTTACTAATGAGCGGCGATCGATATAAGGGTCCATTTTGGTTTAATCCATTTGTTATGCTTCCCAATGGAGCATACATTCGACGCTTGCCCCACTGATTAACCCCTCCAGAGGATCCGCTAATCCAACCATTAAGCGTTTGTCAAGGGACCATTAAGAGCTTCTCGTTCTTGCTCTCCCTCCCTCCCTCCTCCCTTATCCAGACTCCTCACTGGTCACCTTCATTCACCTCATTAGCCACCAGACATCGGGTCATAAATTTATTATTATTCACCGAGCTACCCATCGACGGGTTAGTTGATCCGAAGAAGATTGAATAGTTAATATTTGGGTAAAGCTGCTACATTGCCAAAAGTCTCACTAGAAAACGATTTGGGTTTCTATAAATACATGCATAATCGATAAGAAGTTTGCTAAATGGTGGCACTCTCTTTTGGATAAGTCTAATGCTGTTATGTGCCTATAGAAAACCATTTGAATCTGTTTTTAACTCAGTTCAAACTGATGAGCAGATTGAGTGATCGAAGAATGAAAAAGAATCGGTCCAGTAGTTTCTGTGCCACGGGAAACATCGACATAGTAAACGTTGGTTTTGGGAAAACTACTTCGAAGTTGCGAGAACCAGCACCTTTTTCAGCTATCAAGTTTGAATAATGCTTTGATTAAACCAATATGTTTACATGCCATCTTTCAAAATTCTTACTTCAGAAAAAAAATACACAAACAAAACGCGATTTTTCTATTTCCCCCGGTTCAGCTGAACGATGCTGTATTATTCCAGCCAACAATTTTACAAACAAATTAAGCATTACGCATTATAAATCATCTTTTCGAAAGATGATGTTGGGAAAACTTCAGCGAATTTATGCACACAAACCATGGAAATGGTTGGACACCATCGTCTTTGAGATGCATGCTTTGCGCCGCAAGATTTTCGGAACGAAGAACTGAAACGATCCCCGGAACCCGTCCAATCTGCCCGGTAAACTGACATACCCATTTCCCGCCAATCAGAGCTGCGGGCTGGGAGTGAATGGAATTTGCAATCTTATCGACGATCGTCGCTTCTCGAATTTCAATAAGTGAATTTCAATTTGCCAACCAACGTTGCCGCGTTCATAGCGTTCGCTCAGCGTGCACACACCGTGGGAAAGTAATCGGCCCCGGGACAGCAGGAACAGGCCACGAACTCACCATCGAGCACAGCTGGGCAGCTGGGATAGATTGTGAATTAATTACCTGTTTAATGCTTACGCACGACCGGAAGTGATAAGATTTATGTCGAAATTCGCACACCAGACACCGCTAACAGGGCATGCCGGGTCATGTTTACACTTTATAGCCGTCCACTTCCGCCATCCCGCCATCTCAATCAATCGAACAGATCAAGCGTGCGAAAGTGGCACAGCACAGCTGGCCGCTCTTTAATTGCGTTTCACGATGATCGTTTCATTAACATTGTTTGTCTTCTGCGCAAGGATCAATATTGGGAACACCGTTTATCCGTTTAATCCAATGTTTTTGGGGGCGACACGCACGGCGGGTTACCTGCGAGCCCTTATCCGATCCGAAGAACCGACACCGTTGCTCTATTTCATTTCAACGAAGAGCCATTTAACACCATCGAATGGGCGATACAAAAAAGGGAGGGGGAGAAGAAATAAAACCGGGAAAAGCAGATCAGCCAATGAAACCAGCCAACGAAGCGGCGTAGTTCGTGGAACAATCTCGCGCCAAAATAGTTCCACGAAAAGGGAAATGCGCGCAAACTTGGTGGTGGTGGTGGTGGTGGCGGTGAAAGTGAAAAACTGAAAGCAGGAAAACAAGCAACAGCTAACGGTGGAACGGCTTAACTTCTGTTTACTATCGTGCGACTGGCGGCGCGCTCGTTCAGCACCACGGCAACTAACTTTCGGCAGCATCCCACGCATACCTACGACAAGATGGGAGAAAATTGAAATCCAAGCACTACTGGAACACACCGCCGTGCGCACGCACACCGTTGATAGGACGGAGGGGGATTAATGCTCCATTCTAACATCACTGCCGCCTTCATTGGAAACCGAATTCCGATTGCCCGGTTCTGGGTGCCGGTTTTGCATTCTGTAACCAGCCTACCGACGGTCGGCGTTATGAAAGTGATGGAAAAAGTTATTTGCAACCGGCTCACGGAATGATCCGTTGCTTGCTTTACATACGGGAACGCGCGTGTTGCGTTTCGATTCCCACCAGCAGCGTGCCGCCGGAAGCAGTTGATGTGTCTTTAGTTGAATGGGCCGCATGGTGATGCGAATGAGAGAGTGAGAATCGGTTTGCAACGGATCCAATCGCCATGTGGCTCGAATGGGAGGCGTTCGTAGTCGTTCATAAAGAACTTACACGCGGAGTGGTTCTGTTTCCTATTGTGGTGCCTGTGATGCTGCGTTTTTGCTGCTTAAATGTTTAAGGGATGTATCTTACCTTAATTCTAGCATGAAATGGTATTAATTTTGAGATTCTTTGTGACGAAACGATCCAAGTTTAGAGTTTTGCTCGGATATCATAATAAACATCATCATTCATTCATAAACTAAATTTCAATATCATCTTATAGTATTTTGTGGAATGAATGTGCGAAACATTTGGAACAGTGATAACAACAATTTCATTGAGGTTTAACCAAATTAAAACATACACTCTTTACGTGCTCCAACCTTGTGCTACTTCCCAGTGCTGAATTATCTTATGTGTACAAAATTATACTCTTCTGTTAAATTGGGATTTTTTTAGGTAGCCCGGTCGAGTCAAGTTTTTTAATTTCCAATTTTTCAAAGTTTGGAAACATTATGATGTTAGAAAAGGGATTGTTTTTATGTTTAAAAAAATACATGTTTTACATTAGTTATATTTCCAAAAATTACACCAAATTTTAAAAAACCTTGACTGTGCTACCTTGCAATATCATGTTAATAAAGTGTTCAAAAACCTAAGGGAGTAGTAGTTTTTATCGTACGACGTAACATAAGGTTTTGGGAAACTTTACTTCAAAAAAGCGAAAAATATTGTGCCATATGATTTATCCAAAAAAAAAATTTCAGTTCAGTTTGTTTTTTTTTTTTGTTAAAAATTATACACAATACACATGTTGGTAGATTTAACATCCATGAAACAATGTTAAAAACTGCTACTAAAGAATGTCAAATATGTAAGCCTTCCTTTAAAGTGCCCAGTTAGTGATACTTGCTTCTGAAAAAACTCAAACCCACAATCGAACGCACGAACGAGTAATAGAATATCGTTTTGTTTCTTTTTCTCTTTCCCCCTTTTCAGACCTCTTCTCAACCGGAACCCCCTCACGAAAAGGAAAATGTAAGTAGTGTGGTTAATGGATTTTGTAAAACGTTTTTTCCCCTTCTTCTACTTCTTCTAACACTTTTCCCCACACAGAAACACTCTGTAAATAACATGAGTATTAACCTCTAATCGTTTGTAATGGACTAACAGTCACTACACTCACCAGGTGAATTGTAAATACACATTTTACAGTATTCCCGTATTTTTCTTTCACTAGCGTGTAGTCGAAGTATAGAGATCGATGTGGTCCTAGCTGTATAATGTACGCCGACAGTCATGATGTTTCCCGAACCGTTCTTCGAGACTTACCCCCGGGTAACACACACGTGCCCATAACATACCCGGGCGGGGGGTGTGTGTGCTCGGTGGTCGGTCTGAAAATTGCCTTTCATCCCGTCGAAGGTTGTCCAGTAGAAAGAGCGATACTTTAAAAGCACATGCTCGTTGGTTGGTTGCGAGAGCAAAAGCTGGGCGCAAATATTAGCTTCATATCGAAGGAGACCATGCCATCGCCCTGAATCGCCCTGAGTCGAGCGGTGTAGCTCATCGAAGGGTATGGTCCGGGTATGGACATGGAAAATATGCAAAACATATTAAGAGCTCATCATGCCCATGTGCTGGCCCCCCCTAATCGGCTTAATACGACGTTAGTGGGCAAGGCGAAGTCCCAAAGAACGTAGCTCGATAAGGAAGCGGGCGTTGTTGTGTGCCCGGCTGAAAATCTGTTCAGCAATGCTCCGGCCCCTTCCCAGTCCCAAACCCAGGCTAATCTTTCATTAGCAACGGTAAAGCCTCCCTCTCGGAACGTTGATCAACTTTTACTCCCCCAAACGCACCCTCCCTCCTGACCGACACATGGATTGTGGGTTCTGGTCAAATAGTAGCAGGATTTTGCGATTTATTACCGAAACCGAATAGGCGGCCATCAGATGCCATCGAACCGATCATTCGTCGTACAGATACTTCCTGACCAGGGTCGGCACTGGGAATGCACCGGTCTGGCACGTATTGTTCACATCGTCCAGCTCGAGGCTAAAGATGCCGGTACCGGCGAGCTTGTTATCCTTGACGTACGTGACCTTCGCCGCCAGTGCGTCCTCCGTTTCCAGGGTAAGCCAATTGGTGCGCAGATAGTAGTAACGGGTCACGGTGGTTAGGTCATCGACGGCCGTATAGTTGCCGGTCTGGGCGTTCGTGAGCCGTCCGCACGCTTCGTAGCGTGCCAGCAGCCCGGCACGATTCGTATTGGTTCCCGGTGCACCGGGGCCCGTTGCAGGAGCCCCAACGACACGCTGGCTCTCGCTGGCCAACAAGTACGTCCGGGCGTATGTGGGCAGCACGAGGTTTATCTTGTTCCGGCGTGTGCCCGCAGCCAGCAGTGCCGTGATCGTGGAATTCTGAACAAAAGAGAGAGAGAGAGAGAGACAGAGAGAAAGAGAGAGTGCGTCCCGGATGGAGTGGTATAAATCGGAAAAGAATGTTAGATACGTTTTTGACATTGACCGGCTGCGTGTCATGGGCAGACGAAGAACCCACACTTCTTCCACACTTCTTCTTTCTTCGCTTACCACACTGACGACGGTTGCTGGTGGGTTCGAGAACAATGGTGCAAGATGAGCCGTGGCCGTGGTTGAGCTGCCGGTAAAGTTGTAACCGTGTACATTGATCAGGTCGGCGTACCTGGAGGACGAGAGAACCGAAACCGAATGGGAGTCGACAGAGACGAGAACACGGGATACATAAAATTTCAGCTTCTGTTTGTCTCGGAAACTTTACTTACAAGCTCAGCGAGACAACGTCGTACGCATCGTTCCACACCGCCGGTACCGACACTATCAGCTGCTTGTTTACCATGTACAGTCTCGCCCGGAGCCGAATAACGAGCCTGGCCAGCGATGCCTGTAACAGTCAAGTCCCGGGAGTCAAAGAATGGACGCGCTCCAGCAAATCGTTCGGTGATGCCATTACCTTATCCAAATCGTTGGTCCGCCGATCAATTTCCACTCCATCGAAGTTGTACTGCTCCAAAAAGATGGCCACATTGTTGACCAGCTTATCCAGGCAGGAGGATACAGCCTGCGAAAGAAAGGGTGCACGAGTGGTCAGAGGATGAATTTGTTTTGCGCAGTTCTTGCGCAACTTCCGGGACTTTTGCACTACTTTAAGAACTTTTAAATCGAAATCGAGAGTCGAGCGTCAGCCCAAGACTCCGCCGCAGTCAGCGCAGTACCTGCTTCAGGCTATACGTGCTCTCCCGGTCTGTGCCGACCTGAATGTACAGCTTCACGTTGCTACCGATGGGGCGCAGTGCTTGGAATGCGGTAAACCCGGCTGTAAGGTAATGGTAGGAAGTAAGGCACGGGTTTTAGTCAATCATGTCATGGGGGAATGAGCGACAGTGAGAGTGGTTGACATGGGCGTCGACATTACATGATGTATCGTAGTTGCTCAATATCCGGACACTCCCCTGGGTCGTTACGCCAACACCGACGTAGATGTAGTGCGTGCAGTTGGTTCCGGTGAGATCCTGCGGCACCGTCGGAGTGCTGTAGCCGGCCGCAACACTATCGTAGTAGCAGACGATGTCTGTGGGTTATAGGGAGGACAATCACGATGAATCACTTACGGCACGACCACCAAACAACACACACACACACACATTACAAGTCCTTTATCACTACTTGAGGAGGGGAGGGAGGTACATAGTTGGAATAGTGTACATGTTGGCGCCCCCCGAGGGGGGGTTTGCCACACGACCACGAGACGCCATCGGTTGCCGGAATCGAATAGTTTCACTTATGCCTATACCGGAGACCAGTTAGCCGGAGGCACCATTATCTAGAGGGGAACGCAGACAGCCCGGTTAGGCTAGCCACGTCGGTAAATATGGTGGGTCGTAAAATGGCGAAGTTCGGGATCCAAGTTTTGGAGGAACAGTAGGCCGGTGCGATGGCGACTGGTTGTGGTGGTGGTGGTTTCAATTTGAAACCTAAACAGTAGGCTCCTTTGTAGTCGAGCCTGTAGATCATAGCAACTGGTTGGGACGAAGCGATAGCAACCGGTAGTGATAAGGTGAACGATGAGGATGATAATGGTGATGATGATGATTAAATTACGGTGTTAATCGGTTTGGTAACTCTTTGATCGCACTACTGTGTACCATCTATATCACTCCTCGGTGGTTGGTATAACTTGAGAAGGTCTTAGTTCAATTCGGTGAACACATAAGCGATGCAACACCACATCTACCAAGCAAGCAAGTGAGAAACGTGAGAGATTAAGATAGTCTCCGCATCGCCAAACCGAGCTTGGCCTTGCTGCGATGCATTACAGAATGTTGGCCACTTGGGAAACATCGGACACCAAACTCTCGAAACACAGCCACACAAACAAAGCGAAGAGGGGGTTCGAAGTTGTACAACTCCGTTCTGTTTATCATTATGACACCAGCTCACCGATCGCCCGTAGTTTGTTGCAAATGCTTGCAAACAGGATGCTGCCAGTCGTCCTTAATTATCTGGCCACTTACTTTGTGCAGCGGCTGGCGATGCAAACACGTTCAGCATCACTACTACCACCACTAGGGTCCATGATTTCACTCTCTTCGCCATCATCATCATCATCATCACGTCTACCTATCCGTGTATCCTTTCCCTTTAGCTCACACAAGCCAACTGTCGTCGTGGTCGGTTGGTAGCAGAAGCAAAGTGACGAGAGCCCATCGCCGCCACCGTCGTCTGATACGGAGTAACAAAGTTTCCAATCTTTATTGACACAGTTTGGCGCACGCTGTCTTTAGCATTTCTGGCTACGGCGCGGTTGCTGCCACATTCTCATCATCCTCCGGGGCCGCTGTGTGACCGCGAGCAGCACACGCGTGTGTTTGTGATTGTGGCGAGAAGAATAACTTCTCGCAGCCACGCTGCTCCCCGCGTACCATATGCGTGTCGTGCATCTTGCGTCAGCACCCCCGCCCCCCTTCCTCTTCTTCCAAGAAGATGAAACTCTTCGGTAACGGCGCTAGTAGAGGGCGAACAAATAAACAAAAAACGCCCAAAATGGGAACAGAAACTAGAGCACCATCGATTGGTTAAGGAGAAGCCCAGGACAGCCCATGATGCAAAAACCGGGCTACGGCGTTGATGCCGAACAGAGCCTGTGCGGTTTTTCACGGGTTTTTGTTGCACAGGCAGCCTGGTGTTCGGAAACCCATTTACCATTGCTCCTGCTTGGTGGTGAAATTTACATCTTTCCTTGACTGGGCTTCAACGACTGGGCTGCGGTGGCGAAAGGGAAACACAAATCAGGGCATGTGCGGGACCTGGAAAAAAAACCTGGAATCGAATCACCATCTAACCAAATACCGGAAAGTCGGTCGCTCGGATGGTGCCGTCGTGGTTGTGGTCATAGACGCCCCACCGTGGTTTGTTGTGAAAAAGCGACACTTCACAGGGAGTGGAGGTGACGGGGGGGACCTGGATGATGGGAGAAATGTGTCTTAAGGTGTGGCGATGGAGCATCACGCCTATGCTCACAGCATTTTTCAATAGTGCCACATGACGTCAAATGTTTGCCCAGCAGGAGGGAGAGGGGGAGTGTGAATGGTGAAATATTGCTTTTTCATTTTGAGCATTTTGTTTTTGCCGATGCCTGGGGGTCGTGGTGCCGTGGTCCGTGAGGTGGGGAGCATTTGTTGATGGCTTCGTGCTGGGCGTGCGGTTTTCAAGTCGCTGTCGCTAGATATGTAAGCATGTGTTTTCTTGATGAACATGGCAAGATACTGCTGCTGCTGCTGCTGCTGCTGCTGCTGGCACAACAATAATACGAGCCGAACGTGTCCTCGTGCCATAGGCATAGTAACACTGAGATTTAGAGGGGTATTTGACATTGTTCTCGGTCGGTACAGGAATGGATCATGTTACATACTAAGCTACGCTTCAAATCCGTCTTTCTAGGAATTTGGACGCATGATAAATGTTGCTACAGTGCTGCTGCTTCTCGCTCGATTTGACATTCACAGGAAAAGTTTCGTCAAAAAAAAAATGAGAAAAACCAGAAAGTCAATCCAAAAATCAACATTGATATCGTCTTTACACGTTTCTCGTATCATGTTTCATCCAATCTCTGCGGCAATTTGTGCACAAAATGCTTCTCACAAACTTGTGCGGAAATAGAAGAAGCAGCATCCAGGATCTTAGAGACTGATATGGCCAATAAAAAAAAACCAGCACCAGCATAAGCCTATGCTCGATAACTTGTCTCCGGGCAAGTAGCAACCATTCGATTCGCGGCACACGAAAGCCCCAATGGGCGTTCAACCAGCACTTATTGGCATACACATGTTCATTAAAACTTTACAGCAGTGTTTAGTGTTGGCGACATTTAATGAATGTTATCGTTGGCGGCCTTTGTTATGTTTCTTGGTAAAATTGCCTTGAAGTTGTCCTAGAAATTTCAGCGGAGGTGGGTGTTGTCTCATCATCAATAGATACATTTCGATACAATAACTTTAACAAAGAGAAAAAGTGTATATTGAAAATATTTAATATTTTAAATTAAACTCGTAATTTTTAAAAATTATTTTTTAAATCAAATATACAAATTACTTAATTATGCATGAAACTATTTTCGTCTTTCATTGAATAAAAATTAAAGTCTTATGTTACAATAATTTACAATAAATTAGCGTACTTATATTTTCTCAATTTAATGTTCCTACCACCCACCTGTTGCCAGTTTTATAACTGTTATTGAGAATGTCAAGGTGGAATTAACAAAGCATATTTATGTAGCTTAAAATGATAGTTTGTTTTTCCGATTGGTTTTACCAATTATCCCTCGGACACTGTTTATTCATTTTACCGAGCGCGATGCCATCGCGTTGTAGGCAGCGATTCTTAGACAAGCCTACTCAGCAAGAACAGTGGATTTACGGGGTACAACAAAAGGATCTCACTTTGACCATCCGAGGCTCCCTGTTCTGGTTATATATTGCCGGTCCTTCTGGCGTGGTAAAAGGCTTCCTGCTCACTTTGATTAGTATCAGTTCGCTGTAACGGACGCGAATACTAGAAGGCCCCAAAGGGCCATACAGACACACACACGCGCAGACACACCCCAGTTAATATCATTCACAAACAATCCCAAACGAAGTGCCCCGAGCGAGCGGGTTGAGATGTTTATTTTTCAAAGAAACAAATTTCCCCGAAAGCAGCATCCGGCCAGGCCAGGCCAATCTAGCAGTCACCGCGTCTACCGTCGAGTCTCTGCACTGCTATCCATTGTGACGTGCTCGGGTACGCCTTTTGAAAACGTGATATTCAAACGTGGGCTGTGCTTGTGGCGTAACATAACTCATTGTTATTTCCAATCCCCAAACCGTGCGCAACGAAGTGGGTCACCAGGTTATCAACAGGCGGTAGCTTTATGTGGCTGAAAAGCACATAAATTACGACAGATGTTCGTCAATTTTCGGGATGAATTTGAAGAAATTGTATTATTTTCTTGGGCTAAAGCAATCCAAGCTATCGGTTATTACGGGGCAGGCTTTACAAGCCAGGTCTGATAATGGGCTCCCCCCCCCCCCCCCCCATATTCCCCCATTAGCTAGAACACAATGCAACATAAATAATTTCTGCTGCGAGACCATACTCGGTATTACCTTTTTTTTGTATTTTAATTCTCTCAGTCAATTTGATGGATGCCGCCGAATCTCCCTGTAGATATACTTCAACCCACACACGTGCGCAAACTTCCTTTGTGTGTAAGTAGCCGTACCGCGTAGGGACGCGTGAATTCAGCGAACAGCCGCCGCCCCACGAGCAAGATGAGCGACATTGTTGGGTGTGGATGGTGTTGTGATTTAGATTCTCTTTCATCCACATCGTTGGATTAAAGTATTAATGGGCTTCTGTGCCATCCATTAGCAGGGTGGTGGCCCCCCCCGCATTGCTCGAGTGCCAGAGCTTTCAACGACCTAAGTACCTCTAGACCTGGCTCTCTCTCTCTCTCTCGTCAGCACTTTGGCGCTCAAAGTGAAGTGTTCGCCTTCTTAAGCCGGCTCTAGCCGATGATTCCTTGTCAATTCTTTAAAGCCCGAACAACCTATATGCTCCCACAAGTTCACACACACACATGAGAGTCATCTCCTTCCGTTGGATCCGTTCGGGTGCCATATTCAGATTGATGATTTTCACCATCTGTGCCTTTTTGAACGGTGACATTCGATGGTGCAGCTCAATGATCCCATGGGGTTTTGTGCGGAATTGAAGCATAAACACGACATATGAACGCACCTTGCATGACTTTAGGGCGGCGCCTCGTGTGAAAACAATATCCGCGTAACACCTTTTCGCGAATTCCTTCTTCCCGTATGTACGCGGGATCCCCACAAGAGACTTCGCGCAACCTTGTTCGAACCTCATGTCAGCTACTCCCGGTATCTCTGGATAAATCAACCTAATAAAACGGATCGACAAAAACCTTTAGGCAAGAACAACGGTGGTGCGCGATGGTCTCTCCCCCTGCGGGGAGAGACACTTGAAACCCCAACGGAGTGCCATCGGAGAAGGATGGTTTCCCGGAAATTGAATAAACTTAGGGCGGTGACCTCGCAATGCTTTTCTTCCTCGCGTCAAGAGGGCACACGATACGTTGATGGCCAAACTTTAATATCAAAGCACCGTGCATGTTTGATTCTCACCAATCCGCCGGTTCCACGACGGTCATGAACAGAGGACTCCCAATCCACGACAGCAGCAGCAGCAGCAGCATAACTCCGGCCGGTGTGGTAGCTGCGTTTGGCAACCACCGAGGCCAAAGGTTGTATGTTTGTGTAGGGCCGTTTGGCCTCCTTAGCACCCCGGGGGCACTATCCTACCCTGGAAAGTTGGTAATTGGAAGCGAAAAGTTGTCTGGCCGCCACCTTCGAAGCCGTTTCATCTCTAAAACCATCCCTTCTCTCCGAGTGGAGTATATTCGCCCTATAAGCCCCCCGGGGGTGTGGGCTCGAAAACTTCTGCTCAACCACTGGCCAGCCGTACGGTCATCAATGGTGCTGTGCTTGGGTGTCCGGCACTGCCACCGGGATTTTCGTGATAAATAGTAAAGCCAGCTTAAAGCACCCTTGTGCGGCAGTGGCACTGCATGTTCTCTGACTGGTTAAGAAGCTTCGAGAGCCACTAGCAGTAGTGGCTCAATCAGTTTCAAGTTGATTATGGTATTTAAGGGACACGAAGGGGTAAGAAAACGATCCCAAAAGAGAGAGAGAGAGAGAGAGAGAGAAAAAAAAACGAGAGAAAGGGAAAGAGAATGGCGCGTTCGTGTACGTGCCCGAACTAGCTAAGTCGATGTAACTACGTATCTAGTTTCGTGCGTCTCCGAAGTCTTCCGGTTCGTAGGACCCAGTGGAGAGGGTTTTCCCTCGTGTTTTTTTTTCTATCTGTTTTGTTCTAGATGTCTGTAACTATTTGATTACTCGGACCTGTGTCCCCTTTGCCGACCATTCTTGTAGAATAAATCAAAAGAAAATCAATTCTATTGTGTTCGCCTAACTCTGTAATCACGTTTCAATTTATCTTTATTCTACGTTAATAAAACTGTCCAACTTTATATCGTTGTTTCTACTAGTGTTTGTGCGTATGTGTGTCTGTGTATTTACGTGTACGTGTTCCTTTTTCACATTGAAACTAACCTGCCTCCATCTGTACATAGTTCCCTTCTGAGCGTGGAGCAGGACATGTGACAGGACCAGTCTACCACACGATCAGGAAAACAGATATGATTCCAGCAACGCAGCACGGCCCAATACCATGATGGGCCCTGGCAAACGCAGAGCATGGTAATGGGAAACGAAATAAGTTTTCTCCTGCATTTAACATAAATAAATTTAAAAAAAACCAGCACCAACCCTGAGCCAAGCACAAGCCGAGTGCTGGGTTTTCTAAATTGTTGATGTCAATCTTTTTGTGCTCCTGGGCATACGCTCGTTTTAATATGCTTGGTAACCTTCGTAAGCATCCACGTATCCCCTACCCCATTTAAACATACCGATGTTGGACGTTTAGAGCAGGTGTTTCGATGGTTCTGAATGGTTCTAAGTGTCTCCTGCCAACTCCGGTGCTGGTGGTGGAAGGCAATGCCGGTGCAACCATTAATTCCCGTTTTCGAAATCGTTTTGCTTCGTTAACTTCTTTCACAGGGATACTACTACCGCATATAAGACGTTTGTTTCATTCGTATGGCTCACCAGGTATGTACAGCTTCAACCTGTTCGGTGTCCCTTCGGTCTGCGGTTCGATCAGTGCAGTCTCCCATGCTTTCATGGGCTGAGTGATTCTTTGTGAAAAGGATTAATTGGTTTGACCATGAAATGAGTAATTATGTGATGAGTTGATTTTAATCATTGCAGTGTGCTGCCGCTTGATACTAATTAATTAAAAACATATTAATGATTCTGGTTCAACGAAAAGCTTCTCGCAAAACGAACAACAACAGATGCAGCATTAATGTTTTGTTTCATTAGTTGTGCTCTGTTTTTATGCTGTGGGCTTTTACCATTAAACTGCAGCACCGTAGTAAGCATACAACCCAGGAAATCGCATACTATCGAGATATTAATGAAAGCTTTCGATTGATTAGAGCATGATGCACTCATATCCTTCTCTGTTGGACCTCCGCGGGGAACCACCAGGAGGGAATGCAATGAAATGCGTAATTGAAATGTGCTCATTAGCTCAAATGAACCGCGAAAAAAAATCCAATTATAAAGTAATTCCTTGCTAATCGCTCCCAATTCGGCCGTAAGACTCAGCTCCTCCTATCCTCAACCGTACCTTCAGCCTCGTCAGTCAACAAAGTTTATTTGTCTTGGCAAGTTAAACTCTTCCGTCGACCGTAGGCACCGCAGCGCATTTCGATTCGCAACATTTGGATTGACCGGGGCCAAAGTTTTCCGGCCGAAGTAATTGGACTTTTCGTTTACTTTTGACCGTGTGTTAGTCGACCGCAGGGAGCAAATACACTCCCCTGCTCAAGCCCAAAGCGGTACTTAAACAAGCAAATCTACAAGTCGCTCGGGTGCAAAAGGAACCGCCACCAAGCCGCGGTCGTCGTTTGGGGCGGAATTTAATGCTTTTCAAGAAGCGTGATGACTCTTGGCTTTTTGTGCGAGGTGTCGTGTCACAGCAGGACGACATTGCGTCAATTTGCTGTCGTCAAACACGGACTTCCGTACCGGAAGATTACATCACCCGAGCTCGCTACAGTGATTACGCACGCGGGCATCTAAGTTAAATGATGACCTCAAAAGCCACAAAGCAACGAAGGGTATCCGTGGCAGCCATGGCTGTTTGCACTAGATATCGGCGTTGCAATCTGAACGAAGACGTACTGACGGTTGGAAGAATAGTCGCCAATTCCAAAGATGAGTTTGCAGCGATGAATATGAGGATGCTTGTACTTCGCAAAAAAACAACAATTTCATTATCATTTGCTATCGAGCCAGGATTCCGTTTTGCTATAATAATTTGCCACGAAACAATCCACGCAGCGTTAGGTGGTATTTCAATAATGTTGTTCGTCGAAAGACGGCTGGATTACGTCAGCGAATCTGCAGGCGCTATACTCGGCCTGGGGCCCAATTCCCGGACATTAAGTGTGATCCGTATTCAGCTTGTAGTAGTACTTTGAGTAAACTTTGATTGGATACTCTGTCAGCGCAACATTGTGATTCACACCAGTTAGTCTTGTCACAAACAGATTTGGTGAAGATTTGGATTGCGGGTACGCCGATCCCATTCCGCGGAAGCGCTATATTGGGACGGGAGTATAAAATCTTTTATTTATTCTGTCGCAGTAACACTGCTCTGGAAATGTCTAGTTCCGTCTGCTCGGAGGTCGGAAATAATTAAATAGCTGAAAGAAAACACCATTTTACAACGTCCGTATCCCGCGTATCCGACGGAAAAGCTGCATAAGCGGTGGGTAGAGATCAAAACATTTAAAGCTGATTTTAAATGAATACCCGGAAAGCGCCTCTTTCAAATAGATTACTTAGGATCTGGAGCCGGAAAGGAACGATACAGCTTTTGTCAATGGTATTGCGCGCGTACTGCCTTCCTTTGATAAAGGATAACGAGCGCTTAACGATGGTAACAATATTGGGAGCAAATTGAATCAAACGACAAATCTTCTCTTTGAAGCAAATTTATCACCAACCATTCGGGTTTCGCGACGTCCTGTTGTGAACCGAATTGCTATTTCAACGTTTTTCTCTGGATGCCACCTCAATCGTTTTGCTATTTTCGTTTGACCAGGATGTGTTGGGCCACCTGAGAATCACGCGTTCCCGGGAAGCCCCTGCAGGCTTCCGTCTTAATTTTACCATGATTTTCGAATAGCCACGCTACTCAATCAATTGCTCAATTTTGGCAACGGCATCCGGACCTTAAAGGTAAAGTGGTTAAGTGAGCGCGTGGACGTTTTTGCACAGGTCTATTCCTCGAATATCGCTTGGCTTACGTTACCTCCCAGTCGCGGCGAGTTTGCTGGTGCACGTGGCGCAAATAAAAAAAACCACTTGAACTGTCTGGGTTCATACTTTTCGTGTGGCTAAAACCACCCTGCCCTGGCATCCGCTTAGAGCAAGGAAGTCGCATAAATTCATCTCCTGCAGACGTGGAATCCTTATAGTAGAATCCGGCCACCACCTTCAAAGCCGGGCACACTTTCACCCGGTATCCTTGATTACAATTTCAGCGTGGCCTGTGAGCAGCGATAAATTTGGATAAAATTAAAACGAGTTCAATATCTAGCGATACCGCGGTTTGCTAGTTTGAATAATGCTCCAATCCAATCCGACCAATCATAGGCGTCGGTGTGGATGAATCGCATGTGATCGCTTAAATTTGGTATGGAAATCGATACCCTCCACCCGGCGCTATATGCTCATATTTTATGCAGCAAGCCGCATAAATCATAGTTCATCGACAGCTTGCAATCGAACCGAATTCCCGCGGCATTCCATCCTCGGCGTCGCGCGCTATTTAGACCGCTTAGCTCAGCCGACTGTTATTAATGTTGATTGAATATTTTATCGCCCAAAAGCATTCGCTTTGTGTTGATTTTTAGAATTTATGCTGCAACACGAAAACGTTTCCACTCTTCAAAGACAAAGAAAAACTGAACATTCAAATTCGCGGCGCTCGATGACAAGCCAGCTGTCATTTCAGCGCATGCTCGAGATGGCTGCTGGCAACACTGGCCCGCTTGGCAATATGGCCGCCAAAATTTTTCAAAAAAAAAAGGCAAAAAGCAAGGCTTGTCGTCGCGCGGCACAGTGGTTGCGATAGAATTTTCACTCTTCTATCCATTAAATCTTATTTTGTGACCGTGCTTCCGTTTCCGTTTTGCAGCCGAGACCGCGGGGCAGTGGTGCGAAGTGAAGTTCGACGGGGAAAAACCATCCGTAGGCCGCTGCTGACCTGACGCCGTTTGTGCGCTCCGCGCCCAAAGTGTTTTGCTTTCGTGTGTGTGGCGTTGTTTGTTTATGCGCGTGAATCTCGTTGATGCATGGAAGCCCAGAAAAAGGCCGCATTCAACATGTACAACAATTCCAACGGTGGTGTCGCGCACGGGGACACTGCAGTTGAGCCGAAGGAAGCGTCAGCTACCACCACCTCCCTCGGCAGCACCGCCGAGCTGCTGCCGGAGGAGACGGCAACGGTAGCGGCGGCCGGTGACACGGCGGAGCTCGATGATGCGGAGCGGCTTGCTGCGTCTGATGCAGTTGCCAAGGAGGATGCGAAGATGATTGCGGCAGCAGACAAGGAAGACGCGCTGATTGAAGAGGAGGAAAAGGACGATGCGTCGGTGCTCGTTACGGAATCCGCTTCCGAGGAGAATCCGACGGTCGAGATTTTGGAGCAACCGATCGAGGAGGTCGAAGAAGAGGAAGAAGCGGCTGCGGCAGAGGTTGTTGACAAGGATGTAGAAGGTAGCAAAGCGGTGGATACGGCGACGGAAGAGGAGGATACTGCACTTGTCGAGGAGCTGGGTGTGGATGAAAAGGGCACGGTGCAGCTGGTGGAGGTACTGGAACAAGAGGAAGAGGAGGTGGAAACGCTAGTGGAGGAAGAGATCATAGAGGAGCATCTTGACGAGAGCAAGGTGGACATGGTGCTTCCGGATGACGCGATAGTGGAAGAGGACGGCGATGAGTTGATCGACGAGGAGGAGGAAGTAGTAGAGGAAGAAGAGGTGCTAAAGGTGGTATCGGACACTAAGGCGAATGCCGCTGTCGATGCCGTGCTGGAGCCAAAAGAAACGGCCGCGGTGGAGGAGTCTCCGAAAGCGGTCCGGGAAGAGCTGGAACTGTGCCGGGTGTGTATGGGGACGGAGAAACTGTCGGACATATTTCAGCTGGAGGGTGCGATGCGCATCAGTGATATCATCATGAAAGTGTGCACCAACATCCGCATCACTGAGCGGGACCATTTGCCTCACAAAATTTGCGAACGGTGCCTCGGCCAGGTACGAATCGTGAACGAGTTCAAAGGTCGCTGCGAGGCGTCCGATAAGGAGCTGCGCAAGAACCTGAAGCGAAGCGCCAACAAAACACGCCGACGGACCGACGTCATCGTAGTCAACTGTCCCATCTCGGACTCGGACCACGAGGATGAGCCAGCCGATGATGACGAGTACAAGGTGTCACAGTCGGAGGTGGAATCGGAACCGGCTACGTCGGATGACAGCTTTTCACCACCGCAGAAACGACGTCGGACGCCAGCTAAACGTGGCCGTAAGCCCGGATCATCGATCTCCCCCGGTCGACGAGGGCGTCCGGGACGAAAACCGAAAAACATGGCGGTCGCAACCGTCGCCGTCTCGCCCGCTACGTCCGTCGGTGTGAAACGTGGTCCCGGGCGGCCACCGAAAAATCCGAAAACACCGCTCCTGTCAAACCTCGTGTACATCGAGGCACCGGAAGACTCGAGCTCCGGTTCGGACGATGGAGATGTGAAGAAAGCGCGCCGAAAGCGTGGCAACCATCCGTGTCACAAGTGCACCGAAGTGTTTCCGACCCAGATGGCGCTGAAACAGCATCTCAAGACGCATCCGGACGACGTGTTTAACTGTGATCGGTGTACGCTCCGGTTCAAAACGCAACAGGCGCTCATCAATCACATCGAGCGGCACAAAAAGGCGGACCGGCTGCAGGAGGAGAAGCGCCGCGAGCGGGAACGACGCCAGCAGGAGCGACAGAAAGAGCGAAGGTCGGATGCGGACTTGAACCTTTCTTCGGCAGGCAGCGTGGAGAAGCGCAAGAAAGTGGAAGCAGGACCGGCCAGCAGTGGTCGTGATCTGTTCAAGTACGTCGCACCGCCAGCTTCCACCTACTGGAGTGATAGCTTTTCGGACTAGAGTGACACCAATGGAATGGAAACCAACCAATGGAATAATGTGTTTTAGGTAAGGGAGCATTGAACATGCGTTAGGGTTTCCTATTGTTTATTTATGTTTTTTCTTTTCCGTTGTTCGCACAACACTAAGGGTTCTTATAAGTTTGTTTTACTGACAGAATTTTATCATTTCTTTTACAGGGCTTTCTGGGTAGTAACTTGAAGCAGTAGGTTATCTTTAGAATTCAGCTACACAGAAAAATTTCGTCTGAAGAACCACCCTCTCAAGTCGCCATCGGGAATGTAGGGTCTAACCGTAGCCTGCAGTTATGGTAGAAAAGCGTACGGTCTAACGGGAGGTAGGGGCGAGTTTCTAGTGCTACAGAAAACGCAAAAAGGGCATTATTTGTACATTATGGTGAACAAATCAAAATATTGTAGAATTCATTTAGCACCGATAATTGCTGGAAAAATCTTTAAACTTTATTTCCATAGTTCCCACACAGTGCACAGTTCGACAGCGCCTAGGGTTATGCTGACCTGGGGTTTGCTTTTCTTTGCTTTGTTCTCTTTTAACACAAATTGAATGTGTTTACTCGTACTTTTCCTTTAAACTTAATTTTGACCCTCAATCACTCAATATTATTTTCGTCAATTGTTGGAGAAAAAATTGCACATTGCAGCGTTCGGATGGTTAGGTTATAAGATGATGTAATTAGGGAAAAAGAAAGCAACGGGAAGCAACGGGCAACGCATGCCAGGTTTAGCTGATAAGTAAGAAGTAGATAATATAGCAACCGGGACGCAATAAGGATGCCTCGACTGAGTGGTGCAATGGCTTCGATGTTTGTCCGAGAAAAGTATGCATGTGTGTGTATGCGTGTTCTAACAAAACTTTTTAATTATTTCTTCTAACCGAAACAAGCACTGCCGGCCTTTAAACGACCGAGCAGCGAATTGAATAATTATTTCAAAAATAATTTAAAGCAACGCTATAAGCTCCATTGGCAGACACAGTAGGATAATTTAGTAGATTTAATGTTTCCTTTCGACTTTTCATTTCACTATTCTGCATCATAGCAACGGTACACTAATGAATATAGTGGGCATTTGAGCCGCCGTTCAATCAAATATCAGTTTACTGGCCCCAGGAAGCATTCTTTTCCTTAAGATTTTTCATCAACTATCTCCATTCACTCGCGAACGGAGAGCACTAACACGATTGAAATTGTACATTAAGGTAAAATTTCCTATTTTTTAAGCATACTAGTACATAAAAACAAGCTGAGTCATGTCGGCAAGTGCTTTTCGGTGAAGATGCCCTTTCATTTGATTTGATCTGTACAATAAACGGCTTACAGCAACAACTGAACAACTCCCCTTGGTCAATGCATTCTCTTGCTTGTGAATTAGAGCGATGAAAGAAACTTGGGTGGAAACGTCACGTAGATGAAACCATGGAGCACAGTGTCGGCGCCGGCATAATGCCGTTTAGCTCTCATAGCTCTCGTGCAACACACAGTGTCTAGTCTAATTCTTTCTGCCTGGTTCTGGTGATTAACAGTTCGGGGAGGCCGAAAGGTGTGAAGCAATTCCAAGCCGACCCATCAATCACAACTAACCGCTGACTAGTTAACGGAATCTGTTTGGCTGTTCTGTTAAGCTGTGGCCGGATACAACCGGCAACCGGCAGCCGGCTGCCGACTAGTTTGTGGAAAGTTTTTGTGTCGAAATTGTCTGGGGTCCTATAGGCTGCCCGAATTTTGTGCACCATTTGATCCAGCCACACCAAACCCTCGGCTAGACTAGACTAGACCAGCACTGGATTCTGCCATCGTCTGGCGGCCAATTCGGATTTCCTATTGTGCACCAGACACCTATTACCGAGATAGCGGCTCGCCGGCTGGAAAAAGTCAATAAAGTGTAGCGAACGGAGGGCAAGAAAGTTGATTGTCCAATTTAAAACTGATGTTCCTAAATTACCTTTCCAGCACCTGGCGGCTGCTGTTGTGACCTTGGCCTTTTGCGGCCGAGGTGTAATTTATTCGCCGGATGGGCGCGCTCATCAAGACCCTCCAAAGGTACAATTGCGGTTAATATGGCGTGGCACGTGGCTCATCTAGGATGTATACGCTAATGATCCCTCATTTTTGTAGATTGATAAAGGCAGGAATTGTTATCTTCCCAGGTGATCCCTGTTTGCTCACTTACCTAACCATTGGTATTGGTACGGTCGCAGAAAATGAGCATTTTAAAATGAAAATGGCGCACCATTAAAGGGGAACTCATAAATCAAGCGGCGGTAAATAACAAAATGGATTGTATCAGGCTCGTCCGAGCTCTTTGTGTCTGATGCTACGGCGAGAACCGTGTGCGCTTCAACGGTGCTCTTGGGATGTGGAAGGATGCTGAAGAAGAAATAGTTTTTGCTTCTCTCGTTCCGCTTACACTTTCGTTCAATGTCATTTAAAATATAAAACACGTCAGGGACCGTCCCGTGCATCGGTGCTCTTTAATATTGCATTTTCCTAGCTGAATGTCATCCTGGATTACGCTTATCAGCTTATTTATTGCTCTTTATCAGCGTTCTTGCGTTCAGGGTCACTTGCAGGTACGTTGCGCTAGGTGGAACTGTTTGCAAACATTCTCTGACGATGTTAGTTATAAATCTTTAGATTTATGCTCGTTTTGAACAAAGTCGTCTATTCAATTGTCGATGTATGATGACAGCATGGAAACACATTTAGCATAAATAGCTATTTCATATAAAACGCAGAACTGCATGAGAACGTCCAGAACCAACCATATCTACCCGACAGTTATAATAATCTTATGTCTTTACACAACTTGCAAGCTTTATAAAAGTTCCAGACATCCCAAACGCATCTGAAGGAGGGAAGGTGTGGTCAATTTCAAAAAAGGATTTTCAGCATCGTTAGGTCGAATGAAGTAAGAAGATTCGGCACATCGTGAATCACTCATGCCCGAATAATGGGGGAAAAAGCTGAGTCTGTAAAGATAGAAGGCATTACGTGATGAAACAACGGAAAATAAAGCTTCAGCTAAAGGCCCAAAATTGAGATGGATAGACGGTTTCGACATTGATACAGGAACGCTATGAAATTACGGATTATTGAGCGATAGGAAATACCCGTTCTTTAAGATATGTTTTGACAAAGAATTGTACCTGCAATTTCACGCTTTTATTCCTCAATGAGAATCTACATTGATAGAAAAGGTAAATGCTACGGTAAATATTTTTTTATAATATTAAATGATGCTCAAAAGTATACAATATGACAAGGCAGGAAATAATAAATAGACTCTTGAAATAATAAAAAGCAGATAAACGGTTTGTATTTTTGCGTTTGTTTCATAGCAATCAATCAGTAATCGATAAATACTATCTATCAATGTACTAGGTATTATAAATAGTGAAACTCTCATACAACATGCACCATTCATTAGCGGTCCGAGGAATCTCCCGCAGAGTGAATTGATTAATTCCGTTCACTGACTGAGTATATCTGTTCTAGTATGAATTCACTCTATTACTCATTTCGAACCCTCGCCGCGATTGCTCGCTTACATGTCTCACCAAAAGACAAATCATCGTGTTTTATTTCTAATAATACATTCCATCTTTTCCCCTCGCGTGCATTATGATCGCATAAGATGATAAAGCGATTCGGCATTGACATGCTTCCCGGTACTGGTCAAGATTCGTTTGTTGGCTGCCTCTTAGCAGGAGATTTCCCTGGAAGCTGCTGCCGTGATCCGAAAAGGATGTTTATGGGCTCATTTGTTGAGTGACACAAACGATGCAATCAACCGACAAATGAACGGAATTGATGCTTACGAAGCAGACTAATGATGAGGCGATCTAGCTTAATTAATCTCGTTTCTCGTTGTGCATTAACTGGATCATTAAACACCATCAAGGTGTAGGAGTGATGATCAGCTTGATACCGATATTATGTGAGACGACCAACGACTGTACTTGGAATTGTCGTTTCTATGTTTTTGTACCACTCGGCCTCGTAAAACATTAATCGCAATTGGCTTCCACCAGGAAAAAAAACACCACAACAGCAATGCGGCCCACAAAACGGCTAAAAGCAAAACGATCTGTTCGGAATGAATTGAAAAGCTTTCAAGGTAAGGCTCGCCACTGGGTACCTTGGCCGTTGTGTCGTAAAACATATCGCCGGAAGTAGAATCCCGCTCCGCGATCCTGCGGTTTAGATGTTTCCTTTAAAGTGTTTTTTTTTTCGGATGTTTTATTAACACTTCCAACGCAACTGGGCCACCACAATGAGTGGTATTAAATTAGCCACACTCCATCGTACAACTGCCCGGCCGTTGTTGCTATCGTACATCACACAACGCGTTAATGTGTTACACCAGTGCGTTAGGGACGTGCTTGGAATTCACGGTTCTTAACCGACCGATTTGATGGGGGTGCTGCCATTTGATATGGACACACCTCTTGTTAACAGACCGCTTGGAGGTCCCACTGCCGGTACTGGTAGGTGCTATTAGCCGTTTTGAGCTAGCCCTTTAACGGCCCCTGATTTGAACGATAGCGTTGCGTGGTTTGCGCGTCGTTACGCAAAAGGTGCAGGGATGATATCGAGAATGAACATCAGGCCTTGTTCAAGTCGTAATGGTAATTCCTTTCCTGCCCGCACAAGGTACCGAGGTGAAGGAACTCACATCCTGCGGAACTATGGTTCTATCTATAGTGGAGCAAGCAACCAATTAATGGCTTATGTTTCCGATATTAATTATGTCGTTAGCATGGTTTTCCAAGGCCAAGTAACGATCCATTAGCTGGGCGATGTCCTTACCGGTGTGAAATAGAGAAACAACACCTTGTTAGTAACACCCCGGAGGCCATTAGGTGATGTTTAGTTAGAACGCGAAAGAAACATGCCTCAACGTGGTTTCGTGCTGCTTGAACTTTTTCAAGCTCGTTAATCAATTATGTTTCCATCTTTAAAACATCATCACAACCTTTAATGGAATGTTGCAGCACTTTGAACATCACATTGCTATTGGTATTATTCTACAGTTAAATGTGTACTTGGGATTCAAATAGCGAGTAATTTCAACCGATAAGTTATTTTTCGAAGGAATTTATGCAAAAGCGAAAACCTGGTTTGCATCTGCTGCTAGCAGATGCTCAAACGTGAATTTCAATGTGACCGATGCAAATAGCCTTCCTTGAGTCCTGCTTCCGTGAGAAGCCTGGCCGTAGGAGTAGCACTGATCTTTATGCCGACTACCGACTGCAATCAACACCGCGGGATGCCAGACATGGTCAATTGTTACGCCAGCTCGTTATGTACGTTACGCACCGTCTCGGCACTGTACAGTCGTAGTCGGTACCACTGGCTGGCTTTAGCTGATTGTGTCAGACGAGCGAACGTCATCGAGTGGTTTGTTATAGAGATAGCTGCCGTTCTTCTTCATGCACACGTGAACACATTGTGAGAAAATCATTATGCTGTTTCCATTTGTTGTACAATAGAACACCAGTCTATAGATCGTGGTTAGAAGGCACGTGCGTTTCCATAAAACGCTACTCAATCATCAGCACAACCTACAGCGCGATGGTACTGTCTTCTTCCGAGTAAGCTAGAGCCGCAGTAATGGCTAGAAACGTTCCGTTTTCTCTTGATTTCATAGAAAATTGTTTAAAAAAAGAAGACCAGGAATCTTACTTCAACTTAATCATGGTCAGGCTCAAGCGCGGCCATCTGAACTGACCCAACACAACGAAACCAACAGTAAAGCAACACAGCATCCGTACCACAAGGTGAACCCATTAGCCATAAAGGAACAACCAGCTCTGTGCGAGGGATGTGAAAGGAACCACAATTAACACCTGGTTACCTCAGTCTAAAAGGGCGATATACCTGAGCAAACCAATTCCGAATGAACCAGGCCACCAGACCAAGTCGGTCCCGGTTACCGCATTGAAGTTAGCTTTGGCTATAGAATGGCCATCCAATTAAATTATCCAAAAGCTTTTCGCTCGGCAACTCGGGTCGGGAAATTAAATTCACAATCTTCAGTCCTTATGCTGCGTTGCGTATGCTGACGTCAGTTAGTTTTGTCCCTGGTTCACCGGATACTCATGATGTCTCGTCACGTTGAAACTAACTCTCAGATATATTTAAGTTTGTTTGTCCATTTGCTCTCTATCTAGAATTGAAATTTACGAAAAACCTTACAGGTGACCCAAAAACAGTTCCAGAAACTATGATGCAATGTTTATTCTGGGGACCCCGGCCTTAACACTGTAGGAAAAGCCTCGCGATTCGGCCGCTTTTATGCAGGAATAAAAGGTTGCCTTCATAAAACAAAAAGGGAAAACACACCTCCGTCCTCGTTACCTGTTGGGACACAACACTCTAGGCTCGTAAATGCTTTCGGACCATCAAACTTGCAGTGGATTGCGTACGCACCAATTGGCAAAACATTGGCAGCAGAATGTATGGTTTTTACGAACTGGTTAATAAATAATCCACTGTAACCCCCACAGTACGGTCCAGTTGGAGCTATCATTGTGGTGAAATCTTCACGCAATCTGTGAGCTCAATGATGCTTAATCAAATCCCCGGATCCGAACCACAAAGGTGACTCGGCTCTTATGGTCTGGTGAGATTTTTGATTCCCTTATCCTTCCTAGATTGGCACTGTATGCGTAGAGGTAAGCCGGGGGGGTTTAAAAAGTGCTGACCAATTTCTTGATAGCTGGCGAAGGTCAAGAGAAAATGGACGAAAACAAACACTCACCGGGCACTATAGCGCTGAGCTGCGCCGTAGTATTGTCGTGCCAATTCGGTTGATTGCAGAATGCAGCGATTCGTTTCACTTCGCGGCAGATTGAACAACTTTTGTCTTTCCCTTTTTTAAATGTCTTTTATTGCTTACTTTCCGTAGTTTTATGGTTATGACCCTAGCCGGGACCGGGTGCTATGCTAGCAGCAGGAATAGTAGCAGTGGCCACTTGCACTTCTAGAGTCCCGCTTTGTGCGCGTTATGCTGGTAATGCTCTCTCTTCGCACTCTTTTCTCAGCCAGCGAAACATCCACCTAATGGGTCAGAAAGCTTACACTCCACACTTCTTTGGCAAGTAGCATTTCGCACCCGGAGCATGCAACCCGTGCAGTGCGCGAACGGAACGTAACGGAACGAAAGTACTACTATCGACCTAGAGCAGTTGAAACGTATTCTTGAAATAAGAAACTTGTCTCAACAACTGCTGCGGACCCTTTATTTGGTTGTTTTCGCCCTCGACAATTTCGGAAAAGAGTCGTGCCGGTTTAGCAAAACGGCATAAATAAACTGTATATGTTTGGGAGGGTTATCGCTACGGATCTTAAATTGCATGGGACACTTTTATGGTGAACGGAAATCCGTCTCTTTATTGTCACACACTTGGTGCAAGGTCATATAGATTGTTTATAAAAGCTGGAATGGTAATCCTAGAAAAAGTGGTACGCTTTGCTACGACAATAAAATCAATATTAACCTAGAGACTATTTACTGGTACGGTTCAGCATCTTAACAGATCGCCGAATGGCTTTAATAGTATTTTATTTAATACATTTTTCTAATATAATATGAACCCCCAATGAACAAATTTGTAACAACAAACAAAAACAAGGCATCAGTTATAAGCGACGCTTTCAACCAATAAAGATTCGTGGTATTTACTTATGACTTTTTCGATTACCAAAAAATTAAAAAGAAAAATTAGACAATGGTTTAAATATTTGAGCAAAAACGATGAGATATAGATTATTGATAAAAATAGGAAAAGCTTGCCCCACGATTTATAAAATAAAAAACTAATCCTTTCAATAATCGTTTGCTCGAGTAACTGCTAGCTTTCTCTTCCCGGAAGTGAGACTAATTATTTCAAAATTGACTCGGGAGTAAATTATGTGCCTGATTAGGAACCACTCTAACAAACCCCAGAGCGCCGTTATGTTACGTTCGTAATCGAGGATGTAATCGACTCGATGCTCGAATTGATTTGCCGCTAGAGAGCGATAGATTGAGCAGAGAA
>NC_064875.1:46852041-46854541 GCF_943734745.1 Anopheles darlingi | reverse complement strand
AAACGATCGTTGTATTCGTTTATACAACAGATCGGCATTTTATCTTGTTGGAAGAATTTCCATTTGTTTTATTGTGTACCCAGTACGTAGTTCATCCGTGTTGAAACAGCAACAAGATAATCGTCAGATGACGCCACCTGTTCGATTTACCCATTTTCGATTATCAAAAAACAATCGCAATTCGCATCATTGAACCGAAATCGCTGGAAAGGCAAACAATAATGATAACCATAAATATGTAAACCATGCCCATGTCAATAGCATGGCCGGTGGTCGCCGACAAACAACGGACAATGGGAAAAAAGCTCTCATTAAATCACTCGCACTACCGGCAAAGACTCATGCTCGAATGCTGGTACATGTCATCCAACCGGAATAATAACCCCGCCGTACCAAACACACAGCTTCACAACATGATACGCAGATGATGAGTACGAATGAACCTATCATCGTCACTGAGCCAGGTGGAATAAAAAGGCACGTGTAATTCTGCTTCCTGGAATCGGAAGCATCGTGATAACGTTCCGATGCACAATATCCATTTATAGTTATTGATGTCTGGCTCCTGGCATGACATAACGCATTAGTGCCTGGTGTAGCATGTATGATGGTACGAATTACGGTCCATTTCGCAAAAAAACGATCCCAGAGTCTATTTGTATCTGTGCATTGTCACAAGAAATTATTTGGTTTTTTCTTCTGTGCTCCGTCTACCGTAAGAAACAGCACTGATTGGCGTCAGCGTCGATCCCTGTCACCAATCTTTCACCTTCAATAGACGTCAAATGTTGCACCTTTGCCAGCCTGCGTAGGAAATTGATTAGTAAAAGTCCAAGGATCATACCTCGCCTGCTGCTAACTGCTGTCTCTCTTCTCTACCTCATCCCTTTGACCAGCCATCCGAAGACGGACCGTCGGGCAGACCGCACGACGACGCTGCTGGTGGCCGTGCTGCTGCTGTTTCTGGTGACCGAGTTCCCTCAGGGCATTCTGGGGCTGATGAGTGGAATGCTGGAGAAGTGCTTCTTTCGCCGTTGCTACAGTCTGTTCGGGGAAGTGATGGACCTGCTAGCCTTAACCAATGCTGCCATCGGTTTCGTCCTCTACGGTCTGATGTCGAAGCAGTTCCGGACGAGCTTTATGTCGGTTTTTTTCAAAACTCCAACCCATAGGGCCGAGATCACGCGCATGACCGGCCTAACGACGACCTGCGTTTGATCGCTACTGCCACCACCGGCCGGTACCCAGTCCCGTCACTACCAACACTACCACCAGTACCACCAGCACCAGCACCAGCACCAGCACCCTCATCAGCAGTACCATAATCAACCACCGTGGCCAATCGGTCCAGCAACTGGTACGGCAGGACTTCTGCTAGATCAACCGTCGCTGCAAACGACCGTTACTTAGCAACTGTTCCCCGCACACGCACACACACACACACACACCCCCAACGCTCACTAGATATGAGGTAGGTTAGGAAGATTCGAATTGCACTAGAACCACTGATAGGTTTACTATGCGGGACGGCACAGAGTAGTGCGAAAACGTCAACTTAGTCTGCGTATTTAGTAGCAGAGTAGATCCATCGGCAGTTCCATATCTAGTCTAGCCATTTTCTACGCGCCACGTGCGCCCAAAGTCTTTGTACAGACGACGGTGTGCAGTTGTTGCCGCTCGATCGATCGGCTTTTCGATCGCAAATTTGCAGCTCAAGAAGAGGAGAGGGAGCGAGAAGGAAACCCAGGACAGGATTTTGGGGCGGCCAAAGTGCAACCGTTTTCCTTCAGATATTCAAAGCCCAAATAAAGGCACCAAGCAGTGCGCACCAGCGGTGGGGTGACTTATGGGTTGGAGTTGTGATTTTCATCGAATAACCAACAGTGTAGCTGTACATAAGAGGAGGAACGAAATGATGATAGAAAATTAGATGGCTATTTACGGATTGTCTTTAAAAGTAACAAAATTTCTGCAGCCAGCAAGAGAGCGAGATGAGAAGAGAACGTGAGAATGATAGAGATATCGCTATACTTACAGCTATTAGGTAAATAGAACTAGTTAAGTGAGAATGAGATATTTTAACACTTATGAAGCCTAAGAGATTTAACCATTCGTTAGGGTAAAACGTGATGTGTTTTGCAACTGGAAGCACCGTACGAGTCAAATTCGAAAGCATGTACTTCTAATCCCCTGTCCTCGCTACCCAGTAGCAAACCAAACAAGGCAACGAATATTGTTTCGAATTTCTCGATAGCTTTCCACGTAGAGTACAACATGTTTACTAATAGTTATCGTACGGCCACCAAGTGCTCGCAGTGGTTGTAAGATGGAACTTCCGTCAAATTGTAGCAAATTGCTGGTGACCGGTGGCTTGTTTAAGAAACTCCCTCTGCTACCTTCGAACCCACCGCGTACCGTAGTAGAGGGGTTTACCGGAACAATCGATTCCACCGTTCGCACAGTAGGTACTACTGAGCCCAAATACCTCCTGTTTGAACGC
>NC_064875.1:46827041-46847041 GCF_943734745.1 Anopheles darlingi | reverse complement strand
TTGAAAATTTAAATAATAATCATTTTCATTAGCATTATCGTTATGATCAGCTAATAATAATCGGTAAATCTGTTGAGTGTTAAACTATTTCGTTTTTGTACTATTTGCATTCAGTTCGGTTGGTAATTCAAACGAAGGTGGATACAAAATTAAGTGTTTTATCAATTACCCACCAAACAAAGCTAACATCAAAGTTAATTGTGATCAGACTTCTGCTGGGTAATCTAAGGGACTAGTGTTTGACAAATCGCGTTGGATAAGCGTATGCTAATTCAACCAGATCGCGGATTTGCAATAGATAAGATAATCTATTCGCGAGTAGAGAAGTATAAATGGCCCGAAAATACAGTATGGTAATCAGTAAAAAGTATCGTGATTTTCCATGTATGCTTTCCCTCTATCCAACGTGTTATAAGAACCAGGACTCTTGTATCTAGAACAGTACGAAGTACCATTCCTTCCAAAAAGCGATGAATCCATCAGAACAATAACTAAAGGCAAAGGAAGCTGCTACATCACAGCAACCTTAACATCAAGGAGAGAGAGCGAATAAAAAATGACTTCAACAATAACATGATACATCGTCCTCGATATAAGGAGGAATTCAATACTTTTATGGTTTTAGCAAATATTATTCTCGTGATTCTACTCGGCTAAAAAGGGCCTCAACAGAAAACCTAAAATGTAGAAGTGAGAAGAAATCGGAAACTGGAGGCACCTTTTAGCAAACAACAGCAAATCAAGATGATGGACAACATATTGATAAAAGAGTATGGAAAAGCAAAATATGCAGTGCATTAATTATTCTCTTCCAAGTCATCATCTGATTCTTCATAACAATTCAAATGAGCTAAACCGAAAATGAAATAAAAGGTAACAACCCACCCGAGATGCATGTTCGTTACCATTTCAGGTTAGTTTATTCTGTGGTAGCTCGCTGTTTTATGATTGACAACCATCACTACGGGTTTACACTTTATTAAAGTTTATTTTTGCTGCGTTTTTTGTTTAATTTACCGTTAGCTTAGCTTTCTGTTCTACTACACAATCCAATTAAAAACGATTCATTGCACACACATACACACATACCCTGACCTACGTGATAGGTGCTGCTCATTTCATTATTGCCACTACGGAATTTCGCCCTTTCACTTTCTTGATTGAAAGCAAATAAACGGAAAATGCTATTATGCCGTTAATTCTTTGTTGCAAAATCAACAGTAATCACGCCCTCGTCGAAATCGGTGCTTGTTAGTCGTCCCTCCGCCTGTTAAATTTGCGATCGTCATTTGAGTAAACTTTCGAACCAAATCGCCTCTATCGGGCAAATACACACACTGCTGCTGCTACTGCTACTGCTGCTGCTACTGCTACTGCTGCTGCTGCTACTATCACACACTAATTATGCTAACGAACAATTCCATGAGTCTACCGCAGAGCTGTTGCCTTTAGAGTAGCTTGTCACTAGTTTGCTAGAGTAGTCAAACGGTCAAACTAACAGAGTGAGTTCCCTTCTACAGCTTCCTACTTACTAGCTTTAAGTTGAGTCGTGTGAATCACGTTATCGGGACCGACTAGCCATTCGATTGCCATACTTGCTTGTTTGCTTGCTTGCTTATTTGCTTAACAGTTTCTAAAACACTTCATTAACTAGCAGTAAATATACGCTTATCGGTAAAGGTATAACATTTTGGGAAGGGGACTGAAACAATGGCGCTTGCATTACGACAGTTTTGCAGCATGGAAACGTTGGGTCGGTTGTAATTTATGTTTTCTTCCTTTCTTTTCCTGTGTATGTTCTTTATCTTCTACCGCAGAAAGATGCATTGATTGTAGAAATCGGTTAACAAACAATCTTGATTGTCGGTGCTAGAAAAAGGGTTTTCAGTTCACTACGAGACACGTGCGTCGCCCTTCTTCGCTCTCCAAAGTGTCTCTCTTAAAAGGTAAAGTCAGATCAGTGCGAAAGTGACACAAAATATATGCGTTTATGTATCTTTACGTGTATATATGTATATGTGTTATCCATAATTTATTTAGATGCCCGTAACAGTAATACCCACGAGTGGTTGTTTGCTCTTGCTGCGAAAAAGGGGATGACCACAGGTGACACGGCTGGTTGTAATGCATATTGTTTTGCTTTAGACACCACAGCTGATTTAGACTTACGATGATCTGCGAGATCTTACTTAACTGTCCTCAGTGTCCACCCCGTTTCGCATGGCTTGAAAGATCTAGATAAAATCGGTAGACACCTAGGCGTTAGGTCGGGAAACGCTTCTTCAATAATTGCAGCGCATGCTTGATTGACCGAGCATACTATAAAAATGCGCATACGATGGTTGTAAACTGGGAAAAGAACAAAGTATGCCTACTGTGTGGCCGTGCTCCTTGCACTGGGACTATACTGGACACTGGAATTTGTCGGTGAACCTCCCTATTGAGTCATTTTAACACGGAAGGACATCCTCTGCACTGCCTGGGTTGGTGCAGTTATATTGTAGAATTAGTTTAACCATTTAAACGGCATCACATAACTGACCTAGGTGAATTAACGGATCATGTTTTATCGTTGGATATTTCATGGGATCATCGTTATTTAAAACATTTCGTTTCACGCAAGCAGCGGCACCTTTGGCCGAGACAGACGAGATGCGGAACGCGGTGCTACGATGGAGCTTTTCTGGTGCAGCGAGCTTTGTATACCCAAAAGTACGCAGCCTGAAAGCGTGTAAGTCCTGCGAGCTTTCCTTAGTACGCGTAGCAACGCCACTACTTAGCTTGCACCATTCCGATGGTACCGTCTCGCTCTATCCGGCGGTGTGAACTAATCGGCTAGCACATCTGCAAGTAAGAGAACAAAAACCACAACGATTGATATCCTTTTTCCTCCTCTCTCAGTGCGTGCGGGCACACGCGAAGCTGTGTGAATCGAAGGCAAGTAAAAATGGTTCCAAACTGTGATAAAGTAGTAATAGTTGTGAGGATGTGTACTAAGATATGAAAAACTTGAATCTAGTCTAACACAAGAGAGGTGTCAAAGGTACTATAGACAATGCTATAAAATACTACTTACGTAAAGCACCGAAAAGCTGTAGGTGAAGAAAGCTGGCACCTGGCACGGGTACGCCTTCTGGTGGTCGAAAGTGGTACCTAGTGCTACTCATGCTTCAAAACTCGAGTAAACTAAGCAGGAAGAACATACTACGCACGCACTAGGGCAAATAGAGAAATCACTCGTGGAGAAAGGAGAGAGTGTGTGTGTGTGAGAGAGAGAGAGAGAGAGAGAGAGAGAGAAGGAGAGACGGGCGAAATAGGTAGGCGAATTGCAAATCTACAGAAGGTATCAACTGCTAGCTACGATAGAAAGATCAATAGGTTAAAAATTTAGCATCACTATATAGGCACTAGGAAAGAAGTAAAATCGTAAAGTAAAGCGCAAGCACCGTGACAATGAAAAACGGAGCAACAAGAGAGAGAGGGAGAGAAAAAACGCCGAGTTCTTAAAACCGTAAAACGAGTAAAACCGAGTTCTTCTAGTGTTGTACTAAGAGCAAGAAGCGTGAAAAGAAGGTGGTTAGTATTAAGTACAAGGTGGGAAAAAAAGGCTAAAACCGCCAGACCACACCACCAGCCAATTTTGTCGCACACGTCCGCGACGTTTCGTTTGTCTGCCAATTCATCTCCTAATAGACTGACGTGTCACCATCACCATCACGCCGACTCACGACCAGACTCACTGCATACGGCAGGAGTGGGAAATGGAATTACGATGGTAAGTGCGCTGGCAGAGAGCCGCATCGTGGCGTAGGTTATCGATCGAGCGTGACCTACGCCGCCCGACCTACTGGTACTGTTCACCTTCCGGACTAGACGCGCGGCGCCGCGAGTGGCAACTGAGTGTACCGAGCGTACCGGAACAGTGGCGGAACAGAGCGTGCATGTCCGTCTCGGTGGAGGATTGCTTCAGTCGGTTCGCGCCACTCGATCCACGATCCGGATCGGTCGGATCTGAGCCCATCCACGAAGTGACCGTCGCCGTCATCATCGTCGTCGTCGTCGTCGTCGGTACCGAGTGTTGCTTCTTGAGCAGCAATACCTCCCGCAGTAGATCGGGCTGATGATGCGGATGATGGTACTGGTGCTGGTACGGTAGGTGATGATGGTACGCGTGGTGGTATGGCACGCTGGCGGTGGCCGTGGAGGTGATAGCGGAGGTAGTGGTTGAGCAGTACAGACTAGCGCTAGTGGTAGTAGCGGTACAGGTCCATGCATCTACCGAAAGCGAAACGGGACGGGACGCGTGGAAGAGCGCTAGTCGCTTGGACCTACCTGAGCGTTCCTCCTGGAACTCGTCCTCATCCGACGAGTCGATCCGGTCCTCCACTAGCGACGATTGACGTGACAGTGACTGGAAAATGGGACAAACGAGTACAGTGAGAAGTTGCTATCAATTGATCACAGGTTAATACGCGCCACTTACCGCATTCAATCGACGTCTCGGTGGAGATCGCTTATTCCAGAGTGCTTCCAGCTGGTCAAAGTGCTGCGATTGAGCAAGGGCGGCCTGTTCCGGGCCGAGATTTGCCTGCGATTCCACGGTCTTCGCTTCGGCCAACTTCGAGATCTCTTCCATGCTGGCGGACACCGAGAAGCGGCGCTTCAACCGTTCATCCACCTGCGCCATCATGACCGAGGACGTCAGATGGGCGTACTTCTTCTGCCAGGTGTACGTGTCGAGCGAGACTTCCTTCTTGAGCAGACGACGTGCCGGGCGCTTCGGACCGGCCGGCCGCAGATCCTCGACATCGCGTGCCGGTGCCGAGTAGGTCGGCAACTTCATGTAGCTGGCCGGTGAGTTGTGCAAGCAGATGATCGGTAAACAGGAACTGTCCACCAGCTGCACCACAATCCGCGAACACTCGAGGCTGATGTCGAAGCGCGTAAACTGGACGTGCAGCTGGAGTGAGGTGAGGGCCAGTCCCCGTTTCGTCTCCCAAACGATCAGCGTTTTGTCGTCGCTCCCGGATACGGCCGTCGTACCGTCGGCCGATACCTTGACGCAGGTTACCGGTCCCAGGTGTCCGGCCAGCGTGTGGATCTCCTCGCCCGTGTGTATATCCCAGATGATCAGATTCGAATCCTTCGAGCCCGAGATGACCTGACTCTTGGTGGTGACCGACACCGCCACACAGCTGACCGCATCCGTATGACCGACCAGTACCTGCGCCAACTTACCGCCCGTCGCTTGCCACACCTTCAGTGACATGTCCCGCGAACCGGTTATGATGTAGAGCGAATCGGCCGTGATGACGAAGCAGGTGATCTCGTCCGAGTGCGAAACGGTGTACTTTTCGTCCTCACGCGTCAACGACCAGATGCGCAAACTGTTGTCACCGTTGGTGCAAACGGCAAACTTCATGTTGTTCGTCACCGAGAGACATTTGTGCGGTCCCTGGACACTCTGCAGGACGATCCCGGAATCGGCGATCCAAACGTACAGGCAACCGTCCCGGTCGGCCGATATGATGCGCCTCGAGTCCATCATGAAGGTAGCGGTCGTGATGGAGGTCGTGTGACCCTTGAACGTTGCCGTAACCGTACCGAGTGCCAAGCTCCAGACGTTCACCGTTTTGTCCTCCGAACCGGAAGCGATCAGTTCGCAGTTTGGAGCGAAACTGACGCACGTCACCGTGGCCGTATGGCCCTCGAGGATGCTCGTTAGCTCCGGTGAGTTAAGCTGCCAAATCTGGACGCACCGGCTCGATGCGACCGCCGCCATCGTTGAGTCGCGCGACAGATCGAAACAGATGACCGGACTCGAGGTGGACTGCAGGGCCAGTCGGTTGCGGTGGAACTTTTTCAGCGTTTTCTTCTTCTTCGGGTAGTAATTGACGATGGAATCTTCGTTGCGGAAGGAGTAGAACGTGATCTTGTTGCCACCGGCCGTGATCAGGTAGTCGTCCTTCTCCATCACGTAGACCGCCGTCACCGCGCCCGGATTCGGGGGCAGCGAGCGGATCATACGACCCGAATGCATATCGAAGATGAGGGCCCGCGTATCCTCGCCGCCCACGATCGCACGCTGGCTATCCATGGCAATGCACAGTGCGCGCACCTAAAATAATGGATTAGAAAAAGATTGAAGAGAACTTAGTTTGGAAGCTGTGGCAATGATATTGACGCTGAATTAATGAAGGTATGATATTGACGCTGAATTAATGAACTATATTGATCGTAATATTTTTTATTACTTCTGTTATTAGGTAACATAAAAGTTTGAACAAAGGCTATTATATTACATCCATCCTCCTAGAGTTAGCGGTTGGACATGAGCCCAGTCCAGAAACGAAAATAATGGTCTTATCTTCCCTGGCCGTTATTTTTTTCCAGCACTGAGCAACGATAGGCACTGCAATTCAAGTATGGGTTCGACAGAATTCGATAGAAGGAATGACCTCCCATCTGTGTATTATAAATAATCCACCGTTTAACCACTATTTAGTGGATAGCTGTTCGATAAATTAGTATAGTATTATTAAATCTGATTTGCCGACCTGCTGAGCTAATATTTTAATGAAACTTTCTTAAATTCAAATAGCAAGGTGCGGAATTGACAGCAAAGGCAATCTCACCATTGCATCATATTCCTGGCAGGCAGAAATGTTTAGTCTATGGCTAAGCTCTTGAATAGCAAAAATCCTCGCTATGCTTTGGTGAATTGATTGGATAGATTACGCCTAGTTACATGGATGTATGCTCACGTTCATTCCGTTTAAGTTTCTCGCGTCACGTGTTGATTTGTCTCCTCAAAATCCTTTTCATGGTATTAAGCAAACGTTACGTTGTGTATCAATCGATCGTTTGACCAAACAAATGATGCTGGTGGATGTAACAGTCGCTAAACATTGTTAAAACTCTATACACGCTTTAATATTGGTAAAACAAACTTATTTTTATCTTTTGTTCGTCTTATGCACATGTACCGATCCTTAGCATTAATTTCAAATGAATACCATATTTTAGAACAGAAAAACAAAATTCGTAACATACAAACAGAGCCAGGTGTAGGTACTTCTCAAACTGCCATGAACATGAACCAAATCTCATTACTTTCATTCATAAAACAACGATTACAAAAAAACCGCAAAAAATTCCCCAAGAACTGAAAATATGCAGGACAAACAAATAAAAGAATTCCATCTACCCTGAGAAATTTACCAAACGAATTTGTGCAGTAATCACTCAAAAATACCATAAAAGAACAGTCAAAAGTGGAAAAGGGTCAAAAGTGGATTGCTGGAGAGGAAATTAATGTAGAAGCGGAGGATTTCGGGAACGACTCGAAGGCAAACACTGGCATTACGGTGCCAGAGTCAAACATAAGTCGAGTTTGCTCTTCACTTCTCTCCCCCGGATGGTTGGGAATGTTGGGACTCTTTTTAACCCTGACCTGTGATGGAGTAAGTCCTTCGGGATACATTATCTTTTCCTTCGCTTTCCCCTTTCCAGTGGTAGACTCGCCGTCGCGCTATCCTCTGGCTTGACAATCGTTTTCAATCAGCAACATTCTTCCAGCGATGGAATGTTCAAATCCAGAGACCCAAAAGCGACGGTAATGTTACCGAATGCACTCAAAGGTACTACTTTCGCTGCGGTTTTAGTGCCTTTTGCATTGCTAAAGTGTACCACTGCTCAAACGCAACCAATCTAGTTTGAAGAGCATAACAAACGCAACAAAACGAATTCTTTGATCAATCTTTACTATACCATCACATTAATTCAAATTACCCTCCATCTTGCCCCCCGGAATCCTGTACAATCAACTGATAATGAACCTTTTGCTCCCGCATCTCGGAAATGCCACGTCTGCCCCGTTTGTCGGTCCCTTATCGGCAACAGGTAGCAAAAGGTTGGGCGCTCCGTCCCAGCCCGCCTGTTCCGATCAGTCACTTGCACAGCATAGCGCGGCAATGAGTCCACCCGGAGCAATCAAATTAAAATCAAACGCATAATCCTTAAACGGAACATCACCAGCCAGCTATGCTCAACCGCACTCCAGGGCGGCGACGACGACGACGTACAACACGCAAATCCGACCAACCCCATTGGTCTTTGGTTTGCGGTGAGGTGGTCTACGGATGGTATTATCGTTATAGGGAGTGTTTCCTTCCCTTCCTTCCTTCGCAGACTCCAAACCAAACACCAAACTGAGCAACACTGGATCGTATCCTCGCACCCTCGCCACGCTCTATCCCGCATGACTGTCTTCAGGCATTTGGAATTTGCCTCATCACGGGCCTCGGTGTCACGGGGTGATTTCTCTCCACACCACACCACGCCACAACCCGCCGTTGGCAACTTGTCTGGACCACGCAACCGGTTTCCATCAAAATAAAAGTAATCAAAGTAATCCCCTAAAGCTCTGACCGGTCCCGGTCGGCCGCCCCAAACCGGCAGCATTTGTTTGTCGTCGCTGTGTGTGTGTGTCCATCCGAGTGTGCGATGTTTAGCTGGGGCACCTCCTGGAACGCTTACTGGGATGCATGGCGTTTGCTTTGAAGTTTTGAAAGGGGGCTCTTTGAACGAACCAAATGTTAGTGTTGCTCAGATGCCCCGATGGCGAGGTTTGATGTCAAGAACAAATCGCGGGCACAACGGCGTATACGGCCGCTGATCAACACATACTAATCATTTATCAACCTTCAACCTTCTCCCGAATTCTCACGCCGCCACGCCATTACTGAACCTAACGCACTTTGAGCGACAAAAACTAATTCGCTTTTTCACTCTTCACGACCACTCTTAACGTTCCGTTATTTTTTATTTTTTGCACTCAACATACCAACGAACACTTGGAGTGTTCTGGAGGGAGGGGCGGTCCTTAGCTCCTCCTTTGTCATTTCAAAGGCTGAAAAGCCGGGCTTTGTGCTTCACGGAACGAAGCTCAAAGCCACGCACCGACTACGTACCATCTTAGCACTTTGGTGCTCCCTTTGGAAAAACATTCAATTTCCGCCATCACACGACACACTCACCGTTTGCATGGAGAGGAGGTGCTGGTGGTGGTGGTGGTTTCACGGTACGCTGCCTTTCAATATCGCTTCCGAAAGTGTTTCTTTTGCCCTCGTCGTGCGATTCCCTCCTTCTGCTGCTGCTGCTGCGTTCGCGTTCCGTAAACATTCACCTTTTGCACACCTTCTGCGTGTGCCTTTCGCTCACTCGTGACAGACGTTAGATGCCACCAGCGCAGCCCGCTACCTCCAGCATACCGCCCGCAACTGGTTGGTTGGTTGGTTGGTTGGTTGCGGAATCCTTCGCGAGTTAATAAGTTCAGCCGCGGTTCACGTCAAAACAATGGTCGCATCAAAAGAACGTCGCAAGAAACTCACTCAAAGTGGAACGGAATGGTGTGGGTCGCGATTTTGGCCGTTTTTTTCTGTTTTCACCTCTCGTTCTGCTCGTGCCAGGTCATGAAATAACATTTAAATCCGATTTCATGGCATCATCATCGTGATAACGGTGGGCAGAGCGGAGTGGCAGTGAGCCTGCCATTCGCTACCACCACACCGCATCCTTCTCCGTGCCGTCAAGTGCGTCGTACGAGTGGCAATCAAATTCGATTCCATTTCAGTCTCTGCTGAAGAGATGTCATATGCGCCCGGGCGACGGAAAGACACTGCCAATGAAATCAACCAAAGAAGCGGTTCCTTACCATACCGTCATCCTCGTTCACACAACACACAGTCACACACATACAGCACGCGATTTTGGATGTGGAATGCGGCACAAGGTGTCACCTTTTATTCATAGCTTTCGGCAGGATTACACTCCCCGGAACCGGGATGATGGTACCGCGATGGTATGATCCTTACCGTTTGATCCTTCCCCAGTTTCCTGTTGCCTCATGGCCCGCGTGTATCCGTTTATTTCGGAAAACTCTCACATCTTGCTTTCCTCCCCTCGCGGTGGGAGACAGAGAATGCCAATACGGCATTCCAAATCCACCGAGCATCATGGCAACCGACGCCCGCCAGCCAGCCGACAGCCAGCCGTCGGTATCGCTTCTTGGAATGACGAATTGATTTCTCATTTACTCCGACTGCTCCGGCGGAATTCAAAAGACTGCCGGTGACACCGTGACCGTGTGTCGCTCATCGGTGGTTGTAAATATTTATTAGCCAATGGAGACGCGCGAAACGGACGGAGACGAGACAATTACGGGGAGCGCGGGCCCGCGCGTACGACGTCAGAATGTTGTTCGATCACGGTCCATGTACATATGGTCGGTGATCGATCGGTCTCGCAGTGCACGTGACAGGAGATGCCAACGTTCGGGCGTGTCAAGTGTGAAATAATGCCAACGATAATAAAGCGGCCGCTGTGGAAGTATCGATAGCTCATAATATGTTTGGTCACTGCCGCTCTCCGATAATAGCAGATTGTCTCGGAGAAACTGACGATTATGAGGCTGCTCTTTACTAACGTTCAGTACAATTACTTTCAGAAGCTTTAACTTGATGCGATTTCAAGAAGACTATGTATAGAGTCAAGTAAAAATGATACACGTTGTAAGATTTTAACTCAAACTTTATACCAAAAATCATATAAATATTATTGTATTGTTGAGTGGTTAGCAAAGAAGTGAAGAGGTAACATTAGTGAATGGATTATATTATACCCAAACGCAATAATTCTACTGATTCTGATCGTTTTACAACATCTGAAAGTCAACAGCTGAAATGGAACAGAACAGAATACAAATTGTAAAAACTAGCATACGGATGGAAATAAAAACCTTGTCCATGGAAATAAGAGAGTACATTAAAGTACCAAAACTGAGTACAAAGTTGCGTAAAAGGTGGGATCTACTGGGAAGGGTCAAACAGCGTTCATATGAAGCTGATCCGTCGCTATTGAAACGAAAAACTCCAAACCAACCGTATCAATTCTGGAACGGGAAATATTGGTTTGTCACGATGTGCGACAACATTGACAAGGAAAACATCGTTTGGTTTAAATTACAGCACGGAAGAGTGGTATCGTGCCAAAGCAAGCTGTTTTTTTTAACTATGTGTTCGTCGCTGCGATTTCACAGGGTACTTTTTTCATTTTATTGCAACCGTTAACACCAGAATTTTTGCGAGAGATTTTGATTCCAAAAATATCCATGGAGCTGCAGTTTTCCGGGTATTTACTTGGGTGGTTTCGCCCCTTTACCAACCTCCATGTAGCAATTGAGGTGACAAATGGCTCAACCATGCAACGTCCTATTGGTTGAAACCCAGTTGAAACGATAATTGTTGCTCGATACACAAGTTAATTAAACATTTTGAACTTTTTTACCCCGTCACGGGTATAGCAATGGTGTTGCAGTATTTCTCATTTCAGCGTTTTTCTTTAAGCAAAAATTCATTTATACGAATTAAAAATTATTCAAACAGTTGGCAATAAATAATTGTTTGATTGATTTTACAATATACAATCACCGTCGCTGCGAAACGATTTGCTAAACTGGCTGCCAATTAACGTACATGTGGTTGCAAATCAAAATCATGTTCTTTGGATATGATTACCAAGCAATGTTTGAATAAAAAAAAAAAGGGAAACCTCAAAGTTACACCTCAACAATCGTGCGACCATACTACATACAGTCTCATGTGCCCAAAAAGACCATTTAGCCCACTCATGAGTGGCTGACATGATGTGCCGAGATGGAGACGATTCCAATAATTGAGCTCAAACCGATTATCGCTTTCAAAGAAATGAAAACAAACCATCATGCAAACCATTATCGAACGGTCATTTGCAAACCAGATTGCCCGGTAATGCATCGTAAATGTACCAGCTTAATGTACAGTTGCTCATGCTTAATGGATACGCTCGTAATGGGTTTTCAATATGGTTGTTCTTTTGCACCTTTTTGCGAACATGCTCGCCACTGAAAATAATCCGAACACGCATAGCACGTCCGACGGAACGCGGGAAACATGAAATATCCATTATATATATACATCGAATGAGCGAACGTTTGGCGATTATACCAAACCATCATTAACTCCTCTCCGCCGTGTATCGTTACTCTTTCGTTACTCTTCGTTATTATCTCTTATCGATCTGCTGCACTCCAGCCCACGATCGACCAAGGGATGCATCGATGCAACCCAAGGAATCGTCCGTTTCCCTCATTTCGTCCGTAAGCGTTTACATCATCCCCGGTAGATCACAAATCGATCGATGGTCTCGAGACACCATCGCCTGTAGCCGAGGAAACCAATAAACTTTCGTTCGGTTTACAACTGCAGAAAACGCGATGCCACAGCATCGCAGGGGCATCCGACCAAACTTCTCCTTCTCATTGCCCCAACATCAATAATCTGTGCAGCAGCGGGCACGAATGACTTTCTGAAACTTTTATTGCAATCAACCCCCCGGAATATCCGCGATCCAGCGAAACGAGGGAGGGGGGACAAACCTCTTAGGAAATAGTTGAGCAATACATCCTTCCGCGAATCGGATGGAAAAAGGACTCTGAAAACCGAGGGTTGCACGTGTGTCCTGCAAAGCTACAACGCGATCCCTGACCGGTCTTTTCCTTCCGTCAACTCCCGGGCGTGAATTTCAAACTCTCTTTTCGCTCCCTTCCCCAACGGCCGGTTGCAGGAAAGTTTTCCACGTAATTTCCCGTTTATAGGATTAGTGCCACCAACCCCCGGGCGGGGGCGGGGTAAGCTGCTTACCTTCGATTTGTGGCCTTTCAGGGCGTGCAGCTCCGTTCCGGTGGTCAGCGAGCGCAGGTACAACCCATTGTCGGCGCAGTGCAGCAGCAGGAATGTCTGGAATGGAGAAGCAGAAGCGAATGATGATGATGATGATGATACGATACAAAACAAAAGGTTGAACGGGAAAGGAATGAACAAAATGGTTGTAAAAAAAAGGGCGTCAATATGTTTAGAAGCCACGAGCTACCAGGCGCCTCCATCGAGAGTACCAGGCGCCTCCATTTCGCTTGTCGTTTTCCACGTTTACTTACAGAATCACACGAAATCTGAATGTTGAGGATGGGCTGCGACATCTGGATGCAGTTCAGCAGCGTAAAGCTCTCGAGCGACCACAGACAGACGGTTGCATCGTGGCTGCACGACACCAGCACCTCACTCGGATAGCTGACGTGCAGGGCCGTCACCGGGCCACGGTGATGATCGATCTTCGTAACCTACGGGGTCGTTTGTGAAATGTATGAGCAATGTTTAGTGCGCTCGAGTTTGCATCTCGTTTGAGTCGTCGGGCCAGAACCTTACCAGCTTACCACCCTCGAACAGGGCCACAATGATGCTCGAATCATCGCTTCCGCTGATGAGGTACTTGTTATCGAGTGCCAACGTCGCGCACAGTGCCGGTGCGATATGTTCCCTGTCAGAAAAAGGAGAGGGGAGGGCGGTGCAAAGAAAGAGGCATTTTTTAATCCAGAAATAACCCATCCCTGCCCAACTGCCGGCTCTCCACCACCATTGTCCGACCGATCGATGCCGGTGGTTGTGCATCTTGTGCATCGGTTGCCAACTTCAACGAGGGCCACGGCCACGATGTGCAGCAACGGAATTACCATTTTGCTGTCGTGGTGATGTTAATTGAAAACGTAATATTCCTACGGTCCCCTGGAATCACCACCAGCGGGCGTGGGGCCACCATCTGGTGTAAGTTATTCCTTTCGCCATGGCGCCCTTGGCAGCGTTTTTGCAGCCATAAGCTTATCAATGCAAATGGCATCGGCTAGCTGGGGCCGGCAGATGGTGTCTAAGCACTGGTAAGAATATTGAATGCCGCTCGAAAGGGCGAGCGGTGCTGGCGGAAGGATAACACAATCGCATCGTAACAGCAAACACAACAACAACAGTAACACCCAGCACAATGCCACTAATGAATTCAGCAGAGCCACCAGACACGCTCTTCCTCTGAATCATTTTTATTCTACGACCTCCTCTTCTTCCTCCTGCTCCCCTTTTCACTGGCACAGTCAGCCCGACTTTAATCCTTTCGGGTCCAAAAGAAGGAGCAGCAGCCAGGGGCTCACGGTAACGAGAACAAAGTTGCCGACGCATTTGCATCATAAACGACCAACGACGGGTCAGGGTGAGGTTTATGCCGGCGGGTGCCCGGCGGTGTAGGAGAGCGATCCGGCAGGTCGGATTCTTTTTTGAGCGTATAACGGCTCCACACGCTCGACACTCACTCGACAAAGATCTCTTTCTCTTTCTAGAGTACCCCTTTTTCCAAGGGTAACTTTCAGCATCGTCGTCGTCAGCAGCTGAGAAGGAGGACTCCATTCTCACTCACAGGACCCCCACGCCATATACGTTTATTAGCTAACCCAGTGACAGCTGTGAGCCATCCATTGTAGGAGTCAAGTTGCGCGTCCTTTTTGGTACGGAGATGGTATGGAAAGTGTTTTTTTTTTCCTATCGAACAGTTGAGCATCGTGGGAGCATGGTAAGATTATATGAATCATATCTACTGCATATTTGATTCGTTACTAGCTAGGTAATACCGTGTTTTTTGGCAGATTGCAACATTTAGTTTCTTTAGCTATAACAAACGAAGTGTTGGACATTACCGATGAATGCTTTCTTTTAAGAATGTCTGAACAAACTTAGATTACACAACCTCTTCAAATTGATCAATTAACTTCGAGAGATAAACATCCGGCTTACGGCCCATTCTTATATATGTTAAAAAGTAAAAAGTTCGTTGTCATTATTTGAAAAAGTTCGCTCATTTTTTAGAAGACAAGCGATCTTATTTTGCAAAACCTTCCCCTATTACAGCTTTGGGACAATTGTACAGAATACACAGTTTAGTTAAAGGTACAATAAATTACTAGAATGCTAAATCCTTAACAATAAAGCAATTGCATTTCAAACGTATGCTTTTACATCTTAACTAGCGCTTCCAACTACCGCTTTTTGATGATTTGAAAGGATTTTTGAAATCGCATGATTAAAGTGTGAGCTTTGGGGTGCTGTTATTTACATTTTAAAAGATGTTCCATTTAACTTTTTTGTGAGGGATCCATGAACTGTTCATTTTTTTTGCACTAATCTGTTTTGAGAAACATTGCAGTGAGTAAGCACTGTTTTGGGGTATTCAAAAAACGTTGATAGTTCATTAATTCATTTTAGACAGATACCCCTTTGCAAAAAGAGAATACTTTCAATCAGCTCTGAATTTAGCAAACGTACTTCACTAAACTAGAAAAATTATTAAGTTTTCCAAATCAAATTAATGACAATGGTACTAAAACGCAAAATGTTAATAAATAATTCACCATTCATCACAGATACTGAACGCACCCGGTTATCATTTCAATCGTTTCCGTCAGCGAAAGAAACGGTACAATCTGGCACCGGGTGTTTGCCCTGACACCCCACCCCCCAAAAACTGTCGTCTTTTCATTAGCAAACGATTCGTCACGGCGCTGTGATTGACTTCGTTGGATTACGCCAACCTTTGGGCCAAGACGCGTCGCAATCACGGACGCCAAATGTTCCTAGCTTCGCACCAACAACAACGAAGCGTACGATGGTAGGGGGAAAAAACCCGTCCGGGGTGTGTGTTCGTGAGATGGTAAAGAATATGTAAATTAGCTTTCCTGCATGCAAATCCTGCCCGACACGTCCAATTGAAGGCGACGCACGTATCGCACGAAGAAACAAATTTATATCCTTAGAGAGTCCGGACCGCCGGCGAAGCGAAGGTGCGTTCTGTACGAGCAAACTCAACAGACAGAGGGTGTGAGAGAGAGAGAAACGGGAAGAAAAAGCAAGTGAGGGATAGGCAGGGCAGCACCACCTCCAGTCGATGATTTAGCACCTTGCCATGTTAGAAACTCATTAATTTCTCAAATTTCACCTTCCAGCCACGGCTCGGCGCATCGCCGTACCCTGCTGTGTGCTTCCGATTCCCTGGAATGTGAGAGAATGGAAAAGAATGTGCGGCCCAGGAGGAGAAGAAGTGGAGCTATGCTGTGTTGAGGTCACGGCGCGCTATGGTGGCCCATGATGGCATGATGTGATTTATGCGTACGACAGCAAGAAGAAGGTTTTGAGCAACGATATGTTGTGCGAGCGGGCGTGTGTGTGTGTCTGTGTGTGTGCTGGATGTGTGTATGGCGATGATACCACCCGCCGTCACCATCGGAAGTGATATATCGTACGGACGAGCGATGACGTGCTTATGCTGTGGTGTTCGGTGTGATCATTTGCATAGCTCTCTCGCTTGTGTATCAGCTCGCTGGCTGGAACGCTGTGTGCGTTCATTTCTCGTACAGTGAAAAGGGTGGACCGCATTTCCACACTTTTGTGGCTTTTTGTCATGTTAAAGCGCACACACCATACCACACCACACCACACTACATTCGCACACAGAGACAGAACATTCCAATTACCACAGCTCGGTTATAAGCGGCTAGTGCTACTGTCTAATGCCAGCAGAGACCAGTAGAGACCAGCAGGAGCCCACAATGCTTACCGTAATCGCAGCTTCGTCTCGAGCGTTCGCATGTCCCACACGATGACGGACGTATCCTCGGATGCCGTAACCAGATATTGGGACTGAACTTTCATGTACGTTACCGGACCACTATGACCTGTGTGTGTGTGTGAAAAGGGAAGAAAACGGAAGCCAAATGGAAAACATTAATGGACGAAGCGATAGTGATAGTTTTTGGTAATCGATTCCCAAAGCTGCTGAAGGCATAAACCATTTACGAAAGTCCGTCCTCCGTACGGTTTACTCGAACTCTTCTGCCGGCTCCGGAACACACCGAGGAATGTAAATATTGACTCGTCTACTGCTGGCGCTCCTGGTGCGACTTCAATGCATCCTACAACTCGTCCTTTCATCTTGACCAGCCTTGAATCTCTAGCAGCAGCAGCAGCAGCAGCAGCAACAGCAGCAGCTGCAGTGCAGAGCCATTCAAAAGGGTCATTAAATCGAAATCATGTTATGGGGCATTCCCTATCCAACGCTGCAGCTCAGCATGTCCTTCTTATGTCGAGATTGATTTTAGACCGAGCACCGAGCACAGTAAGTACACCGCATACAGAAGCCATGCTTCGGATCTGCTGCTGAAGCAACTCGTGTTTGATCAACCGCGGTGCACTCCCCCTTTCCCATTTTCCAAAGAAACCGGTTTTAAAGCCGGTCCAGGCAACCCTCTAGGGCCGTCATTTGCAAGTCTACGGGAGGGGGGGAGCCGAAACCCGTAATCCCGACCCGATCCTTTAGCAGCCAATTTTGAAATTGAAAAAGCCAAAGACAAACACAAACCGAACCTAATCCGGACCGCAAAAACCATTGGGCAACGCGAGTAAAAGTATGCGACCGACAATTTTCAACTGAACCTTTCCTGAACCCATGCGCCAGCAGCAGCAGCAGCAGCAGCTAATGGATGGAGTTTTGCTCATCGTAACAATGAATTATGGATTGGGGCCGGGGTGCTCCACCCCAGTTCTACCCCTTGTCTGCAGCACTTCCCTTGTACCGCCATTTGAAACAGTAAACAACCGGCTGGGGACGGTGAAAAAAAATGCTCCCCGGAAAATGCTAATAACTTTCACTCTAAGGAGCCTTTGGCGCAATGATTTGCTGCTGCTGCTGCAGAAGAAGAGTGAGCAATGAGCAGGCGACGGTTGAGGCCAGCAGCAGCAGGAACACACAAAAAAAAGCTTTTATTAAATCAAAACTGATTAACTCGGCTAATAAAACACTGATTTCATCAGCTCGGTAAAGTGCTGAAAGGGAAGTTTTTTACTGCAGGAACACTCTACTGGGACGAACCTTTTTTTTAAGGTTGGAGGGGGGACGCTTCGCTTCCTAACTTTTTGTTCGACGAACCTACTCTACTTGTCGCCCACAGGCTACTGTGATTACTGGAAGCAACTGTTCAGTCAAACGGAAAGGGAAAACGGTTTTCCCTGTGTACACACACTCATGGCTATGATTTCCAAATGACTTTTCATTACGCAATTCGTCTGAGTAAACACAAACACGGTAAACGGTTGATGACGTACGGGGAAGCACTCAATGCATCCGTAGCACGAACTAACTAACCAAATAACTCACCTTTGAACGTATGCACCAGGTTATTGCTCATGATGTGCCACATCTGCGGATCGCCTACCTTGGGCGATAGGATGAGGTGCTGTTTGGACGGTGACACGGCAATACAGCGAACCGGACCGGGCCCCGGTACCGTCATGCATCGGATCTGGCTGGGCAGTGGCACCGGAAGCCAGCCCGTTAACGGTACGAGCAGTGGCACGGTATAGCCATCGCACCACGCCGTCGCTGACTGAACCGTTACGCTCAGCAGTGCCTGCGGTCCCTCGTGTGCCGACACGGACTTGAGCCAGGAAATGAGCTGCCCAGAACGAGGGGGGTAGTGCAGAAGAGCGAACGATGAAACAATCGACCAAAACCGCACACCTAATCTCAACACACAAAGCCACACGTGCTGACCGTACCTGAGCACCGAGTTGCATTGGGTCGCGCGTCAACACATCGCTCGACTTCCGGATCGTGTAGTAGACCAGCTCGATGTCCCGGTCCAGGATGTAGCAGCGCACGTGCTCGATTAGGCATCGCAAGTAGCTGATGGAAACGGTTTGAACCTGTAATGCGGGTGCATGAATGGAATGGAGTAGGATAATAACCGGTTGAAAATCGGTTGCTTTGCGATGGCCCCAAGGCGCGGTGTGTACATACCGCAGCCAGCAGAAAATCGAAGTTACAGACGGCAATCTCCTTGAGCTTCTTGGTGTCCTCCGATTTGATCAGATGATGCCAGGCTTCCTCCACGTGCCGTATGCTGTACGAGATGTCCGGGCCAAGGTTCAGCACTTGCGTCACGTTATCGTCCTGTTGCATCTGTACGCCTAAGACGGCGAGAAAGAAAGAGAAAGAGAGAGAGAGAGAGAGATGATCGATCGATTAACTTGGTTTCGCTGGATTCAATTACAGCTGAGGAGTCTCCTCTCTTCTTCGAATCATAAATATGCAAATCCAATTCCAATTCGATTCTCCCCCCCCCCCCCCCCCCTTGGCCTAGGTAATCAGATTAGAGACGCGTTCACCGGAGGACAATCCTTTCACTCCATTCACGCTTGTTCGCTCCGTTCGCTCACTCTCGTTAATATTAATGAGCCAACCGGCCAGCCAGCGAGCCAGTGTCTATCGTAAATAGATTTTTAATCACCACCACCACGACCCGCCATTACTCGGTCACCTTGCCGGGACCATGTAATTAGGTGCGTTTGCCACCTTTATACAGAGCGGTAAAAGTGCGGAACATTATCACTCATAAAGCAGCAGCAGCAACAGCAGAGTTCGGCACAAAACACCTGACACCCAAAACCGACAACCGACTACATCGCCAACGCCAACACTGGCGCACCAGAGCCTTGGTGTCATAAACGACCACGGCACGGGCACGGGGGCCCGTGGCACGGTCAAAATTGAATCTAACGATCCCCGGTGGCCATCATTCTCGTGTTTAAGCCTCCGTTATTAATGAAGAAACATGACATCGCAGCGAGCGCGGCAAGACGTTAGCAGTTGGAAGGGCGCAGGACCTGATGTACCTGCGCGCACCCTTGTCCAGAACGCCTTTAGCGACAATCAAACAAAATGAAAGACACTTTCTCTCTCTCCATCTCTCTTTTTGTCTCTCACACACACACACACAGACGCACACAGTCGCACCATTTGTTTGACTCCTGAGCAAAGCAAGCGAATCTCATCGTAACGCTTTTATGATTTCTGGTCCAGGGCTAGGTATCAGGATGGTGTATATTTAAGCGCAGCCCTCACCCTCGGCCGCAGCGACCGTCTTTTCATGGTTCCCTTTTTCGGGTGTGTGCTGCTCAAATTGCCCATCACACAACAAGGTTTGGGGCCCTCTGAGGAGGAGTGGCGGTCCGTCTTTGGGTTGTTTAATTAAG
>NC_064875.1:46742041-46822041 GCF_943734745.1 Anopheles darlingi | reverse complement strand
ACCCGTAACGCGTTACCGAACGATGACATGCACCGTACACGATGGGTTATAGTATGGAGAGACCGGCAGGATTGTGAACCATGCTGTTTCATGATCGGGCTAATGGGTTATTTCAAAACATTTTGTCAAAATATCTCCCTTGAATTTGTTGGGCTTAGCGAGAGCAAACGTGCGGTTGAATCATTTTCCGCTCGACGTTCGGCGATGTCGGAAGGGCATTGCACGTTTGTAGCATGATCAGGAATTAGGAGGTAGTATTTTGTAATGATAACATTTTCTGTAAATTCTAGCTGTAATACAATATTTATCTTCATTTTCAACACTCTTGCTGCATCTAAATTCATGCAAAATTACAATTTGTTTATAAGAAGCCTTCTTAAACTAAATGTTATACAGATTGGAAAACATTTCTATTTTCGTTTGTTAACAGCAAATAAGCAGTATGCCATATCTCCAAACTCTAAAAAAGGTTATGGGATATCTTTGAAGTACGAACATTCAAAAAGGGTATCTCATTTTTTATATACTGTTATTTATATAGTATACCCCTGGACTCTTTCGCTTTTCTGTAATGTTTGCACTGACGATCAATCACTGCATCATAACCATTAAGAAACAATCGAATGACCAACTCTAACAAAAGCTCAAAAATAATTTAAAAAAACAAACAACCAACAAATGTGAAAAAATCAAAGAGCAATGGAGATTTCAATGCTATCTTGCCATTATGATTATAGTTTTATCAAGGCGTTTCCAGGATCCAATATCAAATCATGGATAAATGTTCCACCAAATAGCTACCAACAAACACTCTCTTTTCGTTTCCCACAGCAGTATTCATATTATTGATGTCTTTAAGACTGAACTATAGATTGCTCCACCAACCAACAGTCCATTCTTCGAACGCGCTTGTCAGAGGTTCATATTCACATTCTTTCACAAACTGCTACTGAAAACGCGTGAAGCAACACACAAAATCCGGATCACAATTTGTATCCGGATCACATTTTTAAAGTTATATCGCTTTGTTTCATTTCAGCTCGAAGGCATCCCGATGGAAAACGCAAAATCTCCTATATGCATACGACACACAACATTCCACACTGGCACGGCGCACAGGGACAGAGAACTCATTCGGAAACAACCGCGATCACACGCCCGGCACGCAGCATATGCACAGAATAAACATTCAGCGCAGCCGAAATACGAAACGATACACTCCGGCCCGGCCTTCGCATCTGCCCCTTACCTGCACGGTTTTCTTGCGTCCCTTGCCACCGTTCGGGTCCTTGGCCATGTCCTGATCGATGGAAGCCTTCATCATCTCGAACATTTTGTTCTTGAAGCCGGTCAGGTAGAGATCGTGGCACTCGAGCTCCGGGTCGATTCCATTTCCCGCCCAATCAACGCTACGCCACGCGTTCGCCACGGTCCATGGTTCACGGTCCAACCGGTGGTGCCGTAATGAAAACATCGAGCATCGAGCGTGTCCAGGTTTCGGGTCCGTTCGCCGAGGTTTTTTTTTTGTTTTGTTGTTGGAGGGTAGCAAGGAGTTTGTGAAAAGCAAACAAAACGTTTCGCAAATGAATATTCATTCTCGTTGCCGCTTCCTTTTTTGTTGGTGTCTCTCGGCGCGCATCCCCCCCAAAAAACTTACGTTAGCGTCTGGTGATTGGCGGCAGGTAGAGCGTCGGTGAGCCGGCGTTCCAGCTGCTCGATTCCAGGCGTGATGCCTCCGCGACCATCGTTCGCTCCGCTCTCCGATTGCCCATCGGTCCAGTGCCGGAAAAGTGCCAAAATGCGACCCGATGAGCTTTCTGCAACAATAACAGCACACAAAAAAAACCAACAATGCCGGAAAACCCGGGAAACGTGAGAAGGGAACGAAAAATAAAAGATGAATGAGAGCGGTTAATGGCGTGCAACGCGGCAGTGCTGATTATCTATTTATTTAGGGCGCTCTTGAGCCCCGAGATCGCTTCGGTCCACCGGTACAGCAGCCACCATCCGAGGTCGGAATGGGGTAATGTGTTTTATGATGGAGCCTCGTGGACGATGGAGATCGGCTAAACTGTACCCTCAAAAACAGCGAACAGCGAAAGGAGTATACCATATACGAATCAGATCGATTTAACACGCAAACTGCTCGTTAAGAGCTTTTTGGGTAGTTTGGGGTAGAAAGTTTCAATTTCAACAATTTCATCGCGCTACATCGTGCCATCGTGAGTCGGAGGAAAGCCGTTTATCGGTGCGATTAGATGATAAAAAAACAACCGAGTGCCACGCGATAAAGGTGTAAAGTGATTTGTTTCTTTTAATTTGAGTTCATTAAAGCTTGTGTACCGTTTGGTCGCTTCACCGTGAAAGTGGTTGTTGAGCGATAACACAAATCTATCAACCATTTTGAGCGTTCTAGGGAGCAATCAAATTGTGTGCCAGTTGTTATTAATATTGATCTATTGATACATAAATATTTAATCTATAAATGTAACTCTGCCAGCACAATTTTATAGAAACTGAAGTGTGCTAGTATTCACACCAGTGCATAGTGTTTTAAGCATGGAAAGCTGTGTCAATTCGGAATATTAAATTTGCTGATTCGAAACTCAGATGTCTTACACTGCATTGGTTCGGTACATGAACCCATTTTTATTCCAAGAACCTACCACCACTCGAACCCTTGCCATGAAAAGTATTCGGCTTCATATCAAAAGGTCGGTCCTCAGGCACTATTGCTGTCTCTAGTATTACTTCTCAGAACGTATACAATTCCAACCTACGTAAGCACTCAGTGAATGATTGGTTACACAAAAAAAATATAGGCAATCAGTGTATTTGAGACACTTCTTTAATAATAGTGCGAGCAGAATCAATATAGTGACTGTCAGTTTGATCTAATCTATCTTATCGCTTAAACACTTAATCTATTTAACACCAAAGATGTCCTCTGCATTAAAATTCGCAAATCGCAATTCACTAATCACATTATCGATTGGCAGGCAAACCAAATCACTATTTTACATTCATGACATCTGATATAATTTCCATCACAACCAGATTTGTGTTCAGAACAGCACGCATCTAAAATGGCTCATGAAGCAACATTCATATTTAAGGCACCGATGAGCTTTGCATTTATGTTTAACCAACAACGATCTAAACAGAGTCAGATCACAAATTCAGTGCTGGGTTACACGAAAAGAAGATATTTAATCGGAAGCTTGTCGTGTATCTACCACTGTATCATGACGGCAGGCTGTAGATAGGTAGTTGGCAACAGATTCTGGGAATTACTTGGATTTCCTAGTTGATGTACCGACAACCGAGGGTACCATAAAGTATGTCAGCCTATCAGTGAGCGAATAAATCGATTACATGCTTATACGATCGAACATGATTCTCGTTTCGAAAGAATTTTAGAAGCTTTTGCCATCGCAACTCTTTCCAGAATTGATAAACTACTTTCTAAATTCTCTTTCCTTATGAATCATTACTTGAGATAGAGCAAGAATGTGGACAGCATTAACAGCTTTTGTATATTTACATTTTTTTCCAACAGTATGGCAAATTGTAGATATCATTCATGTTCATAGCAAAAACGGCCAATAGAATCACTTTTCCGAACGTTTATGCTCGCTTCACATGCCAAAAAACTCGAACAAATCGTGATATACTCAGTCAATCCAACCTACTGGCTTCCTTCCCTTATTGACTACACGCTGACTACTCACGCATCACGACTTCGCGCTCGCTCGGCCAAATTTGCAGAAAATTCGATAAAGGGTAATCGATCGTTAATATCGATTATCAGCTCCACTTGATTCAACCTCCGCCATCCTTCCCCGTTTCCCATCCGGTTCATTTGTCCATAACGACGATGTTTATCAATTAAGCGAACGCAAGCGGGCACGAACACGCACCAATCAAACAAACAAGCCCGATCCGTGAAGTCGGCCCGGCGGTCAATCTCGTTAATGAAACACTAAGTGGACACGTCCGAATCGTTGCGTTACTCGGTCGGACGTTCGGGACGCAATGACAACTGATTTTCACGCGAACCGCGCCAGCGTTAACGAGCACAACGTGACATGCACATAAGATGGATGCTGCTGGATGCTTTTCGTTTCAAGCGCTCGCCACAGCGCCCACGACACCTCCATCAGTACCATCGAAAGCTAATGCATTCGAACGTTCGATCGTGAGCAATCAATGAAACCCGCGGACAAGTGTGAACCATCGGCAATACATCACTTCGAACATCATCCATTACGAGCCCCGTTCTGGCTATGCTTGTCCTCCAAGAATAATGTGTGTTTCTTGCGAGGTTGCGAACAAGAAGACGAGAATAAATGTTTCAATCACAACAGTATACAAAGCAAGTGTAGAGGTTTTACGGTGGAAAAGATAAGTCAAATGCGAAAAAAGACAAGTCGTTCCGAGGTCGGCGACACGCATCAACGGTTGATACTCACCTAAACCCTTTTCAATTTCCCGTGCGATAGCTCTGGTTGTCAGTCGTTTCAGATTATCACAGAATTGTTGCTTCTCATCGTCGTCGTCGTCGCCGCCACCGCCGTCAGCGTCGCCATCGCCATCACCGTGGTCGTCCCCATTCGTCGTCGTCGTCGTCGGTCCCGAGTTGGCCGTTGTCCGTTGTAGAATGTCGTCAATTTTCCTCTCGAGCAGGCACCGCAATTGCTCACATTCCACCGACCATTCAGCACGGTCTAGTTTCCTGGCGAAATCAAACAACCCAATAGCCGGTGAGTAAGAGACGAAAGACGACCGTCCGGACGAACCATGGGGAGGGGGGGGGGGGTCCTTTTGCCCGGATTACGTCACCATCGATCGGTGTGGAAAGGGATTGGGAAAGGGGAGAATCGGTGCGAAGGGCTCGAAATGGAGTTGGGATTTACGGGGGCGGCCATTCGGAAGCAGTGGTCGTAGAAGCTGAGTAGTAGAATTCGGAACACCGCAAGTTATCCCCGCAAGCTAGAACAAGCGAACGAACCGAGCCATTGAACATGAAATGTTATCGAGTCCTTCAGACTCGAGGGCGCAGCGCACGATGTCGAAGTCAAGCCGCGTGTTGATGTTGGTTAGTTAATGAAATGTCTCGACTGGCTCGAATACCTCATCCTGCCGCTAGTAGTTCTTGAAGTTGGAACACAAGACTAGAAGCAACTTGGTGCAAAGATTCTTCGAAATATCCTACCAGCCCCTAAGGCTGCTTCAAGTTCTTTCTTCTCGGAATAGTATGACGTCCCCATTGGTCTATCGCTAGGAGTTTGGAAGAGTTTACTTATAGGATCGGGATTCCGTTCCGTACCGGTACACCGATGATTGATAATCTGTTGACAGTTTCGAATTGATTCGATTAGGAGTCGGATAATCAACGTCGCGCACATTTTCACCAATGATGCGAAAGCGATGATGAATTATATTTACCCTAGCCTAATCAACTTTATCGCGAAAGTACGCGGCAAAGGATATTGAATCCATTCGGAATTTGAAGGAAAATGCTCCGACAACGGACCATCAAGCGCAAGCTGCCTGCTATTTCAATTCTACAAATCGTGGATACCGATCGGCATTGTCTTCAGATATGAGCATATCTTCTTCGGCTTTGTTCCGTCCTCAATATCCTTCTCCTCACCTCTTTCTCTCTCTCCAACAGATACCATAATCAATTCATCATCATCATCATCATCATCATCATCATCATCGAGCAGCATATACGGCCAACCGTACCGAAATCTCTTATCGATCGCGCACCAGACAAGCCCCAACGGAAGCAGAAGGGAAATGAAATTGGAAAAAGAAGGAACTCCTCCTCCCAACCCACTGCATCCGTCACTTACCTGTAGTCCGTCGTGAGCCGGTAGCACAAACCATCCACCGCATTCCGGTCCGTTTCCGGGACCGAGCCGCTCCGGTACCACTTGTGCAGCCGTTCGCTTTCCTCTTCATTGCAGCGTTCCGCGATGGCCGAATGGACGGCCGGTTCCAGCTTGGTTGGCAGTAAAAAATTACCCAAACGTGACCCCAGCAGTACCTGTTGACGAGAGCGAGAGAGAGAGAGAGAGAGCGAAACAGACGATGAGAAATCCCGGGAACTGCGTAAGACAATCCGGAAACACCAATCATTCGATGAGGGGTTGCTGCCCCCGGAAGAGGACAGAAAGGGATTGGCGACTCCCGATCCAATCGTTCGCATTTACACTTTCAAACGGTTTCCGGAGTGCCGGCAATGGTTTGGGGCAAACTGGCTCATTGAGGAAAAAAATACGGAAATCAACGGATAATCAACAAGAGAGGGGAACAGTTTTCACGGAAGAAACGTTTCCTTTTGCTCTCCCAAAAAACGAAGGCGATGACCAATGGTATCGCCGTTTGGCCCTGAGGCACTTTTCATCAGTCATAAATCATCATTAAGGAAGCATATTCCGATTGCGATTTTCCTTCGTTTCCGGAAAATGCTTCTCTCATCCGCCAGCACCGAGGGAAGGATGAATGGATAGTAGAGTCGCATTCGTTCACTATGCGACCGACCAACCGGTGGTGATGAAGCATTTTAATGGTCAACCGACCATATCGACCGTCTCATCTGAAGATGAGGCCTTCCGGGAGGGGGCAAGATTCTCGTGAGTGGCCTATCGCCTATCGCCAATCGTTCTCGCTTTTGCTCGTCTTCCGATAAATCAATTGAAGCTTGTTCGAATGGAACCTTACCATAAGGTATCCTCCTCATCCTTCACGCTTTGATTCTTCGAAGAAGATCACGAAAGGAATAAGGATGAAGTGTGGAGAAGACACTTAAAGAATAAGGATGAAGTGTGGAGGACACACACACTCCAATAGTCCATTCACTACCAGTCGGATTCGTAAAGGGGATAGCGGGGATAGCTTTTACTTACGATTAAAAACACGCTCTTCGAGACGGTACGGCATGTTTCGATTTCCTCCAGATGATCCTCGAGCACGTACGGGTCCAGGTCGACCGCCGTCAATCCATCGCATCCGGTACCAAAGTGGATGTCGACAAGCTCCACCTGTTCACGAGAAACGGGATGTTACGCGTTAAGGTCCTTCTCGATTCAAGCCCCAGTTCTCATAGGTCCCCGCGTTCGGTCCTCACCTCAATTTGTCGATCATCGTACAACGATTGCAGATCCGGTCCAATCACTTCCAACAGCACACGGCGTTCCTCTTTGAAGTCTGTGTGTCCGGACATGGCGCCATGCGGCAAATGAACAAGATCGTGGAATCGGTAGAATCGGATCGAATGTCAAAAAGGGTCTTTGAAGTGACAATGCACGAACTCACACACACACACACACACTTACCATCTCGCAAGCTGGCCACATAGATCTTAATGATGCGGGGTGATGGTAGCTTTGTCTGCTCGTTGTGATGACCGCGCAGCGCATTGAATACTGCATCCTCTATTGTGGCCGCCATGTTGGTGGTGCATCGATGGTCCGGTCCGGCCGGAACGTTCTAGTGATGCCTCGCTTTGCTGCCGGGATGCGATGCCGCGATGCTCATCACTGCACTGAACGGCCACTGCACTGTTAGAAAAACGAAGGGAAAATGGAGAAAGAGAGCGCTGATGAAGCACATTCGGACATTCGAATGGAAGGCGTCGAGCAGAAATTGATTTTTGTTTGCCTCGTGTTGGTGACATCTTTGGCCATCGTCAATTGATCACTCGTTCGATATTACACGTTTAAGCCCTCGTTCCTCGAGTTGCAGGAATCAATTCTTTTACGCGGTTGCCAATATCCAACACCGTGGCGTTATCGCAATTGATGGATCAGAAATGTATCGTTCGCTTAGCAACCAGCGAAGGATTTCCACTGTGAGCTCCTTTGACCTTTGCCATGAATGCTACAAAACATTCACCAGAGCATATGGCATGCTCTACACAATGTATTCCTTTTCATCGATCCCGGGATCGATAAAATATCGCACTACGGTTCACGGTGCGACACAAAACCATAACTTTATCGAACAATAAATGCATAAACCCGACGCAATAAAATAAATGCAAACAATTTGCGCTTTCTAAACGATAAAAAATTCCCACTTTTATTGAACTTTTGGTTGATTAAATTCATAATACATTGTTTCAATACAAAACCCGAGGTATCGTGATGAGCATTGGGTAATCCCCGATTGATTGGGAAGAAAATGGAATACTTAGCGTCGAAAAAGGCTACCCAGCTACTGCTTCCGGCACCCGGGATCATTCCCTGAATTGTATCATTGTTGTATCCGATATGGATTCGCGAAAGCCCCAACTCCCGTACACTTTGTACACGTTCATGGAATACCAGCAGAACTAATGGTTGCCATACCACAACAGTAACGGCAACAACAACAACAACAACAACATCAGTAACACCGAGATTCATTTCCGGCTTTCTCCATGGCGCCCCGCAACCAGCGGAACCCTCGCTCTATTGTAATGAATAATATGACTTTCTGACTTGGCCACTTTTTCCCCCGAGCGTGCACTTTCTGCCATCGTCCATGGCGTTTTTTTTTTCTGCCATGCCACGCCGATGCCACGGTAGCATATTAATCATGCGCTTCCGCAATGGTTGGCCAACCAGCACGCTGGTGAGCTGGCAATGTCAGCGAAAGAAAGACGTGCTGATGCCAAAGAGTATGTGTGTGTGTGTGTGTGTGGTTAGATTCACATGGCGCTACAAATAGCATACAAATGGTATCGTAGTTCCATGTTCCCATTTCGTGCTGGTCCGTGAAGTGATTAAGAAATTCATTAATCTTGCCATACGGGACAACGTGAGCAACACTCGCGCTTACAAACTACTATTTGGATAGTATTTAATAAGAAAGCGAAAGAAAAAGAGAGAAATTGAAAAAAAACGGTTCTACATAAAAAAGTGCATTGGCGAGAAGGAAGAAAGTTTTAATTGAAATTCTAACCGGGGATCTATGAGTTAGTCGCAACGTTTCCCTGATGGAAGGAAGCATTGCCACCTCAACCAGCTTCGCTCACCGAGCAAGAGTATGAGAATAGGAACACTGCTAAAGTCCAATACCACTTTTAGTCCAGGACAAGGCTCTTTTATCGGTAAATAAACACTGTTCACTAAATTGATCTTACCTATACTATGATTTTAGCATATTTCTAATACAAAAATATCCTAATGACTCTACTCGACATTGCTTTGGTGTCCCAAAACGATAGCACCATAAATTGAAATGTTATGCTGCCTTTTTCCTGCATTTCATTTTATTTTTTAACCTTTAACAGGGTTCCCTTTAGCCGTATTTGGGATAGAGCGGTACTTTTTATCAATTTATTTGTTGTCGCTAATTTCTCTTAAAACGATGATATTAGTCATTCGTTTTTCGACTGAAAGGCTATATTTTTTAATCGCTTTAAATATAACCATATTTTAAACCCCTTACAGTTGGATGCCAGAAGCTTTATTTAATCATTCTAGAAACAAAACTGAAATTGGATTTAAATTCGAAGCGTTTATACGCCATAACAAAAAAAAACCGCATATTGTGCTCGCCGCTATTAATGTACAATGCATTATCTAATAAGAACGATAAAGGATTTGGAGGGCAGCACCTCTACCTTTCATCAGCGTAGTATAATTATTTGCAAAAGATTTTCTCGCTCAGCTACCTATTCCATTACGGTGCTTACAATAATCCATATGAATTTTACAAATTCTTTTTCATGCAGCCTTTTAATGCGCTTTCAGACGGAAGCGAACCCATTTTTTTACCGTTCTCCCCGTTGTAAAAGAGAAAACCAAGTACGCAATGTTGGAGTTGGAGCCCATGGTTTTAGCTCAAACTGGAAGATAAGCGAGCTCTTTTGATAGCTATCCTGGAGATTATTCTTATACCAATGCCAAAAAAAACTATCTTCAGCAAACATTTTTCTGCTTCGAAGAAGGGGAATACTGTAGACATTTACTAAGTAAACTATTATCTTTTCTTTCAGCTATCCCATTCGACACAAAAATAATCCGCAAAAGAGGAAAATAAATCGAAATCATTTTTACCCAACACTGTAGCCACACTGTTTGCCCTCGAATAACCCGCATAATTCTGAAAATCCAACCACGGTTTATCGAAAGCGAGGAAAATTTTGCAACCATGGCAACTCCTTGTCGAAACTATCACATTTCAACTATCCCTTCATCTCATGGCCGTGGAAAATGCAATTCACGAATCAAACTTACTACCCCTTCTACTGATTCTAGCATCACGCTTCCACTGATCCCATTCGCTCCCGACATTCCTGGCACGCTCTGGCGATGGACTGGTACTTTTACAACTTTTACAACGCCAACTCGGTTGCCGGGTTGCTTGGTTGATTTAAAGTTTCTGATCTCATCTCACCACGTTCTGCCACCACGATTTCATACATCGCATATGCTGGCGGCACCTCTGCTCGTGCATCCCTCGGGGTGTCGATGGTCGAAAAGCCCTTATGGCACCCTCACCATCGGGTGATGGTTACGAAATGCCAAACCCAGCATGCCTCCCACTCCCCGGACCCCTTCAAAACCAAAAAAGAAAAGTCAAACCATCATCATTGGTCCATCTCGACCGGAAGCACGCCAAAAATCCCATCAAAATTCGAAAAAAGTCCATCTTTTTCTCTTCCTCGCTACCACCCGCTGGAGTCGAGTAGCCGTTGTGTTGGTATGCAAAACCTATGCTCCAAACTATGGGTGGGGAAGGTGGGTCTGGTGCAAGGCTCGCTCCAGATATCGTTGAGTGATTTATTTCGTTTCTGTGGTAGTACCTCGTCTTCCGGGGTTTGCAGGAAGCGAGCACGTTCGTTCCCGAGTTTGGTTTTTCGCCTTTTTATTCCCCAAATGCCAGAGGCCAGACACCCCCTTTCAGCCCGATCAATCCATGGCGAGTGGTGATGATGATGATATGTTTCACTCTTTCAATTGCCTGCTGAAGCAAAAGTTTTCACCATTGGAAAAGGCCTCTGTACCAGGCTGTTGAAACACACACACACAGAAAATGATGGACGAGAATGGGAGTAACGAAAGCCCTACCATTGCATGACGACGGAACGGTTTGAATTCTAACTTTTTTGGCGACTTCCACTCCCATTTCCACTCAGCTGGCTATGCTTATTCCAACACACACACACACACACGCTCAGCTGCGGATTCCGTTCGTTTGCTGGCGGGTGTACCGTATCAAAGGGGGAAGGGCAAACAAAGGGTTTGGCGCAACAAACATAATTATATTGAAAAGGTCGGAGCCGTGAAGTTTCGCAGAAAACCCAAACTTTACCACAACTTTTCACAACTTTCTTAACCGGTCTAACCTCCCCCCGGCACACCATGGTCACAGTACGGGCGACGCAAACACCCATGACCGAGAGCATAAGCCACCCAAAACGCACCAGCAAACATTAAATATTGAAAACAATGATTTAAAAACTCAATCAACAGATACACAAAGCGATTCCTCTGGGAAGGGTTTCTGCTCCGTGCGAGGCCATTTGAATGGCAGACCAACGTCGGTTCCAGCTCGTACTCGAACTGCCCCCTCGGATGGAATGAAATGTGTGCGAACTGCCCGTCGGATGGAATGCGCAATGCCTGCGGTTGAATCTGGGAAGCGTGGAATGTTTTTCATAGAGCATAAAAGCAGAAACGATGCATAAACACATTATTGCATAAAATGATTACCACGGTGCACCACATTGCCACGTGTTTAGCGGACACGAACCAAGCACAGGACACCCCTCGTCCGGACTCCCCTACGACTTAAGCACTCGGGGAAGTCGGTGTGCATGCTCTGTGTGCATATGCAAATCTGCTTAGTGCGGCTGCAGTCGACAAGGAATCGAGGATTGTGCTCGGCTGATGAGTTCCTCTTGTGTTCCGCTCCTGGGTGCTACTTTGCTGGTTTGTATGTTTCGTGTTCGACATTGATGCTGCCCATCCCAGTAGCCGGTACTATATGCCGGTTCGTCAAACAAAAACATGGCAACGGATTCACACGCCTCGCCAAAGACAACTCGAGCGACCAGCCGACCCACCGACCGACCCTGTCATGTTCGGACTTTGCCACATTCTTCACCGATTGACAATGTTACCAAGTTTCCAAGAGGGCTCTGCACTTGGCTGCTGCTGTTCCGGCTGCTCCTGATTGCTCATTCGCGGTCCATGGCTTTATCCTTTCGGTTCGGCCAAATGAAAACGTTCCTCAGATTCTCACAGCCGCGTGGAAGATTTATCATTTCCCGCGAACTCGGCGAGCCCTTTCTCATTTCCGGGACCTTTCAAGGGATGGTAGCGGTAGAAGCCACCGTGGCACCGGTCGGTTGGAGCTTCATTTATCAAACGCTGCCTCCGACCGACACTGGGCGGCCAGTAGTGGGAAACATGGTCGCAAAGCGGGGGTTGGATGACTTTACGGAAAGTAAAAACGAAAAGAAAACAGTGATGCGAAGGGCCAGAGTAAGGCACTGGACGTCAACGACGACGACGACGACGATGACGACGAGGAAGCGGCCAAAAACAGAAATTAAGGCGCACAGGCAGTACTGTCCTCCGAAAGATAGACTCCGAGGCCCGAAAAAGGGGTTCACGGAAGTACAGCAAACGATGGAAAGGGCTCACAAAAGACGACATTTTTCATCCGCTCTCTTTCTCGCTCTCTCTCACTCTCTCTCAGCCGCTGTCGCGGTCCGGAAGCAAAAAGTATTTATCGTGCAGCTACGCTTGAGCGGTTCGCGCCAAGGGTGCAGCTATGGGTCCCGTCCAGACTTTCACTCCATTCCAGGACCAAGGGACGGCCAACTAGAGTATCCGGCGAGAGTGGAGAGTCGCGTTTTGACTTCCAACCAAGAGTGCCTTTGGCGGAACTGCTTGGCGTGCTTAGCGAAGAGAGTTTTCCAGTCACCATGTCGTTCTACTTTATCCCCGTAATTAGGCGCGAAGGACACACAACCAACCCACTGGGGTTGGGAGTGCCCGGGTGTGTGACTGTGTGTGTGTGTGTGCTCGTGCGCATTGTACTGGGTTTGGCCAGGACGATTTGTAATCATTCTTCGGTGACTTTTGCGGTTCCTGATGTTTGCCCATTCATTCTTTGTCAGGTGAATGACTGTTGGCAGTGATCGATGGCGTCGGGTTTTGGAGAGGGGCGGTTGTGCAAAATATGAAAGTGAAGGTTGCAGGTTATTGGTTGAAGAATTAATGGTTCCTTGCTGGAGATTTGTGCTACTGACGTTTACAGCTCGATTACTGTGTATGCAAAACTACCCAACAAAAGCAATTTACATAAATAGAAATTAAAGCAATTTCGATTACCGGTTGAAGGTATAACACGAAAAGTATGTAACTAACAAAGGATCCTATCACAAATCCTCAAAATCATGAATTGATATTGAACATATGGTCATTTTTAAATGCGTTGCATTACTTCTTTAAGTTTTTGCTATGAATTATTTTTTCGAAACACACACATCATTGTATAGACAATGTTAAGATATTCAAACATTCCTTTAAAATATTTAATTGAATGTGATACATCAAACAAATTAGGATTGAAAATGATGTTAAAAGTGAAGCTGGATTAAAATGATCATATTTTTTCACCAAATGTTATTGTCTCACCAAATGTAATTTTGAAAAAAAAGATGAAAATAGGGTTTTTAATTTATTTTCCACAACTTAACGAAGTTTTTTTAATTATTTTTATCCTATTCTTTATAAAAATCATTGGTTAATTACAGGGAGAAGAGGTTTTTTGGGGCTTTAGATAATGCATAATACAAAAAGCAATCAATGTCAGCCTTAATAAGTTCATTCAAAATGAAAACTACTGTGATTTACGCTGGGAACAAGCATTAGGATAACAGTCAAACATTAAAAAGATGTATCATCTCAAATAGCCCTCAGACACAAGCGGTTCAGAATCATCACTCCTTCCATAATCCTTTTATTAACTATCCAACCTCCCTTATTGACATTGTTGATCGTCAACTAAATGAAACAAAAATAAGAAAGAAAAATATCCAATTCCCCACCGGCGACCGACACGAATGCCTGACAATCAACGGTGACCAGCCGGGAAAGGGGAATACAAGAACTTGTTTTATCAATTTTCTATTACCAATTCTCCAAAACCCAAACACCAAAAATGCCCCGGAGGAGCGACGAACAAATTCTAAACCAAAATGATGAGCAGCAGCAGCAGAAGCAGCAGCACCGCAACCTGTGGCCTGTGGTTGGAAACAAAATCGAACCCAAAGTAAATGAACAAAAAAAGAAAACCTAACGGGACTCAACGAGAACGGACGATATGGGCCAAAAGGATGGTTTGGAAAGAAACAACCTTTATGGGGCACAATATCCGTCGGGCATTAGCAATCGTTCTGCGAGGAGGAAGCGACGGAAGGCTGCTTCGGATGCGTCGCACGGTCGCTTACATCCTTACGACCGATACAACGAGACCGATACGAGGCCGACCGGTAGTGGCTTGCACACCAACACACCTGTTGCACCTGAGGCCTCCCCAAACCGGGACGTGGAATGTGGAACTCCCGTATCGGTAAATGTTATTAAATTCTCAAACTCCTCTGGCTGACGATGAGCACACACGCGGAGAGCAAAAAGAAAAGGGAAGAGGAAGTACTCGCAGTAATCGCAGGCATAAAGATTCGTCGGCCGATCCTGCTACCTGCTACGTGTCCCCCCGGATCCGGAGCAGCATCATGTTCCTGAATCTACATATTCAACACGTGAGCCCGCAACACGCTTGGATGGAGCTCCCATGTTAAAGCTCCCAAAGCCAGCCGGGCGTGGAAAGTGAGGTTAAGTTTTACGATCTCTCGCTGTGGCCGACACGGTAAGGCAAGCAGCTCCTGTTGCCGGAGGAATATGGTGCCTGATACTTTCCGCACGACACGACCGAGGCGTTCGATAGACTGAAACCTGGCCGCACTTCACACACACACACAGACAGTCGGTCTCGTCTGTCGAGAGCATCCAGGCGTCGTATAATCGACTTATTGATCAATAGCATCCAAGCGAGCAATATTTATGGTTTCTCAGCAGCAGTGGCAGGAGTAGGCAGCAGCGATAGAAATCAACGCCCGGAACGGCAATCGCGGTAAGAGTCGATGGCGAGCCGCCGATACGCGGTTGCAACCGGTGCGAAGCCACTACCACTGCGCTGTCACGCAGCACAACATCAAACGCGGTTTTTACTTCGCTTTCCGTCTCTCTCTCTCTCTCTTCCTCTCTGGTGCAGAGTGTCCTCTGCCTCGACTCGAGAACTCCCGTGAACCGTAAGCACCGTGCTCCGGTGGCAGACCAGATTTATGGTGGTTCTTGGCTGTTGTGGCGCCGGTCTAGCCACTTCCACTGGAGGGGTAAATTCTTGGTCATGAACTTCTGGCAGTACGCTGGTCGAGGAATTTAACGAAATTTTATATAATCCCCCCCCCCCCGCGGCTGCATCCTGTAGCCCGACGACAGAGCCCGTCCACAAAACCCACCTTCGAGTGAAGTCCTTGTGGCCTTCATGAGACTTCATAAAAGCACGAATTCGTACGGATGACGTAGTACGATTAACCAGCGCTCGAGAGCGCGCTCTGGACTTACTTTTAACGTCTCGCAACACTTTCCCTAACCCCTTAATCAATCACTCCCCCTTCCGAAACCGAGGCGGGTTATCATAAAGGTAATCAACACACAAATGGCCAATAAAATGGTCGTGCTTATAGTTAGCCAGGCCCCGTCGCAGGCGTCGACGGCCATTTTATTGCCAACCATTTAGCGCCGCCACGCTCCGGTACGGTCACGGCCAGGGAAACGGATCGGATCTCGATTCGACCACCGGAGTCACGCGGCCGTAAGACGATTCATTGCAGCTGTCTCCAACCCCAGGAACCACCCCGGGGCAGCCTCATCACCATCACTATCATCATCATCATCATCATCATCATTTTCATCTGTTACAGGGAACTCATTTTGGGTGGCTTGATGGAACCGAAGCACCCCACTTCTCTCGGGAGGGTACCTACCGCTTGTCCCCTAGGGTTCCTGCCCTGCGCCACACCGAATGATCGATCGTGCAATCGAGCTAGATTAATATTGCTTGTTAAAGCTGAAGCGTGGTAGTTAATCAGTCTTCGCGACGTCCGACGCTTCGCTTCACCTCCGTCTCGGGTCTGGACTTTGCCGTTAATTCTTGCACCACCATCACCACCACCACCACCAGCGCTTGGCGATTTGTAAGAAAAGTTGTTTATGGCGCACCGAGTACAGCGTGGCAGCGCCATGCCAACCAAACCACCCAGTATTGAATGAGTAATTGGTTTCAACTTTGCGTCAACCAAGGATGATAAGAAGCGACCGAAGCTAAAGTAAGCGCCGAGTGCGTCAGTAGGAGATAGAGAAAGAGAAAGAGAGAGTGCGAGTGGCAACAATTTGATGATATCGCTTACCCTAAGTGTATCTGTATCGACAGAGGTCACCGAAACAAAAATTCAAGATTGATGAGCCCTTCCCAGGGTTCTTAGTCTAACGTTGCGGTCAGCCTTTACGATTTCTAGAGATCGATCGTTGCTAAGGAGGTTCCGTTCTACCACATTTTTTTATTTTTAATAAGAACCTTGCATTCATTCGTCCGGGTTCATATTTATAGTTTCGTTTACGCTTGTTAAACAAACATAGTTAGATAAGGCATAATCAATCTACATTTTATTCAAATGAAATTGTGTGATAATGAATCTAATAAATCATGTTGACGATGAGATAATATAAGACAGCGGTAACGCGAAGCAAACAGCATCATGCTTTAAAGGATGTTAAGTTTCGAATTGCAAAATAAAATGAATTCTTCACAGAAGCTTTGACGGTACCGAAACCAAGGAAATTGTACATTGTGCGTTGAGTTTCACGTGAATAGAGAATGAAACAGGAAAATAATTTCACCAATTGCGCATCAAATCGTTACAGCGGGTGAGAAGAGATTTCGTTTAGAGCATCTTAAATCAAAAATAATTTGGATAAAACTTGGATTGGCAGCACCATAAAGTACTTAAAAGTGTTAAAACTGTTCAAAATAGCATCATATAAGAATATAAACCGCTTTCTTTGCAACGCGATAACGGTTAAATGTTTTTCGTAAAAGCAGTCAGGAACAATTGGCAAAGCTGTGCACCAGCTCCTCTTAAATAATAGATTTTCGATTGCTTTTTATAACCGATTAGCTTAGCCTGAATGTTTGCAATGTTGATGAAGATTTTTTTTTACTGCGAAGCCGTTTGAAATTATTAAAAAGATAACAAAAAGAATTGGCCATCGTTTGGACACCATTTACATTCCGTTTTTAAAATTAAAATCGCCCTTCAAGCAATGAATGAAATCCGAACAAACTAATTCAATGTTCAACTACAAATAAACCCGCGCGAGAGCAACAAGATTAATGACGGGACGAAAATTGAATAAGCCTACTAAGGTCACGTCCGTCTTTATGCTCCTTTCGAATGCTGTTCCGCTCTCCAAACGCTGGTTTTCTGCTTCTCATTATGCCGTTCTCCTTCTTAGGCCGATTCAGCGCCGCGTCACCATCGATGAAGTGTTTTTTTTTTCTCCATTTTCTAGCCTCATTACACGGCGCCGCTCATTCGATTCCGCAGCGCAGTGGCGCTTTATAATGCGTCCCGGAGTCAGTCAGTGAGCCCAATTACCGCGGTCCTGTTCGTGATGGCGGCGCCAGTTCAAGCACTTTGGTGCCCGTTAATTAAGAGAAGCACCAGCAGTAAACCAACCGATACCGTGTCAGCACCGTCAAAACCGTCATTAATAATTACAACCAACCCCAACTGGCCAGACCAGGCGGGAGTTTCATCTTCCGTTTCTTTCTGCTCTGTTTTTGCCAAAGCAAAAACCGCCATAACCGGAAGACCGAAAAGTGGGATAAATCTATTCCATTCCAGCCAAAACGGATAAATCCGACACAACAACAACACAAGCGAACGAACCGAGGGGGGGAAGGAGGTCAAAGGGGACTAAAAAACCATTTTAAGCACCCTCCCAAACCACACCATTGCCCTGCCTCGATGGTGATAAATTAATTTCGCTCGTCATTGGTCTCTCGCGTCCTCCGTCTCCGGCCGTTCGGTCGAGAACTCAACAAAGTTAACGCGATTATGGTTCGCGAATCTGCCAAACTCTTGGTGCCGGTTTGGTTACGGGTCGGTTGCAGTGGATACATCGGCCAGCTCGTTACCGGACCAATCCACTGCCCGTGCCAGCGCCTGTAGCGCCCCAGACCAACCTGATGTTTGGTTATGGTATGGCTTGAGTAAATATTTAAACACTACCGGTGGGAAGGAACGAGAGCCTTGCCTCTGGCGATGCAGCTCCCTACCACTGTCTTCGTATGATGCGGTCCAGTGTGTGTGTGTGTGTGTGTGTGTGTGTGTGTGTGTGTGTGTGTGTGTGTGTGTGTGTATGTGTGTGACTCAACCCAAACTCATCGCTGGCCGTCACAGCGTGTTGACTCACGATCGTGTTTGGAATAAGATAAAATAACAGTATCATACTACAGAACCATAACACACACACACACGCGCGCGCGCATACGCTGATAGATAGCGCGATAGACACAAAAGCGGCCACCAAAACACCAAAAACTGCCGAATGTCAACATTGCGCTAACACGCCAACAACTCTGGCAGCCCGTTCGGAGCGGTCGCGATCAAAGTAGCCACACGGTTAGGGCTGAGGCCGAGTACGCTTAGACGATTAGAGACCACTAAACGACTTTCGGGGTCGGAAAAGTGAATAAAAAATAGACCAAAAACCGCAACCTAACTGACCGACGAGGCGGCGAGACGGTTTTAGAATCCACTTCCAGTAGACTGACCACCACCACGACCACCAACACCACCGTGCAACCATTTACAATTTAAACGGTTTTTGGTTGGATTCTGCTCCGCTGAGGATTGCTAATGTCGTCCGTGCAAATTGGGGTTGAACATCTAATGCTGCTGCCGGTTTTGCTACTGCTACTACTGCTACTGCTACCCATTAATATCTCGTTACATGCACATTGTGCGGTGGGAGGGAGCGAACATTAGTCGGTATCATCATCATTCCCAATATCCCAGGCACCCCACATGGGAGACAGGTTGTGTGTGTGCAGGTGTTCATGAGCTCCACAACGACGTCAACGTCGACGTCGACGACAACAACCCCTGCCCAACACCCTTCTTTGCGGCGCACTGCCAAACGGTCGTCGCGCTGACACTCTGTCTCTCGAGCTCTAAGTGAAAAGGTGACAAGCGAGTCAAACGCTGTCAGAACCGTGTTGCTACTGTTGTTGGCATAACATGTACGTGTGTGTGTGTGTGTGTGTGTGTGTGTGTGTGTGTGTGTGTCAACGACCACCTGTGCAGATCGGTGGGTGAGATAAAATTTGTAAATAATCGATAACGCTGGAATCCGGAAATGGCGATGGTTGGGCAAACAGTTTTCCTTCCTCCCGGCTGGTCCACGACTAGAACTGGAGAGAGGGCAGGGCAGGGCAGGGATGTCACACGTGCTGGTGTATCATCGCAGTGGCGCAGAAGCCAAAGAAGGAAAAATGGAATGGAAAAGTTTTCCCGGGAGTTTTCCTCCGTTTCCTCTCCACAAACACCCCCTCTAGTCAACGTTTCGACGGTCGTCGGTGTCATCGATGTTGTCGCTGTCGTCGGTCGTGTGTGTGTGTGTGTGATGCTATAAAGCCTACTACTCTTGTCCGACTTTTGCGTTTCTTTCTCCTTCTCCCTTTTTCTTTCTCTCTCTCTCTCTCTCTCTCTCTCTCTCTCTCTCTCTGTCATGCAGTGTACAGGATACCTGCTGGCTGTGGCTGGCTGCTGTAATATGAATTTAATTGAAGGAGAACCTTCAACCGTCAACGTCGTGTCCCATGGAGGCGCACGGTACTTCATCTACTTGTACCTCTAAGACGCGTCAACAAGGGTGCTGGGGAGGGGATGCGAGCGCGGTTGCACGCTGGTTCACCACCACTGGTGGCGTGGCATGGCGTGCCAGCCCCATGTGTAAGTACGTGCGAGGTAACATGAAGTTGTTTGTTTGTATAATGATGATCACTTGTTTATGGTCTGAGTTGGGCGCGTCTTCTCGTTAGTTTACCTTTCTTTTCGACCCCTCCCCCAGCCCGTAACTTGCTCCCTCCCCCCCCCCCTTTCCCCTCTTTCCTTTGCGTTGTCGTAAACATCGTAGCACCAAGGCTGTGTTTCGCAAAAGTAGCAGCAGCAGCAGCACGACCAAATAAGAAAGTTCTTTGACGGAGGCACGCGCTCGCTATACTGCACGCCAGGGACCGATAGCTAGTTTAGTTTGCGACCAATATCCGCCCCATCACTGCCCAAAAATTGAACACACACTACACGGGGCGACGTCGTTTAGAGGTTTGAAAAATCGAAACAAAAATGGCAACAACAAAAAAAAGAGACGAAGCTCGTTCGTTCGCTTGCTCGCTCGCTCGCACACGTTTTTGTTTTCTCTCAGCTGGGGCTAGGATGTGCTAACACGCACGGACGCACGCACGGTCGGCGTGCTAGCGAGCCATAGTTTAGCTTTAATTAAATATGCATATTTATTCAGCCACTGGGGAGGGAACCGGCTGCGACAGAACATTTTGCGCACCAGCCACCAGCAAACCGTTGTGCTGCCGTACGGTGCGCTACCGAGTAACCGACCGATTGGGGCTGGTGAGATTGTTCGGAATCTACCACACGCTGCCACAGATGTTGCCAGCTTTCTCGAAGCGATGGTTTTGAGTCACAGCCGCGCTCCAGTCGCGTTCTCTGGGCTGATCGCAACGTAATCTGAAGGCCGGAAAATCAATCAAAAATCCCCCCCCACCCAAAGGAAGAAACCGGAGTATCTTCTAACTTGTAACCACCGATCTTGGTGTGGCCATGCGAATCTATAAACAAGCAGCTTCGTACTAATGCAATCGCACTCGTCTAGGACTAGTAAAATGACGAACAAAAAACTCCTTCTCTATTACCTAGGAAACTGTTTCGCAGTATGGGAGCATGGAGAGGGGGCTTGTGCTTCGGAACGTTCGGTTTACAATCCACCACATCTCGTGCACCGCGCCTTTGGCCGCGACTTTACGACCCGCGGACCCGGGTTCATGCAGCGGTATGTAAACAAAAGTGGAGCTGGAACCAAAAACTCTCATCCCGCTTCATGGATCATAAATTACGCATTTCTCGCTGCTGGTGGTGGCACATGATGATGACACATGGTGTGCCTTGGCCTTTGGCGAAACAAATATTGGATAGCATTCCACAGTCCTTCCCAATTGGTAATAAAAGCTAGTTTTACCCTTGAAAGATAATAAAAAAACCCGCTCCCCCCGGAGAGGGCATGGACATACCTCAATTCCGTTGAGCCAAAGGCAGTTCGGAAGCGTAATCCATTCCCGGTTTTTCCCGGATCCGAGAAACCGAAATACTACGCAGGCAGACACTTGCACTACAAACACTTCGATTGAGATTCCGTTGCACTACTATTACTAAATCCCGAAGCAAGGCGTTCGGTCAAGGTGTTCACCTTCACCTCGCAAGCATGTAAGCAAGCAAGCAACAACTGGATCGTATTGACCGTGTGTGTGTGTGTGTGTGTGCGTGTATTTTTGTGTGAAACTACGCTGCTAGAGGGGAGGAATTCAAATTCACTTAAGTACTCCACTGGATACTGCTCCACTGCTGCAATGTAAACACTCGAGCATTAGCGATAAGTTAATTTCAAATTAAATAAGTAACACACACACACACACACACATTCTCCCTCGCTACGGGGCACTTCAAACATCGCCGAAAACGCCACCACCACCGCGGTGCGTTAGGGTAAATACGTGCGCACTCTACACTTCCTCATCGGCCAATCGACAAACTCCCCTGCAGACATTGCAGACCACAAACACAGAAGCTGCCCTTGAAGGTAACCCCAAAGAAGGTCTCCCCCCCTTTCACGGTGCCCCCTTCCCACCAGTATCGTTTACAGAAGCAGAAGAAGAAGAAAAATGGTCGTGTCGGCGCACAAACACGGAACCGGATCGCTTGTTTATCATAACTATCATCAGATGAAGCCGCAAAGTGCCACTCCGGCCGGAAGAGATGAGATCAGCAGCAGCAGCAGCAGTACAAGCACCAGTATCGCATACCGAGCGCTGCACGAGAGCACACCACCGGCCAAACCACTGGCTGCTGCTGACCGTCCAGCTGAAACACTAACCAACCGAAAGGCCTTCCGCTTCCTTTTTTTCTTTCTTTCTTCGCCCACTGTTAATGGAAATCAAGCAACACAGAACTGAACCAACTAGTTAGAGTTTGAAGAAGGGACCTGCCCCCTACTACTACTACTACTGTTGCTGGCGATTGATCCGTAACCGTTTGGTGCGTACCGAAGCAGAGATACTAAAACCGTGACCCGTTGGCACCATACACGACCGCACCGGCCAAAAGCTTATCTCGGACTGACGACCGTGAGCCTCGTGCTCTGGTGTTTACGAGAGAAAGAGAGAGCCCAGTGTGAGAGTGTGAGAGAGAATTGTGCACAATCGTACCAACCTGTTACAGACCAGTGCACCGCCATGAGGTGAGTGAACTGGCTACGGGCTGGCTGTTGCGGGCTCTGGGCTTAAACAGGAGCGATTGAGAGACGCTTAACGTTGTCCGCCGGTGATAACCGAGAGCAAACCCAGGAGCTTTTCGCTCCAGGTAGTACGCTCCGATGCTCCGTACCGAGCCAGACAGAGCAGCGCAGAGCATATGCTCTCGCGAAACCCACGATAGCACGAGAGCACCGAGGAGAGTGTGGTTGCTCCTTTGATAAGCGCCTATTGTGTACCATTTGCGGACTAATCCTGGTGACTGGCTATCCCCTTTCTTTCTGGCTAACAGGTGAAATGATAATACAGCTCCACACAAACATCTTTTTCTAATGGTGTTGTAGTAGCCTTCAGCTTAGCGTTTTTGGTGGAAAGGCTGAATTACTTAATGAATTCATTTGCAATTAAAGTAAACAACTGGTTAAGAAATATTTGATTGATTCGAAAAATCGATTAACGCTACTTTTAGTTCACAAAACAACCTAAACTGAAAGCCCAACTACCCGCTAGGTTAACAACCTTGCTGCAACAGACCACTTCCGGACCGCAAATTCAAAGTTCAAAACATGATTTCAATTCCACCAACTACCTCACCCAGCGCGGTGTGTAAAACGCCACCACCCCGTTTGCAGCTCCCGGTGTTTAGTGTTTCGCTTCGTGTAAGAAACAAACAAACAAACAGCACATCATGCAGCGTCGCGGTCGATTGCGCGGTCGTGAGCCTTAAGCAACGACTGGCGCTTCATAGTTGTTCACGCTTAAACAACGCTACTACTACTACTACCGCTGCTGCTACTGCTGCTGCTTGTTTACATGCGCCAGCCCCCATCCCTACCCTCGTTCATTAGTGCCACTAGTGTAACCGCAAGAGAAGGGTGCTCACTACAACCCCCCGGGTCGAGTTTCGTATGTCCTTCATTGGCTTGCGAGCTTCACCATCGTCATCATCATCATGCGGGTTGCAAGCATTGTGAGTACGCTGGCAAGCGTCTCTTCAAAATCATACAACCAACTAGCGAACAGTGAAGTCAAACAGCATCACCTTCCACCTGCCCGTTTGTGCGACGGGTCTCCTCACCGCCACTCGAGCCTCCTCTCAGCAAATCATTTCGTTGCTAATTGCTGTAATTTCGTTGATGTACCACAAGTTTAGAGCAAATGACATCTCGCCAAACGTGCGCTCGCTTCGTGTGATTGCCAATCCTTTTCGGTCCCGTGGTGAGCTGGTATGAAAAATGGAATAAATAAACGTTTCCGTTGGGTTAAACCGTTCCATGAACACTACAAATAGTCCGATGGAGGCGCCTGGCACCCTGTGAATTCGCAGTCGTTGCCACTGTTGCTGTTGCTGCTGCTGCTGCTGCTGCTTGTTTATGATGACGGCGAGTGGCTCATCCTGAGATAGGCTCAGTACCATGGTAGACAGCAGTGTAATAAGCAGTGTATGTTCGCTCAAGAAGAAACAGCCGAGAAACAACTGACTAACTCGTCGTGAATGAAGTTCATAACCAACGCGGGGAGGCTATTTGATGGAGACGCCTGGTAGTTCATCGTTCGCTGCCGTTTTTGCAAGTCTTTAGCAGCTATACGCAACACACAAGCAGCAAGGCGAACGCTCTATCACAGACGTCCCGAGAACCGAGGGTTCTGAGAAAGTTGCTCCTACTGCTACTACTACCACGCAAATAGATTGTGTAATCCACAAGGTGCGCTACCAGCCCTCCTACTTCTCCTCCTCCTCATCCTTCACTGCTTAATCTATGCGACCCTCTAACATTTCGGACCAATTGGGCCCGGCCGAGCCGTATCAGAGCCCCGCTAAATATAGCTCAAACGAAGATGTTAGGTTTAATTGATTGAATATGATACAATTTCCTTTCCAATTTCCGCCTCGTCTAGCACGGAGCGGATGTAATGTGACGAGTACCATGCATACGGAGCAACATCCGAACGAGCAAGCGAGCGAGCCAGGTTATGCCCCTCGCTGGCGGCATATAGTTGCCTAGGTCCCAGTCAGTCGTGCCGCTGGCAACTTTTAGCATTTCCGATTGGAAATGCCGCCTCGAAGCCGAACACACACACACACAGCGGCCGGTTGGGGATCGCAAACACGTTTCACAGATGGTCTCTCGCGGCCCAGAACTGACAGCAAATCGATTCGGTGACGATAGAAAACGGGCAAACAAGGGAGGATAAATCATGAGCAGCTAGCACCGGTTCCGGAGAAGAACTTCTTCCTCGGACAACCTTCTAGGCAGCGCTAGTTAGCAGGTCGATCGTAGTTTTCCTCCTTCGTTATTGTTTTATTAGACCTTTTAATGGACAGTACCAACATCAATTATGAGGTAAGAAAGACTACCGATCGAGTATTGGTAAGTAACTTTTGCGTCAAATTTTATTCCATTGGGTTCGACTTCAGCCAGCCAGCCTGTTCTTCAAACACATGAACGATCTGTCCTTGAAGTCTCAAACAACTCTCGAACTCGAGCACGAACTCCTATAATTCAGATTTCGCAAAAGCCAGTTTTTCAAACAAACGAACAAACGGTTGTCTTTGAAATACTTCTGAATCGAAATTCCTGTCCGAAACCAATGCTGCTACCACTGAACTGATGCTCTTACTAGCGAGCACGTACAGATCATCCATCATTCTTCCGCCCCACCTCAGCTTGTACCATACATCTCACGCTGTTAACGAACTTTTTATTTCGTTTCAAAGTAGCATCCTTCAAAAGTATCGTTATGAAGTGCGCCTGTGCCAGAAATCTCCCAGAGGCCAGAGAAGAAGTAACGAGCTACCGGTCACAAAGTAAATGATAAAAATGAGGCGTCGGTACCAATTGGATAGCTGATTGGTTTGAAAGGAAATTGAATCAAATCTACCACCATTCCACCACGATCAGCCAACGGCCAACTGCCGCAAATGTTACCCAAAAAACCGGGCCCCGGACCTAACGGTGACGATGACGACGATGGCGATGGCGATGGTGATGAAAATGATGATATTAGGAGAAGTTTCCAATTTGCTGTGCTATGGTATTTCGTGAGAACGAAAACAACATTTAGACGAATATGGCCTCCCCTGCGTCCCACTTTGCACCTCAACTATACCGCGAAGCCAGAGAGTTCGAGTTCCGAACTGAGCTACAATTATTTTTGACCCAAAACTCGATCAAATCTCCACGAGAATCTACCAAACAAACACACACACCGGCAGACCTGGAGGAAGTAAAATGCGAAACGCTACCGCGGAGTTTGTCGTGATCGTCGCGAGCAGGATGGACGAGGGGTGGTCCGAGACCGAGTTTGAAAAATACTTTTTCACCAACTCTCATCCATTTTCATCATCATCACCATCCTCATCGTTTTCTTCGTTTTTGCCATCATCATCATCGTCTTCAACGTGTTGAGCAGTACCTTTTCACTCCCATTGTCTGCTTCTCCTTCCCTTTCTCTTGCAACACTCTGGTTAGACGGGAAAGGAAAAGTTTTCCAACAATTCAACCAACCCACCGGAGTTGAAGTGGTGCAGTGGTGGCGGTTGGTGGTCTGGAGAGTTTTTGGCGAGAAAATAAAAATATCCGGAACACATTTTAGTGGACTTCGTGGATAATCTAGAACGAGAGAGAGAGAGAGAGAGAGAAAGAGAGAGAGAAAGATAGATAGAGAGAGAGAGAGAGAGAGAGAGAGAGAAAGATACAGGGAAACAGCACCATCGTGGTGTGCATTGTTGTCGAAATTGTTATGCGTTCGAGGTAAAAAGAATGACTTTCGAATCGTGAACATTTGTGATACGATACAATTTATACAATCCTAGACACATCCCTGATGCGATACGTTGGCTTTTGCAAAGGTAAACAAACTACTAGTATCCAAAAGACAACTACAAGGATTGGAGTAACTTTCAATTGAAGGTAAGGCTTTACCGACAATGTATTAGCAGTACATTGTTGTTCTAACAGAAACAATCCACCAAAAAATCTACTTCATTGGCAGATAGACTGAATAATTCAGAGGAAAATTTGTACATGTAAAATGTCACTTCAACATCTGAACATATCTAGCCTAGTGTGTAAATATTCACTTTAGTTGCACATTCAGCAAAAAAGCGGAAGCGCCGAAAACGGCAATAATTGTGCATGCATGCAATTGTAATTTTAATGGCTCAAAGCCGAAGAAAAGGGGGAAAACATAAAACATTAATAGCTCTATTGTGCCCCAGAAGTATTCCAAACTGAATTTGAAGCAAAAACTAGCACGAGAGATACATAAAAATCTGTTATATGTTTATCTGTTATCTGTTTAAAAGTGTTGTTCAAAACAGCAATCGATGGATGCGGAATATCAACTGAATCTTCCTTAAGCCTGGAACCAACAAATTATCCAGAAAGATTGCTTTTGCAGTCAGAATAACCTACCCGGGGAAGACTCCGTATGCTTTCTCCACTTAAATCCAATTTCAATACAGACAATTGCTTCCCAATTATCACTAATTCAGTAGTTCTTGGCTTATCTGGAGCCAATAATTGAAAATGACATAATTTTAAACAGAGTAACGCTGTCTAATAGCTAATGAAAATGGCAATTGTCCCTCAAAACAAGTGAGAATAAGTTCCAAGAAGCCCAGATTTTTTTTATTTTGCTTTTTTTATAACATATTGCATTAGGCGGCATTCAAACGCAGAGTGAAGAGTGTAATGAAAAATCAGACAGCAAAAAAAGATTAATAATAATTCCATAACGATTAAGCAAAAATGAATAAATGAATTTCCAAGCAACTCTCTAGTAACAATTAAGATTTCTCCATCAACCAATGCATTGTTGCTCGAATGCTTGCTAAACTGACAATATCTATTCACGTCTAATAAAACCATCAACTTCAAACTGCGACACAACTAATTGACGAGACAATTAATCGCAAAATGTGCTTCCGTCCAAGTTAACCACCGGTGAACCGCTCGATTGGTACCGTAACGCGGCATCAAATCATCCGTCCGTGTGCTCTCGTGGCGCTGTCCCTTAAAATGTAGTACATCCTTGAACCGACCGACAAAATACGCGATTGCCTGCCGGGATCGGGTATCGCATCGCCGTCGGAGTGGCCGTCCAAGCGGAACGCGCCGCTTACCAACATAATCTAGCTTATTTTCAGACTTCCGCTCCACAGCGCACTGGGCTTCGCCAACTTTGTGCAATCCATCCACCGTCCATCGATGAAGCGGATATAAATCATTGCCATCACGCGCACTGCTACCCCGCTGTCATCCACTCTTTCTTTCTCTCTTTTTTTCACCCATTTTCTCCTGTCTTCCTCTGTTTTGTCCCGCGAGGTTGGTCGTCCGATTCCGATGGACGCTCTAATAAAGGCTTGATGAGCGCGTCGAAAAGAAAGTAATCGAACGAGTTCGCGAGAACACAAAAGGGGTCTCGGGGCTGGAGTTTGCTCGAGGCGGAAAAAATGGAATACCTCCCACCTGCCCGCCCGTCCGCATTCCTCCCAGCAGTGGGTTGGATTTTGTCCACCGAAACCTCGCCACGCCATTTCCGTCCGACTTTAGCACCGAGGGCATCCGCTGTCTGTCATGCTGGCAGAAGTGGTGTCGGTGCTTGATCCAATCAATTCTCATCGGTACCATTCGATCGGTGGCGCCCCCCAGCCGCGCAGCTCACTCAGCTGGAGTGCAGAGATGCTCTCGAAGGTTGCTACGATGGTTCCGTTGGGCTTCACCGTTCGAAAGCCACGTCACGCCAGCAGCCTGGTTGTGGTTGCCTCTCGTCGTGTGCTGCTTCTCGTCGACATCGTCGTTCTATTTTTCTGTCTCGCTTCTCACGCAGAGCGAGAGAGAAAGAGAGAGAGACAGAGCTCTTTCTCTGCCTGTGCCATTCACTCGGTACTAGATGAGGCCTTGGAGATACTAAATTATTCATATTCCGAAAACCGTTACGAAGGAAATCCATTAAGCTGTACCGAACATTCACCGTACCGTAACCCGTGGAAACGGGTCGGTCGGGTCAGTTCCACTGCTCAGTAGGCCGGAAACTCCCGAAACACGTCACCGGAAACGACGGTGTCGGTACTCACAAAAGCGCCAGGTAGTGACATCCCGGGATAAGAGCATCCTGTTCCATCTGCTTTGACAAAAGGGACCCAGCCAGGTCCCCAAACTGGCAGCACACACAGACACATACACACACATACAAACACATGTATACGTAGCATACCCCATCATGACGCCTTCAGGTACACAAACAAACACACAAACACATGCATACACGGTTGAAATGCTACCTGGGAATATCTGGGATGTCACGGCGGCTATCGATACGCTTGATGGTCAAGTGCCCCAAGTTGGTATCGGGCATCGGGCTGCTTGAAAACAATTATATCCGATCGGAGAACGTTTCGCGAAACACCATGGCTCCACCGTTACGGTAATCGAAATGGTTCCACTTAAATCCCGAGCCCGAACACTCACTGTCGGTGGCAGCGTCCGGGATGATAATCCACGAAATTGAATCCATCCCGAATCTTCTTGCTGCAAGCAAACCCACCTGGCAGTGCGCGGTTCGTCCGAAAAGTTATCGGAATCCACAGCCGCTGGCTTGATATGTATATTCAATCGAAATTTTCAATTAAACTGTGTACCAGATTCGGGAACTCAGGATACGTTAAACATTTACGTGCAATATCGCCATTTCGGTATTCGTTCGCTATGGCGAACCAAGTGCCAAGTGGAGTGGGTTTTCTCTGAAACCATTTTACCTACCATTGTGAGATGTAGATTGGCGAATTGAATTTCTCAGGCAAATGATACGCTTGTGAGTCAGTTCGATGGAATATTTCTTCGAAGTCCGAGAGCAATTGCTCGAGCCAATCAAATCAACCATCCGCTACATGGTACAGTACTTTTAGCGGCAATTTACGCTTTCTGTGCTCGCATTACATGTTTGCATAAGGCATAAGCGTACATTTACATTTTAACAACCTCTTTCGAGCACAAACAACACCGGGAACGTTTTAAATTGCATCACATTTGCGTTAGTTGAGCATTTCAACTGCTGTATCTGCTAGTGATGTCACCTTCCTGGCTCAGCGAAATCCGATTCGTGACAGTTAAATCCTTTGTTTTCTTCGAGAGGGTGTCCGTAAGAGACTTTGGCTTAAAGCAGCTTATGCCTGAACCATATAACTCGTTCTGGGACGGTGCGATCCAACTGGAAAGGTTCCACAACAGATTGCACCATGTTCTGGTGTTTTTGGCATTCGTAATATGCATATTTGATAAGTGAATCGTTATGATATTTTGCCCTTATTGCGCCATGTTTGGGTACTGAGCTTCCAGTAAAATTTAATAAACCGGATTTCTAACGTATCGAATTTGGGAGACTATTTGATTATGTACTTTCAATACACACTTTTTCTAGCTTCTTTAAATTTCTTATTTACACAACTCTCCAAGATCAACCCTTTTGCCTTTTTTCGAAGGATGCACAAAGGAGCAAAAACCCAATAAAACTTAATCCAATACTAGAGAATGTCAAAGATGCTCCCTCGCATGCTCCATAAATTGAAATTGCTTCATCAGTAATGGCTATTTACATCGATTCTAGATTGCTCACAGCTCTGTTGGTTCACCTACGACTTGCACCGAATATCAAAAGGCTATTTATACGAGTTCCGTAAAAAAGCCAGTTCTCTTCAAACATCAATCGACAAAGTCAATCGGAGGTGCACTATTCCGAGGAACAAGGGCCCAGGGCTGGACAAAACCTTAGAAAAAAATTAATGCTGGCATAGTTATGACATCACCTCACAATAAAGGAAAACTTTACAATTTCAATACCCCTGTCACCTTCTCGGGACAAATTCATTTTCAATTTTGCATCAATAAAGTTATTTTTAAGTCGCCACCGCATTCCCTTGCGCCAATAAACATCAACGCTATGTTCTTGATAACCCCACAGCCCACTAGGATTCGGCGTTCTCCGAAAAAGGGGTTCTCGAACGGATCCGATCCGGGCACCGATCCGAGACAAATGTAAAACACACTTGCGTACGGGTACGTGCCCGACCAAGCGGATTCTCAACGAGCTACGGTGCTACTGCTGGAAAAGGGTAACCATTTTTGAAATGCAATAAACGTGAAAGCAGCTACCGAGCAGCCAATAGTTTACATAACCCTCTCGGTTGCTCAATGGCACAACAGCTAACGTAGCCTACCACACAGCTCACTTGTTGTGTTTGTTCCTCTCCAGTTCCAGTGCTAGTACCGGAGTACCACAGCATCCGATACCATTAGTAATTAGATGATTTGATTGCATTTCGTATACGAACAAACATAAGGTTTATAGTTTGAATGATAGTTCGCTCTCCGCAAGTGTGCTCTGCATTTTAATGTGTTTTGTTGGCAGCAGCAGGCAGTAGCAGCAGCAACAGCAGGCAGTAGCAGCTCAGTACCGTACCGTGTGGTGCGGTTCTCGGTAAGATTCTAGATTAAAGAGCCATAAGCATAAAACTCCCCCTCGAGTGTGTGGTGCATGGTCAGCACGAAAAATGCTCTTCTCTTTTCGCTCCTCTCGACGGCGGACACACACACACACACACACACACACACACACACACACACACACACTTGAGAACACACTCGAGAAGCTTCCTCGAGAGGGCTAAAGGCCGCACCATACTTTAGCCATAGCATAGCCAACTGAGCCAGGCAGCAGAGAGATTAGAGATGCTGCTACTGGTTCACCGGTAGGGTAGTAAGTAAGTATCATTGTTTACGGCGATACTTCAGTTAATTTATGGAGGATACTCCATGTTGGTCCATGTGTGTGTGTGTGTGTGTGTGGGTCTGCCGCGACTGCCGCGTTGCTTCCGCCCGTGGGCAGCGGAGTAATCAAGGAATCGCGCAGCAAAAAATGCAAAAAGGAAAAACCCAAAAACTGACCCTTCGGATCGAATGTGGCGCGAGCGCGCCAACGGTGGACAACTTTTATCACGCAAAGCCCCCGGTCCCGGGTGCCACATACACGTGTCCGATGGTTGTGTGCACTTTGGAGAGGCGGTGGGGGTTCCATGTGTGGTCCAAGCGGCAGGAACCGTTTTTGCGGCAGTGGAGCAGGCAGTTCGCCGTGAGCCCCTCGTAATGGTTGGCCGGTGGGTCGGTTGGTTGGTGCCCAGATTTTTTTCCTCCCTTTTTTCCTACGCTTCACCTTTTATGCTATAAATATGAGAACCAAATTTTGGCTCCAATTTCATGCCCGAGCTGGCGTGCATCATCATTGAGGTGGAACGAGCAGGATTCCAGGCGAGTTCGTTCTATCGTTTGAGCGTTTGTGTACAACTTAAACCAATGTTTTATGCTGCAAAACGGTGATCCATAGTAGGAAAACAGGAGAATGTGGTGTTTCAAATTGGCTACCGGCTACCTTCCGGTCGCGAGCGAGCGCTAGAACCTGTAATGGATTGCGGCTAGCAAGAACAACAATAATAATAACAAGGTACGGGCATCTCCACCACCACGCACCATCCACTCGCGCAGCTCTCTGGCGCTTGCTTAATGAAGGTCGTTTTGGCGAGAAATATGAGTTCGAAATTGTAGGGTTTAACCCCCGTGACCCTTCGGAAGCCGCTACATACTACCTACCTGCCACTATTATGCGGGCACAAATACACACAAACACACACACGCACACATGCGCATAACGTGTTAGTTTGTGTGTGTGTGTGCATAAAAGGTTCGGTTTGCCGCCAGGAACGGAACGTGCGCAAGGAAATATGCTCATTTTGCACCATTTTCTTGGCTGCTGCCGGGTGTTTTGTAGTCGTCCGAGGGCACACCACCGGGGCCTGAGCCGTACGCGTGAATGATGTTTAAACACTCCCCGGGGATCAACAAATTTCGAGGCGAGATGGCAAAGCGAAGGAAGCGCCACACGGAAAATGCTAGAATGAGGCTAATCCACTGGATGAGGGTCGGTTCACGTGTGGACAAATCGGGCAAGAGTATATTGGAACAAATAAATCTCTTGCCGGAGCGAAATGTTTTGGCTAACATATGGACGTCACGAGACCGACGCTTTTCGCTTTGGTAAAGATGATGGAGATGAATTTCATTTGGATGTTCGCACCCACCCTGGTTTAGCCAAATATTTGGATATAGAGCTCCCTTTATGGCGAGCTAGCGTACACCTTGTCCGTTCGGTAGAACTTTCATTACACGTTCTGAATGTAGCGGATTTAATATAAGGTTCTCTTCAAGCATATACGCAACCAGTAGTGTAGCGTGTATTAATAAAGCAACGTAAAAAAGTCCACTTGGAGTGTAATATACCTTTTCAACAATCGTTTTAGAAATTGTTTGATTCTTTTCAAGTTAGTTTTTTTAATCTCTGGAAAAATCATTCCATAAGCAATTTTTGAACTTTTTTAAATTGAAGAATTGAACAAAAGAAAACTCGAATTAATATTATGGGCCCTATTGCGAGTGTCTTGTCTTGCAAACGAGACTGCTGTACTACTGCTGAAAAAACTTAGCAGTCTTGTTTAGCTCTTATGAATGAACTTGTTATTTTTTACAGCCAGATTTTAAAACAAATACTAATACTAACAAATTATTCACCAACACCACCAAAACCCAACATCTTTCGGTCCAATGGCAACTACGACCAAAACGAAAAAAATTACCATTTTCAGTCTCGTTTTCAAGACTCAGAGTCTGTTGCTAAAACCTACCAGACTGTGAGTCTTGAAAACGAGACTGAAAGTCGCGTTGCTATTGGCCGGAGGATGTTGGTTTTTGGTGATGTTGGTGACTAATTTGGTAGTATTAGTATTTGTTTTGAAATCAGGCTGTAAAAATTCACAAGTTCATTCATAAGAGCTCAACAAGACTGCTAAGTTTTTTCAGCAGTAGTACAGCAGTCTCGTTTGCAAGACAAGACACTCGCAATAGGGCCCTATATCCATGATCGTTCAACTGATTTTTCTGCGATTTTTCTATGATGAAGAACTGTATCCACCTTCTTCCACCTGAAGCCAAAAAATATGTATCAGAGTTTCTATAGTAAGCTGAAATCTATTCCATACAAAAAGACTTTATTTCGAGTAAGTGAAAAAACTTTTCGATTTGTTACTGCCACTATGTAGAATGTTTCTGATTATCTAAAGGAAAGTGAAAAATGAGAGTGATCCAAACGCAAACCCACACCAATTGACGCTACGAAAGAATGGTTACCCAATAATCTAAATGATTTAAATAACATTGACACATCCAATGCACAATTTTCGATTGGACGAAAGTATGTCCAACAACTTAAATTAGAAGAACTTATGAAAAACAAACCAGCGGCATAAATTCAAAGACAAATCGTCTTGTGCTGCTCAACAGCCTTCAGGACACTTTGGAGCAAGATAATTGTCAATCAACATCCATCTTCATCGAACTCGTCAACATTCCAAACATTCCCTTTACGTACACAGACAGGTCGATCGTCTAGGTCGATGTTATTTACAGTTGGCTTCACCACACTTCTTCGAGTCTCTCAACGGGTCGAACTTTTGCTAGCGAGACATGTAACACTCGATACCCCCAGGTCCCTGGGACCCACTTCACTGTAGCCTTCTTTAAAACCATAAACCAGGCCACTCACACGAAGTCGTTAAACAAGTGGCAATGTGATGGTCCCCGCATGAACTAGAGCAAAAGTTGCTCCTCCGGTGACAGAGCAACATCCGAGTTCCGAGTCTCCCGGAGCAGCTGAAGCACCGGGAAGTTGCTAAATTAATCACGTAATCAAAGTAGGTCCCTCCACGAAGGATGAGATGAGACGCACGCACACACGCACACATACTCGACTCGACGCAACACGCCATTTCATCGACATTGACCGGCAACGTTGATGAGATTCAGCTTCTGCGAAAAGTTTAATTCAAATGGGCAACAAAAAAAAGCAAGGGAAGGGATAGCGTAAAATCGCTCTGAAAAAGTTAAAACGTGAACAAAGTGAGCAAAGCAGTGGAGCAGCTAGCCGAGGTTCGATAAGAGAGTTAGCTTGCTGGGAAGCGATCTCTGCCGCGCAGGATCTCTGCCGATACGTGCACCGCATTCGGTCACCGAATTGGCCACCGATGAGTACCTGGGCCTTTTGCCGCTTTCGAACTTCCCGTAAATCGCTTATCCTATAGCGAGCGACCGTTTGTGTCGCCTTTAGCGATGAAATTCAATTACACCATTACTCATTATGACATCGCGCCGCATCGCGTCGTTCGCGTGACTTTCCTGGCCGACGGCGCGTTAGCGGCCAAAGAAAAGTCTCAGTGGAATGGGAGGAGGGCTTGCGGAAGTGGGCGTCGCGTTTCAAGGCCATTTTACGTTGTTCCAGCCCCTTCGTTCTACACCAGCAGCAGCAGCAGCAGCAGTGACGCTCGAGTATTGAAAGTAATTAATTTAAATGTTTCAACAATACATTAATTAATTAAAGGCACAATGACACACACACACACAGACAATTCAGCGAACCACGGTTACATCGGTGAGTGATGCAAAGACGCGGCGTAGATGGTAGAGCACAGAAATTCTAAGGTAGAGAATAGCGCCCACCCTTGACAGGTTGGATGAAATTATTCAATTCTAACGGGCCGCGCTTATCATCCTGCTCCAATCGTACTCACTACAAAAGCACTTCCTCAAAGGAAACGTCAACCATTGCGTCCGATGACGGGCATTACATTGCTAGCAGCATCGGGACGGAAACATCTCGTTATCGTAAGGGGATGAAGGCATGTATTTTATACAAACATTTTATATACAACAAACCGGAACCCCCGGCCAGGTCGCGGGATCGCCGTGGAAAAGGCGAAACACTGTGTATCTCTCTCTCTCTTTCTCTCTCTCTCTCTCTCTCTCTCTCTCTCTCTCTCTTTTTCTCTCTCTCTCTCTCTTTCTCTCTATCTTCCGCTCTCCCTGTGCTTGCTGTATAATTCCCGCAACGCTTTAAGAACAACCGGAGGCTGATCGTAGCAGGCTTTAAAAAGGACACACCACCCAGGCGTTGTCAGCAAAAACGTTGCTGTTGCTGCTACTACTATTCACACCATTCGCGACACGACCCCAAACACGTGCTTCGCAATATCGATTCCCGGAAAAGCGCACCTTTTCCCCAGTGCCAACACCTGTGCTTTGGGCTTCGGACTTCGGTCTACCCGGTGTCGGCCAGTCAGCCAGCCAGTCAAGCCAAGTTATGGCCGGTTATGCGCAGACCGGAAACCACTTTTCCGTTTCGCTTTTGCTCCGTGGCGGCCGTTCCGTGTACTGGCGCGCTGGCAACCCACCGCGCCAACATCATTTATGGATTCGCTTATTTATTTAAAAGCGAGCGGCACTGAAGCGTTTACCTATATTTCTAAATATTATTACTTTCCGCCCGGAACGGGAACGGGAACGGACATCCTACGTACCCGTGGGACGTGGGACGGTGGCCCTGTCTCGCTCGTCATTCCATCGCTCGACAACCTCACCACTACGGCGGCGAATAAGTGTAAATACAATTTTGCATCATTCCACGCGATAGTGTCCACAAATTGCTCTACGCCACGATCTCTATCAACGCTGCTAAGTGCTGTACTCCTGATGGATGCTGCCGGTGACGTTGACGGTATGGGACGGTGTCGTTCCGTCGTAATGCATTCGTGGCATGCAGCGTAGCCTTAGTGCGCACTCGATGCTTCACGGGGGCACCTTTCACCATCGGAGGACGGCGTCGAACGAATGACGAGGTAAGCGTGAGGTGACATCCTCGCAAAAAGGTTGTAAAATGGGACACAGAATGACTCTGGTGTACATTCGACCAGGCAGTAGAACGGAATAAGATCAGATGGAAGATGGTTTTGCAATTCTTGGAAAGGTGTTGTTCCGAATAAGGTTTCCATTAATACAAAATTCAATCAGAGTGGTGCGCAGCAATTGGAGTGTCGAATAGTGGTGCCAAGTACCGGCACAGACACCACACGTAGTGTCTGGAACGCAAATGGTATGAGCCTGATGCCTGCTCACTAAAGCACGGGTCCGAGCAAAAATGGGCCCCAAAAAAAAGTTACCATATGACACGGGAACGGCACCTTTATGCGCTTAAGCTGTTGCCAACATGTTGGGCTGGTCACTGATGGCACCGGCAATGGCGGAACATGTTTAGATGGTGATAAGGCGAACCAAACCCAATTCCCAACACAGCACATGTGGTACCATGTGGTGCTCGAGACAGCGAGGCGACAACATAATAAAACGTGACGTGAAAAAAGAAAAGACGAAAATTTAAAATCCTCGGATAATCATTTTGTAATTCCCCCATTACTTCGCCGCGCTCTACCAAACCACTCGCCGCCAGATGGTAAGCCGAACGATCTGAAACAGCTTTTTGACACTCCCTGTGAAATGTTGGCCAGCGGCGGAACGCTATGGCAACGCATCATGGCATGCCGTGTCCTGCAGCGTTGCAAAGGTGTTTATGAATAGGTCGCTTCGGGGTACCTTCAAGGTGGTTCTCCAGTTACAAGAGATCGTTTTCTTCAAAATAATACAGATGATAGCGATTGGCTGTAAGCCATGGTTTTGCAGTAAAACGCACTGAAACGTTCACCAAACTCCCCTCTGGTAAATTGGGACCCAAGTGTGAAACGGGAAAATGCGATTCTTTGAAGTATCTGAACTGACCGCAATGCTAGAAACGCAATAAACCATGCTGCTCTGCACTTTTTTTCTGCCGCTATTTTTTGGCATAATTTTCCATCAATCAGTGATGATCTTATTCATGATACTGTCATTGAATAACCAATCAACCGGGAGTGATCTCGCATGGTTATGCTTTACATTTGTATCCCTTATGGTATCTGCACAAACCTTGTGTCGAGATCATGTGGAACCCGGTTGGTGACGATAAAGTCAATGTAAATGCAAATTCAAACATCATATCAACCATACATTGCAGACACCATTTCTGCACCGTACTGGTACCAACCTATTGGCAAAGGTTGACACCGGATTTGCATACGTTAACGTTTGCCCCATTGTTGCCACATCTGACAGGCCCTTACGGATGGGCTGTTAAACTAATTTAATATTTGAATAAAGGGCCGCAACCAATTGGTTGAAGATGGAACGGAGAATAATTCTAAATCGATCCAATCGTTCCATTTACCATTTCGTTAAACACTCCTTTGTGCCTTCAATATTGAAAAATCAATCGTCTTTTCGATGTACATAACCCCATAAATGGTTGATGAAACAATGTATCCCACCCCCAGGAAGGAAATTCTTCCAGAAGCTCAAAAATTGTGAAAGTAAATCTCAATTTAAATACCTACACACCTTAGTGTCTGTACACTATAAAACAAAGAAGTCAAACTGAGCTTCTGTCGTATCATAGAGTCGTCAGAGACACATTACTCCATTATCCCACACGCCCAAAAGCATCACGAGAGAGAACCACTCAATTCGATAGAATTTTCATACAAAAAAGAAATAACCAATATGGTACTTGCCTCGTTACACGTTGATAGGTCGAAAAGGTCTATCAATGCTGTTGAACCCCAAAAACCCAAGCCTCCGTACTGGACTCCGCGCACCAAAAGTGGGCCACACCAATTAGCAATTCAACATTGGCTTTTCCCACCGGCCCATCGGATCCCCGCCACTGGGGGGGTTCCCTTCGACCTTTACTTCACGGCAGCATCCTTCCATTGATGGCGTTCGCAAACGAAATTGGCCCATCGGCGTAAATTGAATTTCATTTGAATGTGCTCCGCAGAGAACGGAAACCCCAAAAAAAAACAGGGAACACCATCGGGTCAATCAAACACAAACATGGGCTCGTCCGAACCGCTAGCCGTAATGTAGCGTACATGGTGTCGGTCAGATGGTACTATCACATTGATGCAACGATAATTATTGATTATTACAGTTAATTGATTTCCTATGGAGGGCTCGTGCCGCAGCGGAACGACACAGAGCGACTGCGAGCATCGATTGTGGGTCTGCGATGGTGCGATTGTTGAGTCGATTCTGTTGTGTAATGGAGCGACTGGTGACAAGTAAATCCTAATTTAATTACTCATCCGCATTCACTGAGTACTACTGAGAGTGAAAAGCAGTGAAACAGTAACTCTGCTAAATAAACACGAAGGGATAGGAATGAAAATAAAGTATAAAAAAAGTGGAACAGTACAAGCCAGATCCGTATTGCTTCCTGTCTCGCACTCGATAACGCAACGTTACTATGAATCGACCAGATCAAGTGCGGTTAACGTCGAGGGTCGATAGGTCCTCCGAAAGGATGAGATGGTTACCAACGAAAGTACCACCGAATCGCCTCTCGAAAGGTACAGGTTTCGGAGCAGATGAGAATACCGCCTGCATACCCCGGCATGAATCAATATCCCGGTAGCGATCCTGATAGCAAGCAAACAAAAGGACTGCTGCATAGTACGCCCTGCTTCAAATTCAAATCCATCATATCATGCTGCTATACGTTGCTTGGGCCCCGTAGGCCTGGTAGTGGTATCTGCCGTTGCTGTGCGCAGCATAAAAAGGGGCTCTATTTTGGGGCTACGATTACGTGCTCATTGGTCAGCATCATCATCATCATGAGTCTGGAGATGGAATAGAGATAGGAGGGGATCAATCCTTACTTTGATGGTTGTTTTGGGTTTTTGGTTTGGCCCGAAGAGTGCGGCCGTTACCATACTAACAGTAGCTGTTCCTCTCCATTGTGCTGCTGTTCTTTTTGGAAGCGTTTCTTTAAAATGATGCCAACACACTTCCTCTGCGGGAAATTGCGCTACTGCTGCTTCAACAAACACATTCATTCTATGCCGTCAACATAGAATGCCGAAGAAGGTCGCTCGTGTTCACTCACTCACACCCAGTAACGGGCCAATGGTCGTCTATAATATATTAATTTATTCCAGGTCGATGGCCACCGGGTCCCGGGCTGTTTGCTATCGACGGTGCCGCCGCTGGCGGTAGGAAGCAATGTCTCAATCCAATGCAGCCTTCGATAAGGTTTCCGGTGACCTGCCCGCCTGTCGGATGACGGATGGTGGGACGGCGCACCGGGTGGCCGGGTAACGTTCGATAATGACCGTGATTATTAATGGCCCTTTCCCCGAGTTTTCTCCGGTCGCTGAATGTTGCATAAAGCCCCCATCATAAATTACTCACTCGTTACTCGCTTATTAGTGGAGTCGTCGCATGTCGAGAAGTTTCAATCGCGATCACATATTAGTGTACCGGAAGCACCGGAAACTGGGCGGGAATTCAGCAAACAAGTTCAATGATCTTGCGAAGCACGCGAAGGACACAAACCGGTTCACCTTCGCGTTCCGGGTGTCGCTCATAGAAGCATCGACAGCCTGCATGAAATTCGATTTACCAACGAAGCCAGGCAATCAGAGCTTGCTGCATACCCTGCTTGCTTCCGTACTCCGAATTAAAGCGAAACGTCATGAATGATTAAGAAGATTAAGGTGGTAGACTCTTGAAGTACACCGAACGCCCGACTCTCGAAAACGAACGAGCGAACGAACTGAAAGGTGCGCCGCCAGCAGCGTTCCAGCGTTTCAATGATTCACAGAATCCAAACGCAGCAACCGCAGACTAGTGGTTTCGGTGGTGCTGTCGGTTCCAGCCCGAAACCGAACGATTAGAAACTTTGCGTTTTGCATTCGGCGAAGTGCCTCGAGCAAGAGGGAATCGGCCTAGCTCGAAATGCGGCTTCATGATCTCCGTCCGAGCTCGGGTAGCCTTTGTACGGAGCAGTAATCCTGCCTTAGGAGGATGATGCACAGCTCTTATTTTCCTGTCTGCGAATGAGTTTCATGTTTGCTTTTTCTAACTAAAAAAGCTTATAGACTGCTCTGTACCGTAAATCAATATTAAATTACGCGCTCTGATACAGCTTCATTCATGATGTGCTGGGGCACTCATCAGTGATGAAATGATATTCCACCCGATATAGTCAATTAAGAACCGGACCGGGGCGCTGCTCATGAGAGCAGCAGCAAACATAGCAGAACACGTTCGGCCTCGTTCTGCCCGGGGGCTGTGATGGCGGCAAACATGCAACAGGTGTTAATTAATCCCACGAGACCATAAAAGATCTCTCCAGTATTAACGGTACCTCAGCGATGATATGAAAAGCCCCGTTGGTTTGGCTGTGTCCCGGATCCGGAGAGATGGGTGGTATTGAAAATTATCGGAAAAAGCAGGCAAATTCAATCCCTCTTTTCAAATTTGATTCAATGTAAAGGTAAACTAATTCAATCCGCTCCTTTTCAACTCCCTGCTTAATATCATTTTCACTTCACGGAAATAAGGGCCAGGCTGTTCTGAGGGAAGCAAATGAGAAATTATGTGACGGTCTAATGTGTGTTGTTTAACGACATTAGCATGCGAATTGATCAACCATTGAAGAGCGTCACTGAAGTGGTAAAATTGAATTGAATCCGCCGGAATCATGGTCATGCTTTTAAATGAAATTTAGATAGAAACAATTGACATAGTGCTTGACATTAAAATGTTTCATGAGCTTTGAACCGCAAAACATAGACGTTTGGGCCTGTCTTCATCCTGTCTGGAAAGAATTTGTAGCAAAGAATAAAACAGCTTAATGGGTCTCATCACCAAGGCAGTGTTTTACTTTTCGCCCGATGCAATGACAAGACGTAATAAAATATGACAATGAATGAGCTTTACCTAAAATGAATCTCGCACACAACAACCTGAAATCAGTGTTCGGTGAAAGGAACATGTTGGCCACTATTGTGTTATTGAAACACTTTTTAATAACCGTTAAACATACGGCTTGTTTTTATAATGTTTTAAAAAATTGGATAACGGTAACAACACAGCGTTCTGATCAAACGCAGTTTTCTTTCCAATAGTGCTGTTACCCTTTTCCACCAATCAATAACCTGGAAGCAACCAATCATCCATAAAATCTTTGAAATGGTCAAAAAAAGGAATAATGGAATTGATAAACCCAAACGACGTATCTCTTAGAGTAAAACTCAAGTTAACAATAACATGAGTTCTCAATATATCCTTCAACCCTTGCAGAATAAAACAAAGCTACACGTAGCGACAGTTACTGTTGATAATTTATCGCAATTTAATACGTCTTACATCGTATAGATACACAGTACACCAAATATTTCACCCCACCCTGCCACCACATGCTGCTTCTCTTTGTCCTCTTTTGGTAGCCATATTTGGATGCGCTTCCTCTCCGTAGTACTTCCGCTTCGTCGCTTATTGATTGCAGATAAAGCGCAAAAGCCGCCACGGTATCACTATCCCTTAGCAGAGAGACGCCACCTAACCAAATAGCAACCCATAGTATATTGAGACAGGAAAAGGAACAAAAATGAACATATTTCACAAAGCAACAACAACCTATGCGTTCAACGCCCTAAACCTCTACGTACAGCAGCCGAAATCAACTGTCCTGCGGGGTTTACTCTTGCCGTGCTCCTAATCTTCTGCGTTATCTATGAAAGCATGTCAGAAAGCTATGACGATAGTATGCATATGATACAACTAGCATGAAAAAACACAACACAACTATTTGGGGGAAATAATCAAACCAGCTTATCTCCCCTTCATCTACTACTAGTACAACAGTGCGCTTCCTGCTCTCGCGAGTAAGGAGTACATATTGAAAAATTGAAAACGTATCCTAAATTGCATCCCACACCGTGGCGAGAGGACGATCAAGCGCAAATGGGATTGTGTAGGTTTTATCTGGTTGAATGTTAACTTGAAATTTAAATATCGATAAACACCTTTACGATTTCAAAATCTGTTAACTGCCTTCTCCCGCACGCATTATACTACTTGCTGCTCTCTCGTACCGATCTCGAGCAACGATTGTTTCGTAAAATGACAAACCGAAATTAGGATAGAAGTAGAGTATTTCTCGTATCTGCTAGTGCCTGTACAGTTTGCTTTTTTCTGTTCAACGAACCATTTCCACACAGCACCGGTGGGCGAACCGGTAAGTAACAACATAAAAAATCCTTTACTTACTCCGCCTCAGCGGAACTGCTACTAGCTGCTGTTGCTGCTGGTAATAAATGTTGGCGTGCTAGTGTATGCTTTTAAATTCTATCCTTGGCTCGCGGGCCCGTTATAGTTGGTAGGTAAATTACTAATTCATTTATAAACGCAGACCTCCACAAATGAATGAGGCGCTCCCACGGTGCGATCAATTTTTATCTAGAATGCACAAAAATTCGTTTAACTATTTTGGAGCCTTTTCGCTCTCGCTCGTGTTTTATTGTTTCCTTGCTCCCACATACGTACGTACCGCTTTGTTCTACAACTGTGTTTGCTTCATTTTCCTATACTTATCGTTCCTGCGGTGTGGGTTGGTATGCGTGTGGATCTTCTTTCATTCATTTCCTTCTCTCTTCGTGGCATGTGATTCAACTTTATTTGCCTTTTTTAATTTAATATTTTTCCTAAATTAAACCTACTTCTTTCTCCTCTTCCCCGGCGGACGATCACACCGTTTCGTAACAGGTTAGTGACGTTTACTCCATGCTAACGCCTCATGCACTGTCGACATTTCACCAATCCAGCACACATACCCATGCATCTTGGATGGTTTTAGCATGAGTGACCTCTTTTACCTTTCTAATATATATTCCTGTTTCGTTCATTCACATGATACACATGATCTTGGTTTACTTTACACAATTTGTCCCCTAGTTGTAACCAGATGCATTCATCCTATCCATTCTATTTCTTTGCAGCGTAGCGATTTCGTTAGATTTACGTTTAAAACTTTGATCAAAATGATTTGCTTTATGTTTTGCAACGAACTACCACGCACCTTCTTTAGTTTCCTATTGCTATACCTTTCATTCGGTCCACCGCTACTACTAATCAGCGTTTGTATAATACACAAGTAGAAGAGAAGGAAGGAGCTTACAGCAGGGCATCTTTGTTTGACCGCCAAAGCCATAGAAAATAAGCATTCAGATACATGCATGTACGGAACAGGTGACCATCCGAGTAGTAGGTTTGCCTGACCCGAACCTGGCGACACACGCCTTACTTTATCTGTGTACGTAAATGCTGCAAGAACTCATAGTACGCCAACGAATTTGGATTACGGTCATCGACGAACTTTTCGACCAGCATCGACCGGAACTGGCTCGTATCACTAAAAGGGGGGTAGCCGAAAGGAAAGGATGACGTTAGAAAACAAACCGAACATACGCTGAAATGATGACGCTTACCGTATGACCTGCACGTAAGAAGTATAAGGCTTTTCCTCATTAATGCTATCCAAGAAAGTAAGCAGTGCCTCACTGGCCGCCGTCTCGCGACTAGGCAGATCAATGCAAAAATCGGGTATCTCTGAGACGGAGTTGTAACCTGCGCGTTCATGAACCGAATAGAGACATGATTATTAACCCATGTTTCCTACAACCGGAGACGCCACCTTCACCACTTACCGAGAATGTCCTGGACGATACTGGTAGCTACATTCGAACCAATGTAGATGAACATGTAAGATCCACAGTCTAGCAGGAACATGGATCTAGAGTCCAACCTTTTATAGCAAAAAGAGAATAAACAAAAGTTACTAACATAACACAAACAGGAGCGGCTAGCAAAAAAAAATGTTGGACGAAGTGTACTTCTCTGCTGATAACTGCAAGCGCGGTGGTTCCAGCTTGCGCCCGTCATCGACATAACCACCGCCACTATGAGTAACGAACAGGCAATCGAGAACGTAAAACTCTGGATAGATGTAGCGAATCAGTTGGTCAAGCGGCAGCGATTTCATCTCACACATCGCAAACACGCGATCATCTAACCGGGTGCTGGTGCCTGTTCGGAAGGCGGGCTAAAATGAGATTGAACCCATACCAAGATTAGTGATTGAAACACAAAATAGAAGCACTCTAAAGCCACTGTAAAACCATTACTTACGTGCTTCAACAGTGCTAGGATGTAAAGCGGTAAGAGGCTTAGATTTTCCGGAGCCACAATCGTACTGGAGTTTTGTGGCAGATTCTGAGCAATCTTGAACGCGCTAAATATATCGACGGTCGCATTGATAAAGGCATCTCTGGCATCGGAAAGGCTAGAGCTGAGCGACCGATCGACGGCCATCTTCGACAGCAGCCCCACTATGCACTGTGCGTCGGCAGAGTACATAACCTCCGTGAGACTAGCGGTCACCGGTATGCAAAGTGTGTGTACCCGAATCCGCCGTTCGGCCTTGCTGCTTGTATACAGCAGTGCCGCTTGGAAGCATACCGATTTACACTCGGCCAAACTTTCTTCGTACGTGATCTGTAAAGGGAAGTGAGATAAGAACAAAGCGGTTTAATTATCACCCATGATGCTATGATGCATTGACCCGAGATTCGTGTTCGTATTACCTGCATCCCGAAGCCTGCATCAGGATTCACGTTCGGCAACGACAGCAGATCTGTCGAGCGGACGAAGAAGTTACCATGGAATGTATGGATGGCTAGCCCGCGAGTGCACCGGACACGCATGACAGCCTCGAAGCCGATTTTGCGTGTCAAATATCGCTCAAAGCACTTGCGCAGCGATTTCACCAGCTGCGGTTTCGACTCGCTGTACAGTGGGATATGGTGCAGACAACCGCCACTGAATTTACTTATACCAGCTGCGCAAAAAAATCAAAGAGAAGACAATAATATTAATACTTCATCCACCTGAACATCACCAGCCTCCAATACATTCGCTATGCGACTTCAGAAAACTTACATATTGTAGCTAAATCACAGTATTGACTATTTAACAAAAATAAATCTACTGCAATCTGCTGGCCGGAACATTCCAGCGCAAGGCGTTTGTAGAAATCCGTCGCCGGTCCCAGATGTGCTACATCCTTCGATGAACGGTTATTCGGGTCCTCTCTGTTGGGATAATATAACTCGTTATGCAAGAGACTGGGCGTATCCTACTTGTATTTCTCTATGTCAGCTTACCTTGACTGTAACGCTCCTGGGCCGTGGTTCGGGAGACATGTTTGGAACACGGTAACGCGTCCGCCGGAAGCACTCTGAAAAAACAACAATCAGATTAAGAAAAGGATTGCGCTTTCAGTGCCGAAACTATAAATGATTATTAAAACAGAAAACTAATTCTTTTTTGTAATGTGGTTTTGATATTAGAAGCCGAACTAACAAAATGCTAACTCCTAATCGAAAGAATAATGAAGACTACACTTACCATCATCTTGAAAGCAACCTGCAGTGCTGCCCCGAGCGCACTATGTGTATCGTGCGTATGCTCGAATCGCTTCGGAAGCTGTTTTAACAAATCTTTAATCAATTCCTTACACTCCTTCAAGTTAACAAGCAGATTGTCCGGATACGGCAGGAACACATCTATTCGGGACGTACAAGAAATGATGATGAGCGTCATGATCCGACGTGCTTATCAAACGATCCCAAAAGTTATCGGAAGTCTTCTTCTACCTACCTTCTACATCCAAGACCGTCACTTCGTGCGGCTGATTGAAGCCTTCGGCTATGTTATAAAAGTGAATCGCACTGTTATAAGCAATGAAACCGACCTGCGTCCGGGCGTCACCGGGCAGATTTTCTAGATGCTCAGCGAGTGTGTTGCATACGGTGTTTAAATAGCCAGATTGCTGTGCCAGCGACGAAACATCCAACAGAAACAGATAGATAGCTGGTTGTGGGGGTCTCAACTGAAATTCAGGAAGAACGAGTTAATTTCATTCAAGTTTTTTTTCTCTGGAATGAACGAGCCTTTCGAAAGCCTTTACCATATACTCCGATGGTGCAATAAATTCGATAGTACTCGATTTGATTTCTGGTCTTCGCGTCGGATCACCGTACGTCTTCGTAACCGGATCGTACTGGAACTCTTCCGGAACTGCGTTGAGATCATTAGGGACCGAAAGCATAGGAAGTTTGTTGAAAATTAGTTCAGCAAAATATAACACATTTTTCACGACTTACGCTCATTGACGCGGTAGCAAAGATTGCATTTCCACTTTTTACTATCGACGAAAAAGACAAACGGATTGATGTAGGTCCGACAGGAACGACAGCGGACGATCGTATTACAAGAGATGACGGGGAGGTTCTGAAAGAAGCGCATACAACCAAGCGATTAGTACCATGCCTCTCTTTCTCTTTGTTCTAAGACAACACGTGACTCAACTTACATTTAAATCACGGAACGGGTGAATCAATACACCCAGTGGTAAACGAGATTTCTGCAACAAAGCTGATGTTTCCGGTATCTTGGTCAGCGTGCAACGGAATATGCTGAAGAGGAAAGATACGAAACGTAATTAACTTCTCACTAACCATAGGCCACTCCATACTGTAACCCTTACTCTGGATTGCAGTTGATGGACTCCTGGAACGGATTCACTAGATGTATCGTCGGTGGTCGCACACGATCGGTGGGTAGGATGTGACGAGTTTGAAGCAAATCCACCGTATTGTTGCCCCACAAGCGATTGAATCCTCCACGTACCACATTGCCGGACGCATCGCCTGGATAGGCGGCCGAAGCCGCTGCCCCGAACCCTGGCTGATGATGCATCTGTTGAGGTGCTGGTTGTTGATGCTGTGGCTGTTGGTGTTGAAATTGTTGCTGCTGTTGCTGTTGCTGCTGTTGCTGGTGCTGTTGTTGATATTGTTGTTGTGTCGGCGGTTGGGCGTAGTTCGGTTGCTGAGGCATCGGTGGCAAACCCGCATGCTGTTGTTGCTGGTGCTGCTGACCATAACTACCACCAGGCTGTGGCGGTACCAGCTGCTGCGCTTGTTGTGGGAACCCTCCCGTCACTGATTTCGCGGCAGCAGGATACATTGGCCGCTTGTTCGCAGTTGGTTGAGGGGCTCCGGTGCTGGCCGAAGCTGCCAACGCATACTGAGATCCGCCCATCGCAGGCGGTGGATTAGAGGGTCCATTGGGGATACCACCGAACGCAGGAGGCTGTTGTTGTGCCAACGGTGGACGCTGTGTTTGATTTGGTTGCGGTTGCTGCGACTGTTGATTCAATGGTGGAGGTAAATGGCCGTAGGATGGTGGCACCGGTCCAGCAGATTGTTGCTTGACAGATGCGTTAACCGCCGTAGGACCCTGTGTGGTTGGACCATTTACAACCATCGGGTTCGATTGTGGTGTATTAGTTGATAGGCCATTGCTGAGTGGTTGCTGTTGACTTCCTGCCACAGGTGGAAACAGACCGCCGGCTCCACCGGAGTTCGCTCCCGCTGTCGATGGTGGCCGATTTAGGCTTAGATCCTGCACACTTGCCGTCAGTTTACTGAACGCGTTCGGAGCAGCCGGCACGGTAGCTACTCCATTCAGATTTGGTGTCGAGGAATTCACCGGTGTTGACATACCCGATGCACTGCGTGGCGGTGTATTAACATGATTTCCCGGTGCACCACCATTGTTCGCGTAGTTGTTATTGTTCGGGCTCAGATTGTACTGCCCACCACCAACAGCTGCTCCTGGACGTGACGTTTGTGGTGGATGTTGTTGACTAGATGGTGTCGGCCCCTGATTGTTGTTCAGGCCTCCGATTGACGGGAATTGCTGTGACCCAATGCCGCCATTAGCGCCCACCAGTGCCGGCGAAGAGGTACGCGAAGAGCTTGCACTGTTTCCATTGGTAGCGGCGGCTAGCGAAGCAACACGCTGATTGTTAACCATTGTTGGGGGCGGTTGCTGCACGTACATCTGCCCCATCGAGGGTGCACCGAACGAGGGTTTCGGTGGGCCCAATCCTGGCTGTGACGACGGAGGTCCGTTCGTTAGCACTGCTGGAAATGGTCCTGCCACTTCTGGCCATGGTCGACCATTTCCGGTCGGTGCCGTGCTTGACGATGGAGGACCATTGCTCATCATCATTCCCTTAGCTGGATTGCTTGGTGCAGTTGGAGGCGACTGTACGACGGACTGTGGCTGCTGCTGGTGCTGCTGGTACAACAGTTGCTGTGGCTGCACTTGCGGTCCATTGGAAGCATGTGGGAAACCATTCGGCATTCCATAGTAGTGAGATGAATTAGACATCATCCGGGTGTGAGGTTCGTTGTTTTACCCTAAAAACCGAAAAGATATTAAGTGAATGCACAACTTACGATACAAATAACAAGCCTAAAAACCAGCATAAACAATAATTCTTGCTCTAGCGGCTCTGAAAAATCATCGTTTCGCGCGATGCGATGGGGTAGCCTTGACCAACGTGATAAAGAACTAACACGAGGCCCACGAGCGTGATCATCGTGTATGGTGAATGGCGGTTTGTGCTGCCAACAATGTGCTGGCCCCCGTTGACTGTTTCTGTGTTTATATGAATTCCAGTTTAAACTGGATGAGTAGTTAGGCGCGCACGCCTGCGGGTCTCTATGATCGTCCCGGATCATACATTCACCCGTGACAAACGAAAACATTCACGTAACCAATCGCAACAGTACAGTTCTATTGGTTAAACTAAACACAAATGGCAATCGCCACAGGTTTCATTCTATCATAAAGCAAATTCAGCAATTCAACTATCCGGCACAGCTCCGGGTATTTCGTGATATATCGAATTCTTCCAAATCAATCTGCTGGAAGCAATGCAGAATATACAAAAAAAATCTTGAATGCCAACACACGTCGACCAAACACAATCGCAGTCCTTGAAGATCACGGAGAGCATTGATCCACATACGGTGGCAGCCCCGAACTGAAACAGCTGACTCAACGATACACCTAAACCGTGCGGAGGTTATTTGTTTAACCACCGTCATGGCCACTTTATGGTTCAAGGGAATCTGCGTTCATGAACCTTCTCCGATCGGCCTCTCGTCTGTCCTTGGAAATACACGTCACAGACTCAGCGTGTCGGAATCGATAAGAGCCTCGGCTGGCTACATGCTGCGTGATTTATCAGCCGGACAATATATTGATAATTTACGCCACACTTCATGCGCTCCGTCCGGTGGCCAGATCCGATGCTCTCGAAAAGATGCTTCCTCGAGCGTTCCTCCGCAACGCATCCGCGGCCGCCGTCGGTAAAACAGCGAAAACCTGCATGCTCATCAGACCTTTTCACGTCACACGGGATGTGGTAGAGCACTTCTCTTATCTCTTGTACGACGGTTTCGAGTGTGCTGTTTACTTTAGCAGCCGAATGTGTCGTGTATGTCCACCGATCCAACCTGCTGACACAGGCGTTTGATAAACGAATCTTTGTTCTTCTTTAGCCGTGTGTCAGCATTGCTTCTGCAACACAAGCGTTTCAACAAACGATCTCTGGGGTGCTTTTGAGGATTTAGTTAATGGAATTCACTTGTTATCATAACTGTCGTCGTAAACATCATCCACAATCTGTAGAACGAGTTTGATATTATTTCAGGATGGCAAGATCAGTTAGTGCATCTATGATGGAGTTGTTTTTGCCGACGAAAACGTCGAGAAAGAGCGTATTTCTTGCGTAATTTAATGAAAATCTATTGCGTCAATCGCGTTGTGCTGCAGGCACTCCGCGTGTTGCCATCACGACCTCGATCGCTACTGGGGTTCAGCTGAGTCATGATGACGACGATCGCCGATGCACAAGCGGTGGCTTTGCTGCTGGGATATACTTCCGACAACGGGTTCACAGTATTTGGTAAATCATAACAATTACGACAGTAAAATGCTGAGCAGCCCAGATGAGTCACAACAACCGGAACCGTTGATCAGAAGCACTAGCCACTGCTTTTACCGTGCCCTAGGTCGTTCTCGAGGCCAACAGAACGGAAGCGACAACAAAGCAGCACACTGAGCGATGTTAATGACCTAGTTTGGCGGACGAGGCTGGCTACTACCTCCATTCGATACTCGCCAGCACGTATCGTGGAGTGGAGAGCTATGAATAACCTGGCCGGGAAGGACGAACTGAGCAGCCTTCTGTTTCGATGGCAATGACACTATTTTGGGCTTCGGTACTGGGCCATTATTACTCCACGTTTCACGCAGGACACCTTGCCGAATGAACCAGAATGCACCTGGCAACACGAACTTCCGGCGGGTTTGTGGTTTCACAATCGCGAATTAAATTCGAATCTGCTGCGTTGCCACAATGGACACACTCAAACACATGCACTTTGCCACACGTACGCACATACTCGAGATTTAACTGATTTACGGCTGCAGCACATCCAATCAATTAAGCCTTCGTGACACGGACAGATCCGGACACTCCCGTCCACACGAGAGGGGGAGGTGCATTCCGAGGGATTTGGGGAATTCCAGGACGACCTTTAAATCGCAGGAAGCGACGTGAAAACCCTGTGGCTGGTTCCTCCAACTCATCATCGCAACGCAACCAATTTTCCCCGAACACTCCCCGCCCTCCACCACTCGCACTACACCCTTGCTGGTTGATTCGCTAGCGCCACCACAATAGAGATTTTGGGGCGGATTTTACGGCGCTTACGTTGCTAGTCACGGCTGTCCCCGATGCTGATCCGCGGCTGGTGGTTTCGGATTCTCGATTTACCTCGTAAACTGCACTAATCGTTCACGATGGAGGCTGGCGGAAGGAAAATTTGTATCACTCTCGCCCAACAACCTGCACGCACGAACCCGTTCGAGAAATCTTTCCACAAAAAAAATGACACATTACGTGGCCTGCTGTCAACGCTTTGGCTTTGGTTTAGTGGGGATTCGGTTTTCTTTGGTTAAGTGGGTAAGAAAATTTGAACCGAAAACGGCGGCTAATCCGGGAAAATTCGTGGTTTCACCGTGGAAAAATATCAAGGGCTTGGAGGTGGTTAATTAATACGGAAAATAATAAAAATCGAGTTGGAAAACCCGGAATTCGACCTAAAACACTGAAGCGCGCTTCAGATTCAACTCAGCCTCAGCACAGGAAAAATCAAAATTTTAAGCGAAAAATAGACAACACCCTTAGAAAAACTTGTTTTGGTTAGAAATTGCTGTAAAAGTGGGAGTTTTTAACATTTTTCAGCAATTTCGTGAATTTAGTGATAAAGATAACGGTGATAAGGTGAAATTAGCATCTTCTGCAACTCCCGCCAACGTTCGCGTTGGAAAAGAAGGCCGGAAAAGTATAAGAAACTTGGCGAACCGCTACTCAACTCAACTCAACAACGCTCTCCAAAAAAATCGAATAATCGGCAAACAACGGATTTAGCCCCGCAACTAAATGCTTTAGAATCAGGACGATCGGCCAGTTTGTGTGCATTTCCGAACAACCAAATCTATCGCCTCTACTCCCGGTAGCCCACTTCACACCATGGAAGGTAACTATAACGCCGACGCCAGCGAGGGCGGCGACGGCGGCGGGTGTTGATAGCCAGCAGGAGCGAACGGTTTAATCCTTCCCGGATCGATAAATAGTGTGTGATGTATGGAGCAACCTTAGATGCCTCCCCCCCGGGGGTTCAGGCGAAATAACGCGGATTGTGTATGCGCAACATATTTGCATTTTCTAACTGATGCCGGACGAGCGGATCCCCACGGCTTCCTCGTTCTGTTTATACACACACTCCCCACCCACCGCGGGTGCATCTGTATATATATATTTCTGCTCGGCACCCGGAAAAATCGTAGACTATCGAGTCTAAATAAAACATCGGATGGTTTTGTCTAGACACTCGCGGAGGTCTGTTTGTCGTTTGAAGCGATGTACATCTGGTAATTGTGGATAGGATGCTCTGGATTTCCATCCCCCGGGTGCGGTGATTTAACGTCGCCTAGGACGAGCGCGTTCCCTCACTAACGAGATTATTAGCTTGAGCGATTTCACGGTGAACGTAGGAGTTAATCAAGATTTTTTTTCTTCGTCTCCTCTTCCCAATCTGCAGCCGAAATGGATGAAATCATTGCTGGGCTGAAAACTGCAACGATTGAAAAATGTCCCGAACGGGCACTGCCACTGCTGAAGCAGATCTCGGACAACGATACGAACTTGGGCGACAAGTACGACATCAAGGGTGATCTGCTGGAGCTGCTGCAGATGGACGATAGCAAGATGCACGTACAGGTGGCGCGTTGCATTGCGGAAGTTACGAAAACGGACAACCAGCGTGCCAAATTCTCTCACCAGGATGTGATACGTCGGCTTACCGAGCTATTGCGGGTGCCCAGCTCTAAGGAAAACTCGGTCGATACGATCGCGCTCGAGCTATGCACACAGCTATGCCGGGCATTGGGCAATATTTGCTACGCCAACGACGAAGCCCGCACCATCATCAAGGATATTGGTGCTGATGAGCGCATTTTTGCGCTGCTCGAATATGACGTCGACATGGATGATGACGATCGGGAGCAGTTTGTGCGCGTTCGGTGTGGTCTCATCTCGAACTACCTCCTCGGCAGCGATGACCTAGCTGAACGTGCCGTCGAGCTGAAGGTGATCGAAAAGCTTGAATGTATTCTTACCCGCTGTCTGGCTGATGTGGACAAACACGAGGAACTGTTGCTCAGTGTGTTACCGCCGCTGAGCATATTAACCGAACAGATCAGCGATCTCTGCTTTCCCGCTTCGCTGAATCGTACCATCGCGAAGCTGCTGGCACGCTGCACCAATCCAGATATTGCGGAATCCTGCCTAGCACTGCTGCACTACGAGGCGCAAAATGACGACGTAAAGCTACTGCTAGCCGAGGAGGGGCTTTGCGAAACCATCTACCAGTTGCTGGAGAAGTACAAAACGTTTGCCAATACCGACGAGGCACGTGTACTGATGAAGCTCGCCTGTGACTTGATTGTACTTATACTGACGGGAGGTAGGCAGCAGCTGAGATGAAAAGATCATACTGAAAAAGTGAAGCGACCTTTGGATATTAATTGGGCTTATTCTCTTTTTTGTTTTAGACAAATCCATGCACTTCCTTTACACAACCCCTCTGCTCAAGTGTATGGAGGATTGGCTTGACTCGTACGACGTAGAGCTGCTGACGACAGGTGTGCTTGCTCTGGGGAATTTCGCCCGTTCCGACAGCCACTGTATCAATATGGTTGAGAATAAGATCATGCACAAACTCCTCTGTAAGTGGGGTAGATTGATAGGGTGTCAGGCAATACCGCATGCTGAACCATTTTTCGTTACGATTTCTCCCGTAGCAATCCTGGCGAAAAACAACGGAACAGAGCACCAGATGACACTGCAACACGCACTGTTGAGTACGCTGAAAAATCTGGTCATACCGAAACCGAACAAAGCGGCCGTCATCGAGGCAGGATTAGTGGACATTATTCTACCGATGCTCGAAATACATCAACCACCGGTGGTATTCAAACTGCTCGGCACATTACGCATGACGGTCGATGGACAAGGTAGGCTGTGCATGCCCGGTCAAACCCGTTCAAATTGTGTTATCCTATTAAAAATCATCATTTTTGTTTTAGAAAAACTTGCCTCAGAATTACTGCAAAACGAAAAACTCGTAAAGCAGCTAGTTTACTGGAGCCAAACTTCCGAGTTCACCGGTGTCCTTGGTGAATCGCTCCGTCTTATGGCGTGGCTGATCAAACACGCGTACCAACACAAAGGCAACGAGCCTGCTATGGATGACACCGGGTTGCGAAAGTTCGTAGCGATTGAAGGTGCAGTTGCCAGCTTGGTCGGTATGCTGGCCTCGACGCATCTTGTTATGCAGAACGAAGCTATGATTGCGCTCAGCATTCTGACCACCATTTTCCACAGCAAAGGTGCTCCCAACGCGAAGAGCGAAGACAGTGGCACACTAGATCGGCTACTAATCGAAGCGGGAGTTGGTAGTAAGCTAGCCGAGCAAATCACTCTAAATGGAGAATCGATGACGAAGGAAATCGTGGAAAACTTGCAAACCTTCGTGAAGCAACTACACGGCGGAAGTGAATCATTAGTGGCCCATCTAAGAGAACACAACATCGATGAGCTCCTGAAAACCATTCCCAGTTTGGTGGAGTATTGCACGCTGTGAAGTGACTTACGATCTTCTGCATCTCATTTGCTGTGAACTGGATTCTTTCGAACTGTATTGGTTTTGAGTAGCAAATCGACATGGACAATTTTGGGCAGTGGTCTCATCAGTAATTATGTATTTTACCTGCCAAAATGGCACCAATTTGTGTAATGCTACTATGATTACCAGCATGTATGCGCAACGACTTCTTAATTAGTTTATCTGGCTTGCTATTGTGCCTACAACTTCTAAGCCATGGCGTGTGTAATAGCTGAAGCTGGCAGCTCTAGTAGTTTGCCAATATCTGCTGAACGATTAGGTGACGGTGGAAGATACCGTTGATCGGTGTCCAATCCGGCTTCGCAATTGTCCAATATGCTTTACCATTGAAACGATCTCTGCTGTAGGGTAGTAGGGAAGGTTTTAAAAACATTAATGCCCGTGCAGGCAATCCCATGCTCAAACAGTTCCCATGTGAAGACCAAAATAGAAATAGTGATCGGTACGACTAGTGAGAGACACGTTACGATCGGGTGCAATTCACCGCATAACGCAGATTTAACTTTTAGGAACACGTTAAAGTTAAAGTGATGCACCGGTTTGTTTGATACCGAGTAGAACAAACAACACAATTACCCTTTGTAGGACGATGCACAGTTCGGAGGCCACACCGATGCACAACGTTTTATGGTTACGATGTTAAGCAACAGAAGAAATATGGCCAACTGTGTTACATGTTTTTCTCCGTTCCCTGCATAAACAAGGTAACGGCAATCACAAGTGAAACAAAGTAGAAAAGCGTAAAGCATAATATTTTTAGTCACTTAGCTACTTTATCTTCCTCATCTTAGGTGAATAGCGAGGATAAGGGGGTTAGGAGTACTCGGCAAAACGTATTTTAGGTCGGAAGGCTACATTGAACAGCCGAAAGGAAAGACCGAGGAAAGGGGCTCGGCCGATATTATTTGCCCAGTTACTTGGCAGAAAGAAGCACTAGCAGAATGTTCCCGAAAAAATCGAACATTCGCTTACCAGACGCTGTGTGGCAGGATTCGGATTAACATGAATGCAACAATCAATTTATAATCATACAGCATTTATTTATACCCTCTAAGAGACTTACGCGCTCTATACGCAATACCGCATAATATACATAGTACCAATTAGATTTAACAAAACAGACACGCGCCGCCAGATAGGGGGATCAAAATCCAACCGCATAAGTGTAGCTTTGTAATTGGAAGCACGGGTAGTAACCATAACTCGTGCTCCTGCGGTTCGATTAGACAAGTCGTCTCGTCAAAAGCATGCCTCATCGTTTAACAAACCATAACAGATAGGGAACTCATCAGGACAAGATGCAAAAGTAAAGAGATATAACAAAACTGTTTCGAGACGTTCGTTATTTTGTCTATTGCCGGTTGTCCCCGGCTTTTTCCAAGTAGGTTGCAACGTAGACAGTAAGCGTTGCGGTCACAATGTTGTACGCTTTGTATTAGCCCGTTAAAGCTAGAAGAGGTATTAGCGTCTACATAGAAACTTTCATATAACATATCCCCCACCCCCCAGCAGCAGGGAGGGGAGATGTATTTAACAGTATTTCAAGCACCGCATTTAAATCACATATGGCTAGTCGCAGCAGCACCATTGCTAAAGCAACAATCCAAGGCAGTCGCAGCAGCATCTCGTTGCTAGATGCCTATCTTCCGGTTCCGTGAGCATTCGTTCGATCACTTTCACACAGAACCAGTTGTTGGGAAACGATTTGACGATGATCATTGATCAAAAGGAGAAACAAACACGCAAAAAACGAAGAGAATGAAAAATGTAAGCAATGTTTTCAAAGAAATTTATTATAATATATCTAAACATATTACACGAAGGGTGGGTGTATCGAAACGACAGAGGTAGGGTAGAGAAATCGGTGACGGTAGTGGCAAATGTTCGTTGCACCAACTACTCGCGAACAATGCAATGATACAGATACATCTGTGAGGTTTGACCCGACCTTCCGATATCTAAACTCATCAAACCGAATAATGCAAGGTATCGGACAGAGAAGCGAACGGAACGAAATAATGAATACAAGCAGGGATGAGGAAAAAACCGGGCAATCCGTAAACGATGCACAACGACACCGTGGCCAGTTGTGTGTTTGTGCTATGTACGAGCATGAACGAAAGAGCAACAGAAACCAACCAACCAAACAAACCAAGTGATTTACAAGAAAACAAAATGGGCAATACAATGTTAATTCATAAATAATCAAAAGCAAAACGAACAAAAAAATGAACTTATAAAATAGCGCCGTAATTGCTATACATAATATGCGGTGCGCTTCTCGATCCATGAAATAGGATCGGTATAGATGTGTGGCATGGGCGCACGATAGACGTGCGCCCCCGGAATAGGCGAGACAGTTTTTTCTAGTGGCAGTGTCACGTATTTTGTAGTTCTTTCCCCTTCCCTTTTCATCCTTTTCCTCGACGAATCTATTTATTTTGTGAACCACTTGGCTTAATAATAAATTTAAAATAAACAAAAACATCCTCTTGCGTCGTGTGATGCTGGTCTGAGAACGCCATGTGGAATGAGTTTCTAGATGAAAATGAGGAAGCAACAGCACCAGCACCAACTCTCACAGTATTTTCCTATTTAATGACTGTTTCATAAACAAATAATTATTTATTTAAAAAAACGAAGCCGGCGCTATCCAGGTGGCTCTCCTGATCGATCTGCAGTTCGTCATTTCATGTTGCCCATCACGCTCTATCTGTTCGTAGAGAAGCCCTGAAAAACCACGTGCTGGGTCTTCGCCTCGTGATACATTCAAGAGTTATTGAGCGAATCATAATTTAAACAGCAAATGGGACTCAATTTCTCGATATTTCCAAGCAAAAGTCAAGCAACCGTAAAGTAGTAGTTCACGTGATCGAAGAATACTTTATTATGAGCGAGCGTTGTTCAGTAGTACTTATTAAGTTCAGCAATAGCGACATCGGGCCCACATGGACCGAGAACAGTCTTGTTCGGCCAGGACGAGATAGATGTCATAGCCTGTGGCGTTCACATCCTGCCGGTTTTGTGGGGTTCAGCCGACCGCAGCCGCCCAGCCCGAAAGAGCCGAACAGCAGCCATTTTAGTAGCGCTGCCGACTGTAATGCATCTGCGAAGGAGGCGGCGGTTGCTGTGGATTGCTGGGCATCGGCGGTAATCTGGCCGGCGGGTAGCCCTGCGTAATGCTTCCACTTTTCGGCAACTAGATGGTAGCGATGGCGAGAAAAATAACATTTTCGTTTGCTTTTCGTTTGATCCTTTTGCGGCTTGGTTGATGGATGCAAGGATCGTATATGTGTATGTGCGTGTGTGTGTGCATGTGTGTAAGTGTTTTTGTGTGTGTCCAGCTACTACTTAGTACGTGTGTATGAAGAAGAAGCAGTGCAGACTCAACCGAAGATGATGCCAAGAAATAATGTTTGGTGCAGGTAGGTGCATTCAATGGTGGGAAAGTATTTAGGTGTAGGATTGTGTTTATTTGAAAACGGTCATCCCCGCTAGGTGACCTCTGCGCTTCATCGTTAGGATCTAGGATTAACAAATTACTACGAAAGGGGTGTGTGTTATCTGTACAAGCAACATAGCTTCAGCTATCTTCCATCTCGAAGCAACCACGCCCGCCCCGTTTACGCTTTGGAGCACTATCACCAAAACTGGACTTGGAATGTTTCCAGTGGAAACTCTGCCGACATGCGGTTTTTGTAGTAAATAAAAATAGAAGTAAAATTGCTAAAAGTGCAGAAATCTCGAAGACCTTGTTATTGCAGTAGCCCCCGCATCGGGTTACGTATTGGGGAATTGGGTTCTGGAGGAAACCATTTGCTTATAACCCCAGGTTGTGTTATCAAAATAGCAAAAGCGTTAGAAGCCATTCAACATTGTGTTATTCCGTGAGTACAGAAGGAAAAGAATGCGTAAAGAAGAAGAAAAATGGAAAAGCAAAACAAAAGAACACCGAAAGCCTCAGCTATACTTGGACAGATCAATGGCGCTTACTTGCGAGTTCGCGGCAATCGCGTGCATTTGAATGGCACCTTGACGCAGCCCGGGCGCGTAGATGCCCTCGGGCAAGTGCGATCCACCGGGGCCCGGCAGCGGGCCAGGAGGTAGAACCTGCGATGGTCGCAGATCCTTCCGTTCGTCATGATGCTTAGCCAGCTCAATGTGATACGGTACACCGATCCGTTCGGAGCCAATCTTTTCAATTGCGATCGTTTTCAGCGGCGGACCCGATATCGAGGACTGCTGGCCGTGCATGGCGGCAACCGTGGCATGATCTAGGCTAATGTGGTAAATATTGGGCTGAGCCGCTTGTCCCATAATCGCCTTACTACTCTGGACCATATGTGGGGGTTCCGATTGCTTGAGTAGTCCAGACTGATGCAAATGCTGCTGTTGATGCTGTTGATGCTGTTGTTGATGCTGCTGTGTTGGTGGTATGTCCACGTACTGGCGCATCGGTATCGTGAGATTGCTCTGATACGGATACAGAATTTGCTGCGGTTGGCGTACATCTGGTTGCGGCGGATTAGAGGGTGGGTTGGAAGGATAGAATCCAACAGGCGGACAGTACTGCGATTCTGTAAGGAAGGGAGATCAGACAAACAATTCTTCATTCGAACCGAGCAAAAAATCGCGGAATATCGCACTACCATTCCATTTGGGTTCTAAGTACTATATTTAAAAAAAACTATTGTTACTCAATAGATTATCATTTTACTCAATCAAACACACACACACACGATAACACGCTAAGTCGTACACCAAATCTTGTACCGGTCCACACCTGATTTGGTATCGATGAAGCTAATTCCTCGTTAGAATTTTACTTAATGAATTGATGGGAGCACTTCACATCACAACAAAGTTCTTCCGTCTTGTGAGAGGTTTCATGTTTGTATAACAATAAAGTGAGATCAAACCTAAATCATAGGCCATTTGTCAATAATAATTGATGTGAGTAACCTTACACATATCATTACACTCTTTATATTTAAGTCTTTACACATTGAATATGATGTTACGTGCTTTTGAAATGTAGTATTGTATTGTTACGTTTGTTAAAGCATGTTAAGAGTGAACGCACACATAAAGCATCTCTTTGTCATCGCTTTCGGAGGGCAACATTCACTCATATGTGGATTTTACTGCCCTCCAGCAAAGTAACAAACAAAGAAATATTAGAAAATTAGACGAAAAACAAGAAAATTATAAGAATAGCCATCATTTGGCTGTTTATGAAAAGTACACGGTAAAAGCAGTATAAACCAAAGCTAGAGCACTCGAATCGAAGCATATTATTTTGTGATTTTATAGTTCTCCTGCTAATGTGGTAGTTAACACACGTTAATTAGGAATGACAAAACACGAAGGAAAATAAGCGTACAAGAGAGATTGATAAGTTGTAGAGTATGTGTGCTAGTATCAAGCGTTGAAAAGAAAAGGAAATTTACCATTATCTCAAAGAAATCAAATCAATTGGAATCAATGCGATAAAAGTATAGAATAAAGTTGAAAGCCCAAAGCAAACGCAAAGCAAACAAAAAAGGTACCCTTTGGACCTGCACAAACATCGATTGGCACACGGGAAACCAAACTAGAATATCTAATGGGGGCATAGGAGAACATAGGGGTAAAGCAACAAATCAACCAAACAATTCGAGCGTGACCGAGTGGGAATTTGCGAGAAATATATTACAATTTGGGGAATGTCGCTGCTAGCAACATTAGCATTATGATACCCAACACCACCGCCGTAGGACCGTCTGCAACCGGATGAATGCAAATGGAAGGGCCTGATAAGGAATGCAGTGACTCTACGCGGGACAGCATTGCACACCACACCGGACAAAAGATTGCATCCACCGGGTGCCAGTAGGCCGGCTTTGTTGGTATAATCTTATTGACGTGCATATACTCTTTGGAATGTTAGTTTCGTTGCATCCACACTTCATACAGGGTGCGTTGTTTAACGATAGCGAACGAATGGAAATGATAAAAGGAATTTCATGGTTGGAAAAGTATATGAAGGGTTTAAAAAAATTGAATTTAACTCACTGTTCCACAGAACGGCACGGGCCACTTCGCCACTCCGTCTACCTTCATCCATCTCTGTTATCGTGTTTCAAATTTGGAACCATTCCATAAATGCATCATGTTCCGGTTAGGTAAGAGAGAACATATTCGTAAAAGAATAGAAAACAATTAAACGAGAAAATTAAACGAACCGAAAAGAAATAAAACAGTAGAAAGAGAGAAAGAGGGAGACAAAAAAAAATCGGAATTAAACAAGAGCACGATTGCACGATAAGGTTCGAAATAAATTATCTCTCGATGCTATACTAAACTGCCAGATATTCATATGTTAAACAGATGCACAATGCAACTCATAGGGAAATGATAAATATTTGGTATTTCCGCAAAAGGCACCAAATATTTGAAACTAAAAGATAACAACAATATTTGGCGCGTGAGGTATTGCACTTCGACCCATCCAGGTCACACGAAGTATGGGGCATCTTTTCGAAACCGAAGGAAGCTGGAAACAAACACGATTAATTTATATGACAAAAAACAGGCGTCGAGCTCCAAAGGCTCGATCCTTGCAGTAAAGTTATACTTGCTATTTGGGAGTACAAAAAGGCGTTCGGATTTTATGGTGTCATGAGTGAATAATAATAAAAAATAATTGTAGCGCACCGACTTTCGGTTCCTTTCGGCTTGAATTGACAAAAATGGATGGGCCTCGAAGTCTCAAATCGGTTACGGTTGTACTTACTCTGCGGCGAATGGTAGATTTGATTGTTGAGATTGGGCTGCTTATAGTAGCCCTGCAGATGCTGTGGTGACGAGGGACTGTGCGTGCGCTTTGCCACATTCACTTGCGGATTGCCCTAAATGGGTTTCCGGCAGCAAGAGCAGATCAGTTAGTACGTTTTTAAATGGGGTATCCGCACGCAATGACAACGAGGTACTCACTTTGTGTATTAAATGCTGCTGGTGCGGTGGACAGATGGAGCGCTGCGGTAAGAATATCTGCTGCGGAATATTTTGGATCGCCATCATCTCCCTGTGAAACACCAAGTGATCATTAGCTATTTGATCTTCTTATGCCGCGCAACGCCAACGGTTCTTACTCCTTCATCTGCCGCTTGCGATTGTCGTCCTCATTTAGCACTTTCTTCAGCTGCAGGAACAACTGCTGCTTTTCGTTCCGCAGCTCCTCGAGATTCTTTTCGAGGATCAAAATTTGCTCCTTGGTTTCCCCGAGCGTCATCACGTCCTGTTTTTCACGCTCCTCGCGCTCCCGACGAAGCCGTTCCTCTTCCACCTCCGCTTGCAGCTCTGCAGAGGGGTATCAGAAAAAGATAAGTTACTATCCGTTCGAATGAACATTTCCCTTGCATCTTTGGGTGTACCTTGTTTTTTACGCTCGCGTTCGCGCATAATGTGTCGTTTCAGGGCGTTCCAGAGCTGTTCTTCTTTCTCCGTTTTGGCGGCCGGTTGTGCCGGCTGCTGGGCCGGCATCTTCAGATACTTCTTAGCACTCATGTTTTCTCAATATTAACTGCGTGTTTGCTGTTCACGAAAATCAAATTTCCATCCTTTTTGATGATTTTCCAGAGATGATTTTTCCAGGTCGCGTCGTGTTTTGACAGCAAGCGCAAAAGCCTGTGCCACACGAAGCGAAGATGAAATGCCAAAAAGAATATGCTGTTTGGCATTACGCTTCGTCTGGCACCGGCTGAAGACCTGTCGCAATTTTTGCCGCGCAAATTTATCGCCTTTTTCACGGCGGCTTTAAAAACAATTACCACGATGTCGCAGCAAACGCTGAAACGAGGAGCCTTTATTGTTTTCGAGGGCTGTGACCGAGCGGGCAAAACTACGCAATGCAAACAGCTGGGTAAGTTGGAACTGTTATGCAAAGCGTTTCCTACAAAAGAGCTTGCCCTCTCTTCCAGTTGAACAACTCACGGGCGCCGGACACAAGGCGAAGTTTATGAATTTCCCCGACCGATCCACGCAATATGGTCAGCTGATAGACCGTTATCTGACGCGGAAGGATGATATCGTGGACCAAGGAATTCACCTGCTATTCACGCTGAACCGGTGGGAGATGCTCTGCGAGATGGAGCGCCAGCTTAAGAACGGTGTCACGCTGATCGTGGATCGATACTCCTTTTCGGGAGTGGCCTTCAGCGCGGCCAAGGGATTAGATATGGAATGGTGCAAGGCCCCCGAGGCAGGACTGTTAAAGCCGGACCTAGTGATCCTGCTAACGATGACGGCCGAAGCGCTAGCGAAACGTGGTGGATTCGGCGATGAACGGTACGAAATTCCGGAGATGCAAACGAAGGTAATGGAAAAGTACATGCAGCTGAAAGACGATCGCTATTGGAAGGTGTTAAGCGCCGACAAACCGTTCGATGAGCTAACAAAGGAATTGTATGAGATAGTCCTGAACGTAATGAATCGTTCCGGCGAACGGAGTTTAGAAAAGCTTTGGTAACTGGATACTAACGCACGTTCTCTTCCTTACAAAAATCATTCTTTGAAGAAGAGTAAGTACAATGCCAAGCATTTCCGGAAGGGCTTATTTAGGAAATCGTGAGAGGAGGGTCGAGGTGCCTTCGATGCGGGTACAGCGAATGATGTTTATTATGATTATTATCGGGTTTAGCCGGTCAGGGTTGAGTAAGTCAGTGAATTGAAAAGTTTATCACTACCTTAAATAAATGAAGAAACTAAAGAAAAGAATCATTAAAAGAAAAACCGATAGCGAGAAGCGCTGCCCGACGACAAAATGTAGGCAACCACTTTCAAAAATGCTAAATCGCGCTTCAAGTTGAACCCAGCTTCAACGTATAAACGGATCCAGAAGTAGAAAGTTCCGAGAAATGAACCCCGCAAGTTTTGACTCCTCAAGCCGCAGTGATATAAACGACGAAGAAGCTTTCACAGTGGTGGCAGATAAAATATGAGCATTTTGCTCAAAAAGAGGCAAAATTTTCAAAAAAAAATCAGAAAAAATGGCCGGCGTGTGGCCAAGGCGTTCTCCGTTTTTTTTTGTTTTCCTCGCGCGACAAAGACGAAACGACAGCTGAAGCATCGATTTTCACCAAGTTCTCTTAAATCGTGAGGCGTCTGGTGTGTTCCTTTGCGCGGATTTAACCGGGGACCGCGAACAAACGCGTAAAAGGGAATCGGAATCGGAGTGTAATCGGGGTAATCAGCCGCGGACTGCCGCCGCCCGCCGAGTTCTGGGTTTTGCTTTGCTTGAAAATGTCCTTGCGGACAGCGGCGACAACTGCGACGACGACGGTGGCGACGACGGCGACGGTGACGGTGAAGCCTCCTCCTCATCACCAGCATCATCAGCAGCATCATAGTCGACGATCTTGCTAAGCAATCATAGCACTCTGTGGAATTTGGAAAACGGGTTTGAGGCTCGTTCTGGTGAAGATTTGTCAATCGAAAGAAACAAAAAAAACAGTGAAATGTGTTTGCGTCACAGCGAAGTGGCATAAAAAAGAACCATAATGCTTGTTGCATTCTGCTCTAGTTCCTCTCGTGGTGTCGCGCTTTTTTATGCTGCTTTCTATGCGGATGATGTAAAAGTGAATGTTGAGTATAGTAGACTTGAAAATGTTCGTTATTGTAGTGCCCTCCAGCAGCAGCCACTGTGGACAGTGTAATAGTTGTTACCACGGTCGCCCTCTCTCCGAAGACGAATCCGATCAGATGTCCTATACTAGGCGCGCACAATCATCGGCGCGTACCTGAAGAAGGTCTGCAACAATATGTCTGGCCATAATCCGCCCCATGGTCGATTGGGACAGCCGAATACGACATGGAATCCGCTGCAGGTAGACTGCCGGGAGGCGAGGGAGCACGCGAAAGGCGCCCGGTTTCATACTTCCCCCTCCCCTTCTAGGTACCCTCGTACGTTCCTCGACAACCGCAGTTGGCGCACATGTCCAGTGAACGCTCAATGGCACGGTCTCCCCTGACGTGGCACACGCCTCCATCACACCAGGATAAGGTCTACAACTTGATGACCGGAAGTCTGATGAACGTGAGCAGCCGTCATTTTTAGTGCTTCCATCTCTCCACAACTTGTCTGACGAACCACCACCTTCCTATCATCTTCACCGGACCAATTCCAGAATCTCGAAAGTAATCCACTGCTGCAAGGATACAACCGGGGGAGCAGCAACGTTGGTGCACCGCTCGGATCGGTGGATTTGTCACTCTCGTCGGCCTCCCGCAGCACACCGTCCCCGAAGGGAGGACATCCTTCTCAATCGCTAGCCGCCACTGTACTGCCATCGAGCATTCCTTCAACCGGCATTCATTCGGTGGAGCTAGCCGCAGGCGATCACTCCACGTAAGCCATCCATCGCCACTAGCACCAGCGCTGTTGCAACGCTTCGCTTTCCCGTGTTAATGCACACGCACCATTACCATTCCAGTAATAATTCTGCACGCTCCACGGCAACTGGAAACGTGATACAACCGACGATCGCGCCTACAAACAGTACTACCACCACCAGTTCGTCTTCTGCCTCCGCAGCAGCGGTGGCCGTAGCTGCGGCTATCAAGGAGCGCATGCAGCAGAGTTCTTACTCGAACCCGGCCAGCTTCAACAGTACGAACAATGAGGGAAATGGCTTCGGAATGTCCACCGGGGGAGGGTTGGCAGGTCGAACAGGGAACGATCTTAATACAATGATGACCGGTGGACTGCTAATCAAGGATGCCAAGCAGATCAACAGCGAAATGGAGAGCAAAAATGGTCGCGATTGTGTACGTAAAGGGTTTGACCCTAAGCGAAACTACAACCGATCTGGCAACATACGATCCATATTTAACTGTTCCGCTCTTGTCCCATCTTTCGTTTATCATAGTTTTCTCAGCTTCCGGCCACAGACTCAGCGGATTTGGTGAAGGAGTTCATAATGCAAACGATACAAAACAGCAACTCTTTATCGGTTTCGCCAAAACGAAGTAAGAGCGGTGCCGTGGTTGTCTGCGTTATCGGCGTATCTCTAACTCTACCACTCTCTTTCTTCCTTCAGACTCCCCTCAAAGATCCGCACTCCATTCCGACTACAGTCCCCCAAACCGAAGTCGCAGCCCACCGCTGAACTTGGGCCTGCTTGGCCAGGAGTCCTTTGCCGCTCTCATGAACTGCAGCAATATGCGGTTAGGTGCCGATACAAAACAGACCACCTCGGTGGAAACACCAGTAGAATCAAATAATGGTCCGTCAGCGGGAACCGCGATCAGTGCGAGCTGCACTGGTAACATTAATCCGGCCGCATCGCCAACAAACAACAGCATCACATCGAATGAAGACTCAGTAGATTCGGCCAGCGGAGCGTGTAACAAGTCACGTCGAAGGCGGAAACCCGAACGGACAAGCAAGATGAATGCCATGGCCTCGGTGATGGCGGCGGGATGTGGCATCCTGGAGGGGCTTGATGGTCAATCGTTTTTCAACAATCTACCCGACCCATCGACAAAACTCGTCGGTGCAGCAGCAAAAGCACCGCCATCAGAGGGCAGCATGCTAGTCGAACCGCTACGTTCCAGTATTGCCGGCCGTACCGATATCACTGCCCTAGCGATCGAAGGAATCAATGCGCTCAGCAAGTGTTTGCCGAGCGAACCACAGACCAGCAGCACTAGCAACAACAGCAGTACCACCAGTATGGCCGAGTTGGCCAATCGATTAAACAGTGTCCAGAGTAGTGTTCATCGTGATGCTCCGCTGCATCATCCACATCCAAATCATCATCATTTGCTTTCGGGCCAACCAGCGGTATCGGCCAACCTCATCCAAAGCAATAGTAATCTTAACAACAGCACCAGTAGCAGTATCAAAACAGTATCCCCATCGAATTCCGCCGTCACCGCGACATCGCTGATGGGTGGACACAATTCATCCATCGCCACAAACCCCTCAGCCAACGCCAGTATCACAACGAACGCTTCCTCGCTGCTTTCGGACGGAGGGTTGCTGTCGGTGACCGCCGCAACGGTTGCAGCAGCTATCGATTCGGTTAGCAAGGATATGAAACCTACGGCTGGGACGGACACGGCATCAGAGGAATGTGAAACGCTCGACAAGATTGCCGCCATGGTATCGTCGGTGACGGCCGGCGGTACTGCTTCGCCGGAGACGGGCGTAGGCTTAAACATGCCGTTCAGTTCCACGAACGGTGGGATCATCACAACTATGGCTGAAAGAAAGTGCAACAGTAATGGTCCGGTCAGTACCCACAAGTCGCCATCAGCGGCAGAAGTGAAAGTAAAATGCAACGATAATGGAAGGGTGAATGCCTCTGATAGCAGCTATGAAGAGGTAAGTTAGTAAATAAGGTAGAAACTAAACATTTTGCTCGTGTAGTACTCGAACGGTCCAGTACAGTTATCAAAATCATATATTTCACAAAATGGCTGATCGTATGAGCTTTGCCTATTAATCGTCTTTTCAGGTTGAGAACAAACTGGAAGAAATGTTTGCAGGCATCGTCGAGGAGAAGGTTGGTGAACCGCCCATAAAACAACCGATAGAACCAAGTATTGCGCTTCACAATAACAATGGCAGTATAGCGGCCCATAGCCAGACCAACAATACCGAGCCATCAGTCGTAACCGATGGTGCGTTGCTGAAGCAACTATCAAGCGAAAACAACCAAACAACAAGAAATGACGAAGCGAAGAGCCAAGAACAGAAAACGCATTTCAGTATAGGCGACAGCGGCACTCCTTCGGGGGGTAGCGCTGCACCTAATGCTGCCGGCAGTGGAAGAAAACCCCTGACACCAGCACAAAAGCGTGCCAATGGCACAAAAGAGGCGCTCGGCGAACATTCATTCCCTGCCACCAGTACACCGGTGACCGCCGCCAAGCGGAAGCGTGGCCCGAAGAAGAAAGCGAAAACGGGAGGATCTCCATTTTTTGAGCCCGCCGATAAATCCGGCTTCATGGGCCTGAAGGCGTTAAACATGAAGGGAAAGAAGAATGGAAAGCCCGCAGCCGGTCCTACGGGTGGAAAGAAGAAGGGCGGAAAAGGAGGGAAACAAAAAGGTGCGCCGCCAAAAGCAAATGGTCCAAATGAGAGGCTATCGATGGGGCAAGACCATCAAGCTTCATCCATGTTAGGTTGGCCGGGAGGAGGGTCCGTTGGGTCCGGTGGAATGGACGGGTTGAGCAAGCACAAAGGACCGTACGTGCAGGTCAAAGCCAACGGCAGTCACAGTGTGGTGAATGCGTCCACCAACGATGACGATGGTGAAAAGCCGCAAACTAAACTGGCCAAAAAGTTGGCGACGTCACTAAACGCTTCCGAGCGTAGCAAAATCCGGGGTCTGCACGTTAGCACGCTCAGTACAAAGTACGATGCCGATACGACGGATATCAGTTGGATGTGCGTATTCTGTAAGATGGGTCCGCATAAATTTCGGCTCGGCGATCTCTTCGGGCCGTACATCATCAGCACAGCATCGGACGAGTATCGGGCAAGCCAGGTCGATGTGGATTACTTTAGTGTTAAGCGATCGCGCGACTCCATGGAATCAACACAGGCAAAGGAGCGGAGAATGGCCGAACAACAGAAACAACAGAGGCAGCAAGCGGCAAGCGGATCGGTAAGCTACAACAGTTGAATTTCCGTTTTTTTTTTTTGTTCGAAGAGTGAAACATATGGAAAGCTGGTTAATTTGTGAATGAATTTACTACGTACTTACATGCTACAGTTTGTATTACAATAACAATCATTGGCGAACCTTTGAAACAGCATAACAATTCACTACTTAGTGAATCGTTCAACTTCCAACTTATATCCTTAAACTTACGTAGTGAATCGTCCAACTTCCAACTTATGTCCTTAAACTTACTTAAATTATGCGATGATCCAATCATTCAACCTACTTTCTCACTGACTTCTTTCCTCGGATTTTAGGGTAAAGGCAGAAAACGAAAAAATGCTGCTAGCGCTACCAACAACGCACAAGCCCCATCAACCTCCAACTGTCCGGCTGTGTTAAAGGAAGAAAAGAAGGACGATGATCAGGGCCAATCGTCGCACACCGATGTCTTCTATGGCATGATGAAGGCGAGCGACAGCACGTACGAGGTGTGGACACACGAAGACTGTCTGGTGTGGGCACCAGGGGTCTACATGGTCGGAACACGAGTCATCGGCTTAGAGGCAGCGATTTGGAACTGTTGCCGGCATCGATGTCAGCTTTGCTCGCAGTACGGTGCCGTCGTTTGCTGCTTAAGGCAGGGTTGTACCGCAAAGGCACACTTTATCTGCGCACACAAACAAAACTGGAAGCTGACAGACGAGTATCAAGCGTTTTGTGAGGTACATGCCATGAAAGAGCCTGGTAGCCCGGGTTCGCTGGGCATAGCGGCGCAGCTAAAGAAGGAAGTAGGACCGGAGCAGATAAACGATGGTGCTGGTAGTAGCGGCGGCGTTGGTAACAGTGCACCGATGGAGGTGTCTTGAGTATTAGGTTTAGCAACCCTTGTGTGTAGATCGAAAACAGATCGAGACTGATCGAGTGAGAAGCATCAAGATAGAGAGAGAGAGAGAGATAGAGGGATAGATAGATAGAGAGAGAATGTGTGTGTGTGTGCCGGAATGATTAACGAAGATATCACGGCCTGTGCAAAAGGATCGAATGCTCCAATCGGTTTCTGGGAGGTATAGCGTACCGCCGTCGCACACCTTGCCGCAATCCATGCATGTGTTTGATGTGGATGTAAAGCATTACCTAGGTGTAACTCGTGGTGTTCATGATTGCCAGTATTGGAAGCGTTGGCTTCGACGGACAATGGGAAATCCAATCAGATGATCAATCAGTTCAATCAAGACGAAAGATACGGCACCGGGGCAAAAGACACCGGTGAGGTACCGGTGTGCGCGTAAGCGATGACGAATTTTGTACATTATTTGGTATAAGTTAGGGTTTGCTTTTACAGCTACTCATTAAGCGATTAATTGGTCTCGATCGTACCCGGTCACTACTCATAGGTGTGTATGTGTGTGTCTGCGTGTTTGAATGTATGTATGTGTGCGTATGCGTGAGTGATATGATCATCACCTTGGGTCACAGAAATGTCGTCTTATGGGGGATAGCAAATCGAAGGTCGAATCATTTGGCTTGTTGCTCCGTTCACATTCCAGTCCGAACATGCAAGCCTAAGGGGAGGGGAGGCAGAGGACTCCTAAGTCAAAATCAGCACCAAGCGTTCGTTCAGTCATTTAGTCATTCAACAGCTCCCTCATCCGGTATTCTTGTCTAAGCGCACAGTGCGCACAAACCCCAAGAAATAATGAAACGCTGCGATTTGTTCCCCCGAAGCATCTTAATATCTTGTCAGTTAAAAACAACACAGAACACCGAACGGACAACAAAAACAACCGAAGAATCTCTGAGTGGCAAAGGTCTGTTTCAGAAGGGTTCGCGCCGAAGGTGCTTTTAACCGTTTACCGTAATCATTCACATCATCATCTGCATCGTACGCGATCCTCACTAGATGGCAGAGTAAGGCAGACAAACAGAAAACTATCGATCGTTTCCGCTAGCTATATGTATATTGTTTTAATACCATGGTGATATTTGCGATACGAGATCGACAACAAGCACCAACAGATGTAATTGTATATAGTTGCATACCAAACAATCCATTACCCTCCCCCCGATCTACCACTGGCCGATCACTGGCACCACCACTCCCCTTTCTGGGGTTCTGTACTGTACAGTTGAAACTGCCGTAGCGAAGTGTAGCATTTTAAGGCATCAGGCATTAGGGTGTACGGGGTTTGTTCGAATATGGCACGCGCTTCGGTACCACTATTGCTAGTGACACTGCTGATGGAGCTAAGCTTATGAAGAACACTTCTTGTAGACTGTGCGTCGTAAGATGGAATTAATTTTTAATTTTAAATTATTCCCTCCCGGATGGCCCAAGCTGGACCACCCCACCCGCCGACACATGCATGCGGAATGCGCACGCCATGGGCGCTGATGAAGGGTGATTAGAAGAAGACATGACATCATTTTAGGGTTCCCCGTAAGAATCTTGCATTGGGTAGAAGAGATAGTAGGATCGATGCAGAATATAGTTCTGCTTGGATATGGCAGCACGTGGTACGGAGGCCACGAACTAGAGCTGAAACTTACGCCGATCGGGTTTCTCTACTTTTATTTTAATTCTTTTTTTTGCTATTTGCAAGAACCTAAGTGTTATGTGGTGGTGTTGTAGCCTCACACGAGAAAGTAGAAGGGCGCAGTTGATAGACATAGGGTACAGCAGCAAGAACAAAATCACTTAACAAGTAGTAGGAATAGGGCGAAGGGTAACATAAGTTGTAACGACTGACTCCCTTTTCCTCACAGTTAGTCAGCCAGGGTTGCGTTCGTCGACTACATGTGATTTAACGTTTAATAATAAAAGAAAAATTGTAAAAAACATGGGGAAGAATCAAAGCTATTTAACAAAACACAGAGACACAAAAACAGACAAACCCCCGATAACACACACGTAAAACCGCCACAGAGACAGTACAGAGGATAGTGAAAAACGAAATAAAAATAAAGATTACTTGGAGAAAAGATAAGCCCGTTTCCACTCTGCTGTAGATTACGGCCGTATTCAATTAAAAGTCGAACAACTCTTCTGATAATAAAAGAAAAGCGAGTGAAAGTGAAGAAAAATAATCATCGTAGATCTGAGCTGAAAGAAATTGCATTCAAATGCCTCTTGATCCTCATTAACAGCCGTTTTTTGCGGGCTTCCGGTTGCCAATTCGTTATTCTTTGGAAGGGTACAAATTGAATGTTTTCCCATGAGATGGTGCCATGAGGATGCTTCTTTGATGATCGTTGGAGAAGGATTCAACCACGTGAATTTCATTGAAAATTCTATCTTGATAAACTGTTCTGAATACTACCCCTCCATTTACTACGCGCACATGCTTCCGCAGAAATAACGGAGAGCGCGCGCTCACGAACCCGGAACAAAAGAGCGAACGCGTTCGGCTCTCACCTTTCCGGATTAGCGAATGTTGGGGTTGAAATAGGGTGCAAATCGGTCTCTCCCTCGTTCAACCCCAAGCAAAAACTACCAATATAGGTCCAAATTTCGTGTGCACTGCTCGGGGGTTTCGTTTTTTTCGGTCGTCCGTTGGTTATGTGGGGGTTTCCTCAAAAAAAAAAAATTGATTTTGTTCGTTCGCGGTGTGAAGTACCTTCTCTTCTCTTAAGCAAACTTCGAAGAAGTATCTCCCCAAAAGTGTCCCTTTTTCTTCATTAAAGCCCAAGTAAGTAACGCGAACGCGTCTTCCCTGTTAAGCGCCACGTATTATCGCCGGATCTGTTTAAGCACCCCGTAAATCTACTCTCCGGACGGTGGTGGAGCGGGTGCCACCCGCCAGCGTAATATTGCCATTTACGTGCCGATTCCGCGAGAACCGGAGGAAATTTGCACGTTCGCCGGTAGGCTAGTTGTTTCAGTGTTTTTCCGAGTGCAGAAAGCCCCGTGTTTTTCGAGTGTTTTGTGCGTGATCGATGTAAGAAAATTGCCAAGGCGTATTCTTTTGTGAAAAAGCGAAGGGGAAGGGGGTTGAAATTTTGATACCGAAAAAAAATATCGATTTTTCACCCGCTTGGGCGGCCGCCCAACGGGAAACATCGTCACGTCTCTGTCGCTCGCGTTCCTGAGACGAGTGGAAGCTCATGCTCTGGCTCGCTCTCGCACAGCGGCAGCCATCGTTCCATTTTTCTCCAGACCGGCAAATTTTCGATTGAAACGGCGGCGGATGCAGGTTCAAATTAATTAACAGCCGAGCGTTTTCAGGAAAGTGCAAACATAAAATTTAAGGACTTCCTGCCGATTCCAAGAAGTGACCCCGTGATTGTTAGGGAAGTGATTTGTCCAGCAAGTGCAAATCGTGTGTGTTCCCCGTGCCGGTGTCTCGATTCGGGGAAGACGGTGGACATCTTCGGCTGGTGATTCTATTCCGTGTGAAAAGGTTGCCGTGGGAGAGATTGCGGATGATTTTTGTCAGCCCCATTTTTCCGCATAAAAACAGCTGTTGGAGGCCACATGTAGCGGGTGGGGAAAGGGTGTGGGAGTTGGGAGGAGGGGGTTTGACAGATACCGGCGAGTGAGAAACGGGCGTGAGAAGATCTGCTCGCGAGAACTCGCACAGGCGCACCTCGCGCCCTTTTTTTTTTTAAACCGCGGTTGCGTGTATTTACGGTGATGACGCAAACATGTAAACAAAACGTGGAGGAAAGGGTGCGGAGAAGGTCTCCAAGACCGTATTTTCACATTTTCACCCGCATATCGTGTTCTGTTCTTGGGGGATTGAATTACTACCGTTGCTCACAAAACGGTAATCACCGACCGTCGTCTTCGTCGGCTCCAAGTAACATTTTGGCTAACTCCAAAACCTGCTACTGCTTACATCATTTCGTGTGATTTCGGCCAAAAAGCAACTCATCGATAGTCGCCGGCGGCATTGCGCATGCTACTACTACGATGGAAACTCTTTTTTGCTTCTTCAGTCGAATGCACTTTTCAATGTGTAGCATACCTGATTCCGCAGGCTACTACTTCGTAACCTGCTGGGCGGTGCTGTAACCAGGGTGTTCGATTTGGTTCTAATCAATCTACATTCTGCTGCTCGTTCTTCTCGTAGGCATTCCCCGCGGCGGCCGGCAGAGAAGAGATAAATTATCGCACACCACCACTAATCCGCCGAAAAGCATGGCTTATCGCAACAATAACCGTCGCAGTGGTGGTGCGGGTGGAGGTGGACCCGGCGGTGGTATCGGTGGAAATGGTAGTGGCAACAACTTCGGCAACAATTACGGCGGTGGTGGTGGCGGTGGCAACCGCATCAACCCTTGGGATGCGGGATGTGTGGGCGGTGGTCGTGGCAATAACGATGCCCTCACCTTTGCCAACAGTTTGATCAACAATCTGCTTCGCAATCAAAACACGAACCAAGTGCCATCGCTGCTGGACGGTGTGCAATCATCTTCGCGATTTGATGACATCAATGGCTACAACTTCATTAGGGTACGTATGCTCCGTTCCTCAGCCGGAAGCTATCCGGATATTAACATGTATATATCGAACCATGAACATGAGCGAAATTGCGGCTGCCTTGGGATAGGAATGGGGAGAAAGGCACTATCATTCCCTGGTAGTAGTGACACTCCCCGTGAGTGCTGTGATGTAACGGATAATATCGCCCCGTCGTGACGTGGTGTCGCTACATCTGGAATTAATTCCCCAAGTCTCGTTTGATTTTTAGATTGCAAGGCCTCCATTTCTTCTTTCACTCTGGACGTAAATCATCTTCGCTTACTATGTTCCCATTCGTACACCCTATCCGCTGCATCCGCTGATGCTCCTTTCTATCCGTCGTCCTGGCGACAGTATATCGTTCGACAGAACATGGATGGATGCCTATTGCGCTGCCTCTTGTTCTTTCACCGTATTCTTCCTTTTCTTATGTTTCCATATATTTTTTCCCTCCCGGGCCCGATTCAGAATCGATACGGTGGCAAGAACCGCAATGGTAATGGAAGGGGCATCCGCAAACCGGATGCCGTCGTTCGCTCGAAGCACGTGCTGGCAAAGAATGCCCACAAACAACCCAACCACTCATCGAACCCAGCTGCTTCCGATAATGTGAACGCGTACTATCACGATCGCGATCTCCACCGGAGGTAAGGCCAGGAGCAACTCCAACACTACCCGGCATGTCCGTCCGACGATAATTGGGGTTAGTTAGTTGATTTTCTTTTTCCTTTAGGGGGTGCTCCTCTGTGGCACCTCCATTGGAATTACGATACTTTGGGTACTGTTTTGGTGTAATGTTTCCTACTTTCTTCCGTCTCTCTGTTTCTCTCTTTCACTTCCGGTGTAACCTCAGATTCGGAACGTCTTTCGCTTTTTCGGTAGGGTTTGCGGTGCTTCCGGGTTGAAGGATGCAGTATGATTCTTGTCATTCCTTTGGCTTTCTAGCGCTCGCGCTCAGTTCCACTGCCGGTCGTAACGTACAGCATAGTTTCTGTTGTTCCTTAGAACAGCAGCTACAACACATCTTGGCACACATACACCACACACACATACAAACACATACTGACGAATGGAAACCTCAAGAAAGCCACTACTACTTGCAAACGCGCGCATTGCATCATTTTTTGCACGTTTCCTCTCATCGGCTCTTTCTCTGCTGCCTTCAGAACCTACTCTACAAGTACAGCTCGGTTACCATGTTTTATCCTCATCGTTTGTGATCGGATTTTCGTAATCGTGTTCTTTCTTCTGTTTTGGTTGATTTTTCTCGAATGGTTGGTTCGTTTGTTGTTCGTTTGCTGGTTGGCTGACCGGTTGGCGAGTATAGATTGAGCTCTTTTTTATTTTCTTCATTTCTTTGTATGTCGCATCACATCTTCCATAGGCATAAGACACAAAACGGCGACACGAAATTAACCGCAAGATGCTTCTACCTTCAATAATAGTACCGCTGTTTTGTCGTTAGCGTGCGTTTTGGTCAACATTCACACACAATGCCATAATGTCTTTTGCCCTTCTTCCAACGCACGACAACACTAGCCGCAATTGGATTTTTAATGTAATGGATCGTTTAATGGAAATGCAAATGTAAAATCTTCTGAGGACGGCCTTTCGAGGACAGGCACTTCGCTGGTTACTTAGATTGTTTCATTCCCTTCTCAAGGCAACCTCTTTTTCCGAATGTACAGCAGCAAAAATCCATGGTTCGAGCAAAATTTATTCATCTTATTTTCTCTTCTTTCTCTCTCTCTCTCTCTCTCTCTCTCTCTTTGTCTCTCTTTATCACCCTTCTGCCTTTTCCCTATCTTTCTTCCGGTTTATCCCGTTTCAGAATGACTATATTTCGCGATTAAATCTCGGATATCAAAGACGAAATCCAATTCAGTCTAATAATAATAATAAAAATAAGAACAGGTAATATTGTATAATCCAAGGCAAACAACAACTGCACCATCACTTCCTCCCCTTCAGACAGCTGCATCATTGGCACGTTCAAGCCTCTAGCTCTATGAATATTACTACCCGGTGTACTTTATATGCATTTCTTTTATTTTTATAACTGCTAGATTATTTATTATTGTATCTAATCTTCTTCCACATTCGATGCTTAAATTATATACAAGCTCCAAGATATGCCATGTTAAAGAAATATTTTTATCGCATGTAACTTTTACAAATCGTATTTCTGGCATCCAATGCACAAATCTCGCTAAACTCGATCATTCCCCGCTTCGCATGCAACGTATCAGTTCAATCACAGTTCTATGCATGAGTGTTACTGTTAGGCTATGAAATCGTGCAGCCGGAAGCACCAAACAGTACCGAGAAGCGTACCGAATATCTCTTACCTGCGTGAACCATTACCGATGGATCGAAGATTGTCGATGGAGACGCATGGTTTCCCACGAAAATTGAAGACAGTTGTTGCTGCCCCGTGTATATAGATGCTTTGGTCTGATAACCGAATAACCTAATTTCAATGGAACATCATTATGGATTGTTGTTGCCTGTCTCGTTCCTCCTTCCACTGTTTTCCATCTGACCTACCACTACTCCCCCTTAGTACATGACTAATATCCCACTCTGTTCTTTTCCAGCGGCAAGGGAGCAAATAAGAAGGGCAACAACAGCCAGGCCAACCATGTCGGAGGCCCGAAGGACAAAGCCTCGCTCTCGAAGGCTTCACCGTACATGGAAGTGTCGAATGATTTTCTCTACTGTCACATGTGCGACAAGCACATGTACGATGCGACCTCATTTGAGAACCACATCACCGGCCGTACGCACCGGGTGATGAAGGAGAGCATCGAGGAGAGCTACCGGATGCGGGCGACGCTGTTACGCCAGGAGGCCCGTATCGCGGAGCAGTTGAAGACGATCGAGATCGACCGGCTGAAGCGTATGGGCAAGGCAAAGAACTATTACAAGGTGCGCGAGTACTGCCCGATGTGCGAGCTGTTTTTCTACGGCCACATAATCGCTCACCGGCGCTCAGAGAAGCATCTGGATCTTAAGAAGTTCCTGCACCCGAAGTGTGACGACTGCGAGCTGGAGTTCCACAATCGCACAGAGTACGATGATCATCTGCTCTCGGTCGTGCACATGAAGAACTGCAAATCCAAGCCGAGCCGACTTGATATCGAACGAAAGGCAAAACGTAAGCAACGTGTTTGCACGCCCTACTTTACTCTCCATCTAACCCTTTTGACATTTTTCTGCGCACATTCTTCCACAGAATTGACTATTTCAACGATGAGCGATGAGTTGCTCGATATTCGCGAAGAAACGGCACCTAAGAAAAGAAAAGACAAAGACTCGAGTGGTAAAGAGGCTTCAAAGAAGATCGATGAAAGCGGCAAGACTGGCAGCGGTGTTAAGGCATCGTCCTCGTCGGTCACCAGCAACGAACAGGATGGTCCAGGGTGCGTCGGTTCCGGTGAGAATGGTGAGCTGGTAAAGGATGCCAACGAGGACGGTGGCGATCACGACAATGAACACAACATCCACGAGGACAGTGTCGATGGCGTTGGTAAGCTGTCAGAGGCGGCTGCCACGATCGATGATTGTAAACTGCTGGCCGATGAAGACATCCCGGAGGATGAGACCGGCAAGGAGGAAGAAAGCGAAGACTGTATACTCGATTACAAACCGGGCGATGAGATCGCACCCGAGATCGATAACAAGCTGCCGCGCTACAAGAAAAACCGGGCGCTCGGCGTCAGTCTGATCGGCAAACTGGAGTGCGTGGAGTGTTGCATCTGCCACAAGTACTTCGACAGCGAGGCCACCGGTGAGGTGCACGCTCGTACCCACTCGCACTACCGCGCATTCATACGGTTTCTGAACGAGAAGGCGATGGAGGTGCGCATCGCCCAGAAGCGTGCCGCTGTAGCGCTCGAGGAGGCGGAAGCAGCCAAGAAGAAGCAAAAGTTGATCGATAACGAGAAAAAGGATAACGCACAGCACGGTGCTGGCTGCGGTACCGAAGAGCAGCAGAATGGCGATGGCGGTGCCATGGCGGTGGAAAAGAAGGACTCTGAGCTGTACGATCCATCCGAAGCTACAGGTGATGACGATAAGGAGTAAGAATAGCTCCGGGGCGTCCTTCGCCCACCCCTTGAAATGGCGCAATGTGATTGATCCAACGTTATTTAGCTATTAGGCATGCCTATTTATTTAGTAATTTGAATTCCACGATGTTACTGTTTGTTTCACCGATTGCGTTCTTCGATTGCGTTTTCTTTTTGTTTGTTTTGCGTTTCTTGTGCTACACTCTGGCTTCCTAGCTAATGCCGTGATAACACCACATGTGCGCAAGTGCTACTTCCCGTATTCCTCTTACCGCGATGGATTGTTTTTGGATTTCCAGCATACATTTACTGTGAATATACGCATTTTTGATGCACCCTAAGTGTGTGTACGTGTGTGTGTGTATTTGGTTACTACTGGTACTTGGTTCGTGAATCTGTTTTAATTTGTTATTATTCCCAATTATTCCCAAACTATTTGTTCGCTCCCCTTGGTTGCACACGTCGGGCGCTGCTTGCTTGCATGGATGTTGCATGGCAATGCGGTGATAAAGGATGGTGGCGCGATTACGATGCTAACTCTGATGCCCGCTTGATCATTAAAGAATCCGGCGACGCCAGCATGGCGGAGGATAGCAAAAGTGAGGACGGACAGAATGGGCCGGAACCGCTGGAACCGATGGAAACAGAAGTCGGTGCTGCCGCAGACGACGCGGACCAGGCAAACCACGGGAGCAACGAGGATGACGAGGAATCGGGCAAGGAAGACGACGATGACGATGACGACGACGAATCGCGTGAAAAGGGTGACAAAGGCAACACCAAAGACGGTAGCCAGAGGCGTGGTAATCGCAACACACGATCCGGTCGCTATGCGAGCCGGAACTAGATGGCGGAATACCCCGAGTTCGCCGAGCCATAAGTGCAATAGTTGTTAGTGAATATTTCAGATAACCCTGTCTGAAGTCCGATCGAATGGTAGTGGGAGATCTGATCAACACGTGCGCCCTTTGGGTATGGAATGGAACATTTTTGTTCTCTTCAAACACACACACACACACACACACACAACAAACCGGAAACACACGTATTAGCGAAAGGGAAAAAGGGAGAGGTTATGGTATTATGGTTATATTGGATTGCGATAGTTGGTATGAAATGAGATGCTGCAACGTGTTTAAAGAAGGATTAATGTTGGAAGATGATATGATGATCGCTCGCACGTTTGGTTTTTCAACCTTTATGTGACTATGTCAACCCGTGTGTAATGGGAGCCCTATTGAAAATAGCATTAATCAGCAGCAGCGTCAACTGGCTTTACATGTTAGCAGCAAAACTAAATCGTTTGTACGGTTGCGAATTTCGTGGAAGGCATTTCATCAGAGAGTGCACGAATTGATCGCTCTCACCGCTTTCTAGGATTTAGTAGGCAGCCCTATTCCATGGCAACAAACAAGTGTAGATCCCCGAAACGGATCCCCCTTGAATTCGAATGGGGTAGTGGGCTCGTGCATCCCTCCACCCCCCCTTGTGCGCATCACATAGAGAAAGAAAAGAGGCCAACCATTTGGCCAATCAGTGTTTATTACTCCCGTCAACCTATAAGCAGCCACACCTTTAGAATGAATGCTTTCAGAGCCGTTAAGACTTGTAGCCCGCGATACCAACAGAAATGGACAGTGGACAGATGTAGAGGTTGCGGTATTCGTGCGTTAATACTCATGTGTAGGAAACAGTAATTGTGATTGTGTCATTTTCTGGAAGTAACTGTGCAGTTACTCACTAGTCGTTGCAATGTAATTTGCGCGTGATACTAACCACACATACTCCCTCGTGAAGACTCCCTAACACTTCGCAGCAATGCTCTAAGTATTTGATATATTCTCTCACTCACAGTTTCTCCCTCTATTTCTCTTTCGAAAAGCAAAGCATATTAAGAAACAAGAAAAAAGGCAATTTGTATTGTAACCACACTGACGGCAACGTACGGTCACCATAAGTGTGCATACTAGATGTATCCCAAATGATAGCTGAAGCCAGCGTAGCGACAGCCACAAACCTATGCCGGTGCCCTTTAGTCGTGCGAGCCTCGGGTCAGTCAGCAGCCAGTTTCAACTAACTTTTGTAAAGCA